>NC_092799.1:8066022-8396647 GCF_918797505.1 Bemisia tabaci
TAATCGCGCATCTCCCCGCGATATTGAGTTGAAAATTGTGTGATTGTGTGTGTTCTTACTGAACCACTGGAAAATTCGCGCATGTGCCACGATATTGTAGTGCAAGACGCGTAATGTTCTATGATTTTACAGGACAGTCGGAAAAATCGCGTGATTGTCGCGCAATTTCTTATTATTTTTTTGTATACCAAATATCTGAAAAAAACCATTTATTCCCCGCGACACGGAGATGGAAAATGCATAATTTCTCTCGATTTCACGAATCCGTCGGAAAAATTGCGCATTACTAGCGACATTCATTAATTTCTCACTTATTCACACGCAAAAATCAAGCGAGAAACTATTCGAACTCCGGAGTAGGTATGTGGTATCACGCCGAAATGAAGGCTAATCATAGCTTTTCGCATGTCTCCCATTACCGACGCTTCTAAATATTGTGCTCGCATTATATACTAATCGCGCATCTCCCCGCGATATTGAGCTGAAAATTGTGCAATCTTGTGTGTGTTCTCGCTGAACCACTGGAAGTTTTGCGCATATGCCACGATATTGAGGTGTAAAACGCGTAATGTTCTATGAATTTACAGATCCGCTGGAAAAATTGCGTGACTGACGCGATACCGAGGTGATTGCCGCGCAATTTCTGATTATTTTTATGTTAACCAAATAAGTATCTGAAAAAACCACGTATTCCCCGCGACACGGAAATGGAAAGTGCTTAATTTCTCTTGATTTCACGAATCCGCCGGAAAAATCGCGCATTACTCGCGACATTAAGATGCAATTCATGTAATTTCACACTTATTCACACGCAAAAATCAAGCGAGCAACTATTCGAACTCCGGAGTAGGTATGTGGTATCACGCCAAAATAAAGGATAATCTTAGCGTTTCCCCTGTCTCAAACTACCGACGTTTATGAATATTGTGTACCAAGAGCAAGTATGCTGTTTCTTCGGAAGGAAATCGTGGGCGCCTTTTTTTTTAGGATGATTACTTTGAAACGCCTTATTTCCTTAGCGAGATGCCTTTCAAGCGAGCTGCTTTTGAGAAGGAAAATGTTAAGCGCGTTGTTTTATGTGCTGGAAGTCTTTCAAGCATGCAAATCTGGGGAAAGGAGGCAGTTCAGCGCGTTTTTTTTTTTTTTTTTTTTTTAATTTCAGGCGTAATTATTCAAAACATTAAATTTTAGGGAAGGTAAATTATGCTCTGTTTAACATTTAGGAGTAAAATTCTGTGCCGGAGTCTATCTAGCCTTCAAAAACCCCGAGTGAGTCGGAATCTTTTCTCCTTATGGAGTGGAATGACTCACACTATTACGGAGAGGAATCTACTCTTTATGCGGAGTGTCATACACTTTAATGGTGCTTATTTCACTTCGCATTCATATCTTTCGGGGTTTTTGGGCGCTCTATTGACTCCGGCACCGAATTTTACTTGTCGACTTCTCACGATGAAAAAATGGGAAGGCTAAGAACTTTCTGCACTCCTGTGAAAACCTACTATGTAGCATCCAAAACCAAAATTCATGCACACATCTCAGTTTTTCTCGCTACTTTTGTCATCGAATCGATTTTCACTTAGTTTCTTTCAGCCTAAATCACGTCCGATTAGACTCACACGTACCTCGCATTAAAGCTCATTATCAGTTCTGGAGCACTCCCTAAAATCACTATCGGTAATTACGATTGTCGAAGGATGGATTGCGGATTAGGAATTCCGCGACGACTTGATAAGATAAAGCATAGTTGGCAGCGATATCCCGTCTCTTATCACTTAGATTTGAAAGCTCGAAAGTTCGACCAGGAGGCTGTTGTCGGTTGGAGGGGGAAAAAATCGAAAACCGCATGGCACGGTGCTATTGCTGTCTTCTATCATTTTGAACTGTTTTCCGTCTTGGTGCAAGGTTGAATCTGGGCGCTCGTATTCATGTCCAATGTGACTGTCGCGAGTTGTCAAAACAACAGGAACCTCTTTCTTTATGTATGCGCTTATTTACTTATAATCTCCACTCTCTTGGATTCCAAGAAGGTTACCGGCTCAGTTTTTTTTCTCTCTATTTACTTTTTTTTTTTTTTTTTTTTTTCATACTTTACACATTCGTAGACTATAATTTTCACATTAAAACTAAGTATGTACAGCAGCGGTATTACAATCAGGGTTCTTCATGGGCACAGAAACTTCTTGTGTTTAACGAGAAGGCCCCAAAAATGTGGCGACAGGCGCGCACGTTGGAAAAATCGCGTATTCTCCGTGATACTTGGGTGAAAAGTGCATTTTTGTATGCTTGTCAGAAGTCGCCGGCCAAATCGCGCATATTTGCGATTTTAAGGTAAAAATCGCGTATCTTCCGTTACGTGGAGGTTAAAATCGCGTACCAATTTTTTTTTTTCTTTTTAATAGCTGGAAAAATCGCGTATTTTCCGCGACAATTGGGTGAATGTCGCGCATATTTTTTTTTCTCACAAATGTGAGTAAAATCATGTTTAAGCCGCAATTCTCAGGTGTAAAATGCGTAATTTGTTATGTTTTTACGAAAGCGCCGGAAATCATGTTCAGTCACTTTCATCCAGGTCTCTACTTCGGTAACAGCAATTCAAAAGCTCTCGCCCTGCCCTCGTGCGAAGACAGCTTCGGTCACGATTGCATCCCGTTGCGTGAGCACAGGCTTTTCGGCGCGGATCAATCGGCGAGAAACGTTATCACGTCGGAAGATTTGCGCAACTTTTAAGATTTTCCGTTCGTTTGGCTACACCCCCACCCCCCTCCCCCGGCCAAGTCCGATTGTTTCCGACTTGAAGTGTGCTCCACTTTAAAGCAGGTTATCAGTCGCGAGCGCTGGGAGGTCATCGAGCGAGTACGTTACTATACTACGGCCCCCCGCCCCCCTCCACCGCCGCGCTGCCATGGTCGCGCAGATAATTTCCATTCATCGTTTCTGTGTTCGCCGCTCCCACTCGAGCCACGGTTTCACTGGCCGAGCGCGACGCGGAGCCGGCCGCGCCAAGTGAACTGCGAGTCGCGACAGAGCGTGTATCGATGGCCTAAGAGCGAAACCACGTATCTCCATCGTGGTGTTCCTATTTTATTTAAATACACAGAAGGAAGGCAACTCTATAGCTTGTAATGTGTGCGAAATATTCTGTGAACAGAGAAGAAAAATCAAGGAAGTTTTTAAGAAATTACGTCGAATAGTTTTCGTAAGGAAAAATCGTCGTTTTCTGTATGAAGGAACGCAACTCCATCGCAATGTTGCCAAATTTTTTCCGGGCAAATTGCCGTTAAACCAGGGAAATTTCGGGGAATTTCTATTTGAAAATTTCACGGAATTTTACTCTGATTTCTCGCAAAAATCAGAAATGTTTTCAACAGAAATTGCGCAGATATATTTTTGTAAAAAATTGAATTGTTTGAGTCAATTTCGCCACCTTGGGATGGAGTTACGTCCCTTCGTCTGGGAAACGACGAAATAAATTAAGATCGGAAATCTGCCACGGAGGCACGTGGTTTCACACTTGGGCCACCAATACGATGATTTCAAACCTGTTCACTATCGAAAATGTTAGCCCCGCCAGTCAGTAGTTTCTGTGGCAACGGACCACTTAGAGTCTCTTCATATTGAAAGTAACTACATTTATGCAGGAGTGCCCAGAAAATTGTGGAGGCTTTTTTTAGAAGGTCTCAGATTTTCATTTCTTGTGGAACAATACGACTTTGGCACACATATTGGAAAAAAGACACATTGGATCTAGAGTCCAGACTCTTGAAAACGTTGACAAGAAAAAGTTCTCTTGATTCAATCAGATTTTTGCTTAAATCAAAAGGAAATCCGCTCAAATTAAGAGACTTTGGTTCTTAATTCAAGCAAAAATCCGATTGAATCAAGAGTATTTTTTCTTGTCGATGTTTTTAAGAGTCTCGACTCTAGATTTAATGTGGTTTTTTTTTTTTTGTTTCCAGTGCATTCAACAGTAATCCATAAATTTA
The DNA here is from genome assembly GCF_918797505.1 of Bemisia tabaci. Lineage (NCBI taxonomy): Eukaryota > Metazoa > Arthropoda > Insecta > Hemiptera > Aleyrodidae > Bemisia > Bemisia tabaci. The sequence continues at coordinate 8,070,009 of NC_092799.1, forward strand.
ATCCAATTTTGATCCGCGCGTCGCGTAGACCTTTTCGCGAAAATCTAGCGCGTTGCCGAGGAGTGCGAAGGCCTGAAGCTATCTACACCCCAACGCGTTCTGCGCGACCGATTTTGTGTCACTTTGGCCTTGTGGAAGCGTGGCTTTACGTCGTCATTTCGACGGGAAGTTGCGTCAGCCTCCGAGCGTCGGCGATGAGGAATGCCGCGGGTCATCCCGCGCGACTTGAAGCCTCCTCTCCGTCTCGGAAGCTCTCCGAATTATTGAAATGTTTCGATCCACCCCTACACGGAGAAAAAAACTTTGTACGTGGGACCCGAAGTTTAGGTCATAATGATCTCAGAAATATTTGGATTGAGCATCTGAACACTTAAGGTCCAGCTGCTGAGGTTTGGATCACACATCTGAAACTTCAGTTCTTACATCTGAAGTACTTCGGTTTTCACATCCGAAAAACTTCGGTTCTCACATCGAAAAACTTCGATTCTGAAGTTTCAGATGTGTGATCCGAACCCCGACAGCCAGGCCTAAAGTGTTCAGATGCTCAATCCGAAAACTTCAGAGATCCATATGACCTAAACTTCGGGTTTCACGCACGAGGTTTTTTTCTACGTTCAGCTTCAAATTTTCTTAGTTTACTTATGGAAAATGTCTTCGCTTCGCTGAAGATAAAAAGTATGCTTTGAGCCGAAAAGTTCTGAAAAGCGCGCGTTTCTCTGATCGTTTTTATATTTTGCCCCTAAAAACAGAACATACCTAATAAGTTAATCATACCTATTGTAAAGCTGATCAATGAACCAAGAAATTCCAGAATTCGGACTCTAGACCCGTTAAATTTCAACCATTACACTGTGCGAAGGAAAAAGAATGTATGAGCATTCGAATGTTGCCAAATTTCCTCTCAGAAAATATTTATTTTTGAAGAAGGTTAAGAATATTTTACCCTGTAATTTTCAGACACTTGAGATCAAATTTCGAAATAAATTCTCTGAGAAATCAGAAGACAAATATTTACAAATTTTCCCAAAAATTCTCGATTTGCCTGAAGAAATTTGACATTTTCCGAAGTCGCATACGGCGTTTTGCAAGGCATAATAGTAGTTACTTGGCCAGAGTCATAAGGTGAGAACACAATGCGTGGTACCTACAGGAAGGCAACATGAAAGCGCGAAAGCGTTCTGATTTTTTTAGGGAGCGTTTTTAAAGTCAGTTAATTTTTTAAAGTTATAAATGAGTGCTTAAAGAGGAAAACTGACATTAATTTAGAATTTACTCGCGAGAAAGTTTTTGCCTGTGAATTTTTCGAAGAATATCATATTTTTTAGCTTGTTTACTCGTCAGTCGTCAACTAAGTACCACTAAAAAAATCGCCCGTTTTACCTTCCTACTTTGCAAGGAAATAACAATTTTTTTGAGACAGCGTTTTATCGCAAATTACGGATCCATGCCTCCTAAATTCTACCATTACTTTCAACCGGAAAACGACCTCATTTGCTGAAAACACTGAAAACTTTCATTTTGAAATCAGGGAGGCGTAACTGATCATCTCTATTTGATCATCTCCTCATTCCTAATCATAGAACCAAATCTCAACTTCCGTTTCTTCCCTTTTGTTTATTTTATTTTGCAGGGTTGCCACAGTCAGCGAAAACCGGGAAATGTCAGGGAATTTAAATTTCTTAATTCTGTGGCAACCCTGATTTTAATTTAATTTAATTTAATTTAATTTGGTTAACGGAATTTAATAATTTTGGTTCATTTTAGCAGTTTTCAATATTTTGCTTGTGGTGTGCGGGTTCTATTAAACCAAGGCTTTACAAGTAGAAGAGTCATCTTTGCACGACCTCCGCTTAATCTTCCTGGTGGCTCAGCTGCGTCAAAAATAAGCATCTGAGCCAGTCGGCGGCATCATTTCGTCGCTCGGCCGACCTAAGGGCGTAACTACACGTTGAGATGAGCCCGGAAAAGCATTAAGTTATACGGACTACAGGATTCATTGCGGAGTGTAGTTTCGCCCTTATGTCAGCCGAGGGACGATTTGTTCTTAATGCAGCTCGGATTCAAGATTGCTTTTTAACAGCTTCCGCAGCTTCTGCTCTGTTCGATTGCCTTACAGCCAATAGATCGCATTCGATGGTGGTTCGACGTATCGTTTGGCTCAAAACAATAGAACATAACCTCAAACAATAATTTTAGGATTTGTGTTGGAAAAAGCTGAAAATGAGTAAATACCTACCTAACAATTTCACTCTCCATTGCCATTTGGTACTCAAAAGAATGCGAAATTTATCACAAAAAAGACCCGTTCTCTCAGATTTCTATGTCGACTTCTGAGGCTGTGTTTACATGTCGAACCAATCGATATCGATACAATCGATACCGATACAATCCACCTGTTTGATGTATCGAATACGATCTATTGCATTGTACCACTTTTCATGCTTGAAATTATATTTCAAAAATTCCTAGCCCTAATTTTACCAATTATTGAAACAATTCGTCGCCCGACTGACAGAAGAGCGTAATTTACTTTTTGAAGTGAGACCGGAAAAGCATAGAAGTTTATGGACGACAGGGTTCATTCCAGACTACAGTTACGCCTTTATGTTAGGAGGGCGACAAATTTAGAACAATATTCGTGAATTCGTCGCTTCTCAGACGAAGGAACGTAACGCCATTTCAAAGTTGCAAAATTGACGCAAAAAAATCAATCTTTTACTGAAATATGAAGCTAGGTACATTTCGTGAGAAATTTTGTGGGTCTTTAGGTGGATTAGCAGAAAAAGCGGCGAAATAATCAATCAAGATCATCCAAGGGTCGGTCTTTTAAAAATATCACTTTCGAGTGAAAATGTTGCCGCGTTGAAATTTCATTATGTTCCTGTAGGGACGACGAATCGAATGATATTTTCAAAGTTTATCTATTAAAAATAAGAGAAAATGTTCAGTAAAAGGAATGGTCCCAGAAAAGAAAACCTTCCAACGTAACTCCATTCCAACGTTGCTAAATTGACCCAACAAATTTGATTTATGACAAGATATGACCATGCAATTTTTTCAAAATTTCGCTGTTTTCTGCCTCTATTTAGAGGGAACATGAGTGATACCTTCAGTTAAGAACGCTCGATAGTTCTCCAGTAAAAAAACGATTGATTTTCGAGTGAAAATTTTGCAACTCTGAAATGTAGTTATGTCCCCTCGTCCGGAAAACGACGATTTTCCAATGAATGCAGCAAAACTAATCGATCGGCTTTTTGCTTCTCTGTTGCAGATCTTTCCGTACTAAATGATAACGGTATGAAGCGGATATCTTGAAGTCGCGCCCACGAGGATATTGAAATCCTCCACCGACCAAGAAAATCCAGTACCGAGCCCATCGCAGTTCCTACAATCGGCCACAGAATGAGATCCAAGTCGTGCGCTGCCGCCTCCTCATGTCCGGAAGCCTCGTCTTCGACCCGCAGGTGGTTATGAGCTGAGTACCTTTTAAATCTATCCTATGTATAATCCTCCTCCATCGCGGTGGGAACCTCCGCCATCGCGGAAGGAACCTCGTCCATCGCGGTAGGAACCTCGTCTCCCGCTCGCCCAACTCTCATCAACCACTGCATGCATTCGTGCCCACCACGGAACTACCAATCGTGTACAGCTTCAGTCGATGTCTTTTCTCTTCCTATCTTCTATGGACATATTTTCTACGTTTCCGCTTTGGAGCCGCCGCTCAGGTGCCCCAAAACGATGCCTTCGCGGAACCCACTTGCGGTTCTGTCGTCATATCGAACTTTGACCTTATTTTGTAAACTTCTGTGCTAATGATATTCGCCGTATGAGCCTTTCGATGACGCCAAATTTCCTGCGATGAAATAAGACTTTTTGGGATGGTTTTTAAATTTTTTGTCTTCAATTTTTTAGATTTTTTTCGCGATCCGATCTAAATCAGTGGCGGAGCGTGAATGATCGATTATCGATATTTCCTCATTTGAAGCTATGATAAAGAATCGATTATTAAGGTGTTCGTCGCGAACACCCTGTTAATCGATCCTTTTCCATAGGTTTAAATGGCAAATCAATCGATTCATCGCAAAGCACGCCAGCCCAATGATCTGAATAATCTGAAAATTTCAAGACAAAATATTCGTTTAATTCCTGACAAAGAAACATTTTATTGAAGGACATTTGGCGTCTCTCGAATATTCATACGACGTTTTTCCTCTAGCACGGTAGTACAGGACCACAAATTACACTGGTGAAGTGCAAAGATGGATTTTAAGTATTTCTGCCCGAAACATGAGCTTTGTAGGCAGGTCTCTCAACAGCCGAAACCCTGTCAAATCTCGAACGCTGTCGGAAGATTCAAAGTGCCTCAGTTTTGATTTTGTCTAATTACTTATGATTTCTATCGCTTTTTTTATGTGATAAGTTTTGGTGATTTCTAAGAATTTTATTTAAGGATATATTTCCCCCGGGAGGGGAAATTTATTTAAGTCTGGATACTCTTTTAGCTAAAATTAAAACCCGAATATCAGTTTCCTGGAAATTATTTTCGCCGCAATATATAGTAATGTCATCTGTCTTTGATGCTTGTAAAAGTGTTACACCCGTTAATATTCAATAATTTTATTTGTCCCCTTTCCCGTTCTTGTTCGACTGATTATGTCATACTGCATGAAAGGTGCCTCGTAATTGGCAGAATCTAATAATGATTAATATTCGTGCATTCTATCTCACATATACCTAGGTACAGTGATAAGCTTTCTAAGAAGGGTATTCATTATTTCCTTACCGGATTCAGACACGTTCTGTCTCTACCGGATCATCGGTACGTCAACAGTATGTTGGCATAGTTGTTCCCTACGCTAAATTTCTCAATAAAGACAATACTTTGTCTCCCTTCAATAACTGTTGTGTTTTTCTAGTTCTTTTTTAATATCTAAAATTATTAAATTTAAATTAGAACTGCGGTAATTGTTTAGGTAAGATTGTAAAACGACTTAGCATTCACCCCTTTAAAGCAGTTGAGGGTAAACATTTCGACTTCATTGTCGTAATTAGATTGTTTCACTCTACTGTGTTTTTCTAAAAATTTGTCTATTTTCATATTCTGAGAAATATTGAAAATCTTGAATCATCATTAAGTAAGATAAAAAATAAAAATATCATTATAGAAATCAATAAATAATGTAAAATAAATGGAAAAAATCATAGGCAATCCATTCATGTTATGAGTTGAAAGGAAAACTCAAAAGTGTGCAAATTTCAACATATTCAAGATTTTTTGACTGACTTACCTGTTAATTTATTATTATGTATTTAGTCCCCTAATAACTCTAATTTTTGAACATGATTTGGAAGATTCCGAAATTAATTTATCGCTCTTATCCAACTTATTTTCTCTCTTTTTTCATGAAATCCTATTTTGTTTTTTGAATCTCTAAAAATGTTCAAATGCTTCGTGTCTACGAGGGTCATCCAAAAAGTAAGTTCACCCCTTTCATATCTCCGAAACTAAAAGGGATAAATCAAATCGGTAAAAAAGGACTTCTTACTTATATCTTCAGCTCTCCATAGGTACCAAGATTTTTAAATTTGGACCACTGGTTGCCGAGATATTCGATTTTTACGTGAACAACTCCGGCCAGTTCCGTCCACCAAACGATGCGCTGCGATTCCCATCACGCTACCTGAATTGACTGTGTTCCCCACACATCTACGTAGGAATAACCAACTCAAATATTCTAAGATTGGCTTTAAAACAATCTTACCTTATTTTTCGACGTAATTTCCGTTCCTATAGATGCATTTTTCATAGCGTTTCTGAAGCTTCTTAATGCCGTTCTCAAAGAACACTTTGGTTGACTCTTGAACCAGCCATTGACTGCTTCCATCACTGATCGTTCTCGAAGCGCTGGCCACCTAGGTGCTTCTTGAGTTGCGGAAAAATATGATAGTCACTCGGGGCAAAGGCTGGAGAGTATGGAGGATGAGGTGACACCTCCCACGCAAATTTGTCCAACAAATTTTGGGTCTCTTTCGCCGTGTGAGGTCTGGCATTATCGTGAAGGAATAGGGGACCACGAGACAAGAGACCCGGTCGCTTGTTTCTTATTGCCAATCGCAACGAATTCAATATTCCACAATACCGTGGTGCATTGATTGTACACCCTTTCTCCAAATAATGGACGAGAAGTACTCCTTGAGAGTTCCAGAAGACAAAAGCGACGCGACAGCGCGCGGTGCATCTCATATCAGCGCGTCGTTTAGTGGACGGAACTGGCCGGGAGTTGTTCACGTAAAAATCGAATATCTCGGCAACGAGTGGTCCAAATTTAAAAATCTTGGTACCTATGGAGAGCTGAGGATATAAGTAAGAAGTCATTTTTTACCGATTTGATTTATCCCTTTTAGTTTCGGAGATATGAAAGGGGTGAACTTACTTTTTGGATGACCCTCGTATTACTTGATGCAGTACATATCGATTTATTCTGTTTTTTTGCGACGTACATTACTTGATTTCCTAGCTTTTTCTGTTTCTAATAGCCAATGTATAGAATATTTTTCTTGCTCACTGGAGGTACCTTAACTCAAATTTTGACAGTAAATGTACCTACTTGATGTCAAGTTAAAGAATTAGTAAATTTCACAGAAACATACACTGCAAGTTTTATCCATTCTGTGCAAGAGTTTTTGTAGACTTTTATCTAAGTCTGTATAGTGTTCTCTTTAAAGCTCTAAGCTCTAAAGCTTATTAGTTTTTTTTAAAAGTAAAAAACCAATAAATAAGTAAGTTAAAGACCACCTTCAGTAGTAGCAGGTTTATGGTGCATTGTTCATCATGTATATCTGATTCATCGTGACTCGTTCGCATAATATTCAGCCGTATGAATAGCAATACACGAGTTAGATTCCTTTAACTTGCCTTTAACTGATATAAGAGCCAAATCTGTACTGTTTTGCTCAAATCTTTATTATGGGTACTCAATAAATATCCTCTTTGAAGACTAGGCATTCAAATTCGTTGAAGCTACTTTGCATGAATCACTTATCATTTTTATCCGTGTGAATTCATTAGGGAAAGAAATCATTTTAGTAGGTACACCTCGCCTCGTGCCAATACCCAATTCACATTTTCCTCTTGTTTTTTCCCTCTCAGTCTGTCCGTAGAAATTGATAGAAGTACTAGGTAATTCTCGCTTTTTAGTTTTTTGCAACTCTATTTCGGTATTCAACTTCTTATCGTTTACTAAACCATTAATCCAGTATATTTGCACCAGTCTTTCTAAATTGAAACATACATTCAACAAATCGTCATCCATTCAATTTACCGATTATGTTCGAAACATAAAAGCAAGTGCACTGCTTTCACTTACCTATGAATGCGCTCACAAGAGACCTGACGAACTTGTGTCATCCCAGCTATTACCTATTTCCGAAATATTGCATGAATAATTGAATGTTTTTTTTTTTTTTTTTTTTTTTTTTTTTTTTTTTTTTTTTTTTTTTTTTTTTACATTACTTTACTCAGCCCTTGGTAAATTAAGTAACCAAACTTCATCAATCAAGAGTATCTTGAGCTCTCATTTTGGTCATTATGCCATCGCAAACATTAAAAAGATGAATAAATCGCCAACGCCAAGAAGTAAGAGGAAGACCTCTTTAGGAAAAGTAATAGGAAAATTAGATATTCTATTTTCCCTGTTCTTGTGGGTAAAAGCAAAATACCATAAGAAGTCATCCCTATATGTCTGCTGTGTAGTTAATTTTTGAAGACTGATATACCTAGATTAGGTTTCCTTAATACGCCATTTTTTTAGTAAAAAAGATTTTCTCACTAAAAGCTGTTAACCATTTTAATATTATAACCCAATAACTTACAAATCACTAAATCGACCAATTTGAGACTTATTGAATTTTTATTTTTTAAACCTTTTTTGTTCATGCACAAGCTAATAGGAACCCTTCAACTTTAACTCAATATTGCTAAGAATATTCTCCAATGTTCTTTGATGATCTTTAACACACGATTCAACGCAAAATGGATTTACCTAACAATTCCTGATGTGAACTACGTAAAAATGTTGTTTCAGAGTGAAGAATTGAGATGAATTATAGTTGTCGATTCCATAAAATATTTCTGATCGAGAAAGGATTCAGATGCAAAGTGTGTTCGTTCCTCTATACCCATAAAAATGTATTTCCTTTTTCTTACTATGCACTTTATTCTGTGATATCTCTCAGGATTTACTGTATGGTTTGATTTCGATTGTGATCGATGGAAAGATTAAAAAATTTATGGAGATATTTTTTTCTGACCAACGGTCGAAGGAAGAGAGGAAAAATAAAAATGGGAGCTACAATGAATAAGTATATCTTATTGTCGACCCTAAAATTTACTGTCCGTTCATATACAGCATCTGCATCTGTCCCAACTGAATAATCAAATTCGATAAATCAAAATTATCAGCCTACTAATTATCTTACTTTCTTGCTCATCACTTAATTTATCTTTCTCGTTCTCCAGGCGACATTTTTACCCTTTCCCCTCTCCCCCAATACTCTCCAAATCTATTTAACTCACCTAATTACAAGAAAACTGCGCTCCAGCTAATATAATTTTTTCCCCCTCGCAACTTTATTTTAAAGTCAGTACTGAGTATTATTACGTGTTTTGAAAAGTGTTCACCACAGGCGCTCCCTTGTGGGGGCGCCTAGTGGCTATTAGATTAATTTTTTTTTTTTGGAATAGGTATCAAATTCACTAAAATTTTGTACACAAAAATTTGAAGCTCCTCTACCTCTAAATTTCTTAATAGCTTAAGTAGTTTGACGGAGTCTTGATCAAGCTTTGTGGGAAAAACGTATGAAGTGTATTGTGATTTCTTCAGTCACTAGAAGCCCCGTTGCTTGGAATAGGAAATTATTGACTCGGAGATAGTGCCAGCCTTATTATAGATGACTCGCTGTAATTAAATTCGATTTTGCTCTCTCAATCAAATGATTACATAGAAAGGATGAGTGGACGAACCGCGAGAAATGGCGCAATGTAGTTTAATTTTTCCAATAATTCTTATTAAGTCTCAAAGTTTTGACAGTCAGCCGTGCCCAGCCACATTTCATAAATTCATTAACCGGTTAATTTCACGATGCAATGAGCTGTTCAGCTGCACTCTTCATTTTTATTCCAATTTTTTTTCCTATCTGGGATTTGCAACATCCACTTTGGTTTTGTCAATTTTCCCCAATTTCCGGTACAAGTGTCTCCGTCGTGTATTTCTGATAGTCTCCTTACTTTTGTGATTCCCTTATTCATTATTATATTGTCTAGTCTTCATAAAATACCACAGTTCCTTTTCCGTGTATTAATTTTTGGTGGAACAGTTAAATTTACGAATGAAAAATTAGTCTATTGTCCTTATCCACTTTGCAATTAGAAGTACAGTCTCAGCAAACTCTCTAGACTTTTAAGGCGATTGTTAAAGCGCAATGCACACGATGTAACTTTCTATCCAATGAAAGCGGAAGCACAGTTGAATGAAAAGTTGAATCTTGTGAATTGAGCATAAGGCATACGTCTGTTAAAGGAATGATGAGCTTACCATACATACATAGAAATTGTTTCCTCTGATGAATATTAAATAGTGCCTGCAGCGTAAGTTTTCAGCGATTTTACCTACCTTCTTAATGAAGAGACTATTATATAAAAAATTAGCTCCCCAGTTTCCAGTGACACGATTCTAATTACACTTTGTTGCGTGTACTTGCTCTTGCACAGTCCTGATTTTAAAAACTACTCCTGATGGAAGTGTTCGTAATTACTGCGGACTGTTCTCAGTTAACAGGCTTTCTCCACATCAAAGGTCATGCAATTGAGCTGAAAATTGTATTCCTTACCCCATGATATTACTGTTGCCCCTCTGTTTTACCAACAGTTTCTGATTACCAAAATCTTAACTACAATATTTTGGTACTTACCTACTGTTGATATCCTCCTGACTGTAAAATGTAATTTGTTTTCATTTTTGTCTGTTATCAATTTCGTTGTTACCTTCAAAAATTAAGTTTGCTCAGAGCATTTCAAGCAAGTGAAAATCAATTTTTGAGATAAGTCCCAGGTTCCCATACTTAAGCATCCCCTCTTGGGTGTTTCACTTGAAGACTAGCTTCTTCCGGCTGTTAAGAACCACACCCTTTACGGTTTCAAAAGCCTTAAAAAATACCTTTTTTTGACTGATTTAAAAAAAAAAAAAAAAAAAAAAAAAAAAAAAAAAAAAAAATTAGAAGTCAAAAAGGATCAAAACAGAAAAGTGGTCGGTCTCGAAAGCTCTCCTCAGATCTTCAAATATAATCCACGTATCCTTTTTAAGCAACTCTCGACCTAGGACGCAGTTTCTAGTCTTTCACCCCTGTCCCTTGATTGGATATTGCTTGCTGTGTTTTGATTAGTCTTACTTATCATATCAAGAGATTCTAAAGTCTCTTGCCGTGTACTTTTTACGCTTATTCCTGTACCTAAAATGATCATAAGCATATAGATTGTCATTTAATCGTTTCTTTTTAAACTCTCGTGCACAGTGGCGAGGCGTGAATGAGCGATTGTCGATCTTTCCCCATTTGAAGTTATGGCAAAGAATCGATTATTATGGTGTTCGTTGCGAACACCCTGTTAATCGATCCATTCCCATACGTTTAAATGGTAGATCAATCGATGTATCGCAAAGCACGCCACGCCACTGCTCGTGCACAGAATGTGTCGAAAAGTGCTTCAAGCATTTCCGTGAGTGTAACAAACTTTTTCACATCAAAATGAAGATTTAATTTGTAAATTCGGAAGCATAGTTTTCAGGTGTTCGTCTCTTTGGTGATTAGTTCAAAGCTAATTTTAGCCTGTAAATTTACACTTGTAATTTGAATTCGGAAATGACAACGATATCCTAAAATTCTTTCATGGAACATCGCATGCGTGACAAAAAATCATACGCATGATCTAAATTTATCCCTCAGTTTCAAATTCCGAGGTTGTTTCTTGTCGAAGTGAAGAATATTCTACGATCATCAAAGAGTCAACCAAATTTTTGTTTTTGTCAAACTGAGATTCCTGTGATATTTTTGTGATCGTGTTCCATAGTCGAAATTAAAGTTTACTACAGAGCTCAGAGTTTATGCCGTTAATTTCTACAATTTTCTTAAACCGTCATTTTCATTTCCCATTTACACTACAATCATTTAACAGAAAAGTACCAGTTCATGTATTTTTTCCCCCTTTGAGGCACCTAAATATATCTTCCAGTCAACTCACCGGTTCCGAAAAACTAAGATTTGAAAAATCATCCGTTGAACGATGTAAAATCGTCAATGCTCCATGCAGATATTTGACTTCTTGTTTGAAGTCTCATGTCATCACTGCGAATGCATGCCGCCGGAATGATAAGGCAGCCCCTTGTATATGGTTTCAATGAACATTCCATGAACAGTTGATTTGTTCACAATTCACTGTACTTCATCATCCATTTTTGTTTCATTGTTATTTATTTATTTTTCCACTGATCGATTCACATCTTCACTCATAACTCTTGACGATTCACATTTGTGAGCGATGATTTGTAAATAATGGCCTTGTTTATAATTTGTTACTTAAATTGTGTAAGATTTAGTAATGTATCACAGTTTCAAAAATTTTGAGACGAGGAAGCTGTCGCGCGACTGAATATTGCCCCCCTCCCCCCCTAACCCTTTTTTTTTCTTTACCCCTCATTTTTATGTTCTCTGTAAATTAGCCCCAAGTTGAGGCCACACCATCGTATTTTTCGGGGTAAACGCAAAACTACGATGGGAGAACAAAATTATACAAATTCCAAAAATTAGCGCTTCAAAATTCGAAAATGCTTCGAAATCAACAACTGCCGACCATTTTGTCAGTAAAACGAAACGGAAATTATTCACTAATTTCTACATCGCATCTGCAAGAAGCATGCAAAATGAACGAATTCTTATCAGTTGAGCTACATTTCAATCTTGAAACTTAAATTCGATTTTTATCTTGGCAGTGGTCTGTTTTTGTCACACGATTAAAAATTATCGAAAATTCTATGAAATGACATATTTTTGCTCAAACTTGAATTTCAATTTAAGTCGTATCCGTCTCTGGTGCTTCATTTAAAGATTTGATTTTAGCGCCTGCAGCTTCCTTGGCGCATTATTTAATACATAAGCTAATCTAGTGAGGTTTTTTATATTTTTCTCTTGTTGTTAATAAATTATTTATGCATTATTTACTTTTAATATATTTATTACTAAAATAAAAGTATGTTTATTTAAACTGAATCTTTTTCTTTCACCATCTCAGTGAGTTATCAGTAGAATTTCTCAAGTATTTTTTTTTACCTTGGAGCGTTAGCATAACTCTCGTATTTTTTTAATATCATTAGTTCGGTATTGATATCGCATTCGGCATATAGAATACATTTCCCTTCTCTTGATTACCCGTTCATTCTGTAGGTATCTTAGGAATGCTCAAGACAACTCTTACATTCAGCCTGGGTCATGAACAGGATTGAGTCATTTTTTTCTCATAATTTCTGTTTGAAAAAAGTACTTTCCAACCATAATCCAATAAGGGGGTAATTCATTTCGATAGTTTAATCACTTAACTTCATTTGCAGTGTCCCAGACTCCTCGCCATAGATTCTTATTTCAACTGAATTACAAATGAACGTGTTCTGTAAAATACCCAAAATGTTTTCTATGTTTGAAGAATATTCTGTGATAATTTGAAGTCATAAACATGTTTTCCCCGCCAAAAAAATTAAATAAAAATTGAAGCGGGAAATTTGAAATCCCATCGTCGAGTTACCGATTTTTTTAAGCCAAGTTGTAAATGGATTCTTGTGTCCTGTATTTCATTTTCCATCTCGTGACTAATACAGGGTGTCACTAAAAAAGATATCCATTCTGAATATCTTTTGAACGAATTCTAATGCGATAAAATGCCGAAAAATGTGTTTAATACATAATTTTGAAAGGGGGACATCAGTACCGCATATCCGCATTTTTGGACCCCTCAGAAGTCCAATATCGTGCCATGTTTAAGAAGGAAAAAAAGATACCTATTCAAAGTGGAAACTTACTTTTGAAGATTAGGAAGATCAAGCATTCCTCTTCATAACTTACAACACATGAGCACTGCTAAAAAAAAAAAAAAACACAGAATGAATCCCAGAAAATATTTGCTTTTAAAACATTTTGATACACATTTGGATTGCATTTTGCAAAAAGGAACCAAGAACATTGCAATGTTGCTAAGATTGTGCAAATTCATCCTTTGCAGTCAAGTAACTGAAATCACGAAAGAATTTGCAATCCACACGGTAATTTTTGTCTTAGATTCACAGTTTTCAGCGAGTAAAATAGAAATTGTCAATGGATAATTTGGTTTCTTTTCAAGACAAAAGAAGTTGCACAATCTTGCAACATTGCAATGCTCCTGGTTCCTTTTTGCAAAATGCAATTCATTTGAGAAATACAGTAAAGTAAGAAGATCAAGCGTCTGAAATGAACAAACTAATAGTGGGTTGTTTCACGCGAAAGTGTATCCTACTTTAGCGGATGATAAGTGACATCAAATCGATTTTTCCGTTTTTCTTTTTTAAAGTAAAAGAATAAGAAACAGAAAAATGTCAGTGAACTCAGGTGTCCGGTGTCCGGAGACTGCAAACAAAGGGATAGATACTTCATGATCGTGGCAGGTAAGTCTAATTAAATTAATACTTTTCCATAAGTGAGAGGCCAATAAGGAAGAGAAAATTTTCGGAATCCACTCAGACCAACAATAGTCCTTATCCCGTTAATCAGGCGGCCTTGGCTGCATAACGCACCACAAACACTCCTGCTCGCAGTTTTATTTCCAAGCGGAAAATCGAGCAAAATTCTGCCCTGAATTCTAAAAAATGATTCTCCATTATCGATAGAAAGTTCCTAGAAAGTGCTAAGGTATCACAATGCCTAGTTTCCAATGAACGACTTAAACACGAGGACAGATGGAGAACTTGTCAAGGGCGGAAAAGATGATTCTGGAAAATTATCAAACGGTTTTGAATGGAAGTGCCACAATTCAGGGCCGGATTTAGGGGGTGGCCACATGGGCCGCAGCCCATGGCGGCAAATTTTGCAATTTTTTTAAATGTAGGTATAAAGAAAAATCGGATTCAGAAAAAAAAAATACAAACGGGAAAAGTGACAAAATCTCTCATTTCCTGAGAGTACACCTCTAATTTTGTCGTCTCTCTGTGATACAACAGACAGCACCTTTAACTAGTCGAGTTAAGACTAAGAGAGAAATCGAACACGGAATTTGGCCTGGAACGGCGCGTCGCAGAGAGCAATGATGACAAGAACTTGAGGTGAAAAGGAGAAACCCTCGGCGCGGCGGTCGGCATGTAACACGTATCAGCGCCTACAAGACTGCATGAATACTCCGCGCATTGCATCAAAGACAGTGCGATCGCTGCGGTCAGCAGTGGGCGGCGTGAAACGCATAGCGCCTACAAGACTGCATGAATACTTCATGCATTGCGTCAAACACAGTGCGGTCAGCGCGGCGGTGGAAGTTAAAATTATTAAACCACATTTATGTTTGTTCTTTCATAATTTTTTCGTTCATTTCATATGAATGGAAGGCCTTGTCCACACAGAGATAGGTTTCAGGAACTCAACTTTCGCGCTAAGTTTCGTGAACTTTCACTCGTAGTGTTGACAGGGCTTTCGCAAAAAATGTGCCCAACACGAGTGAACGCGTCCTATGCATCCCTCCCCCGCCGGCACGTTCACTTGATGGTTTTTATTGATGTTTCAAAACGAATGAGAAGGGGTGGCAAAATGCAGGCGGTCCATGGGCAGCAAGTAAGTAAATCCGGCCCTGCCACAATTCGCCTCCATTTTCACCTAATATACTAGAATACGACTCTGAAGCGCGAATAGAGTTACGCGACTCATCTCTATACCTCACGGTTGGCAACACCTCTTAACTCCACACAATGTTTTTGTGGGGAGCAGTTTTAAGATTCACTTTCACTCTTTCGCAATGTTTAGAACTAGCCCAGAGCGTGGACACTTGCACATTCGATTCCCACTTTGAAGCTAGCACTTTTCAGATCTGGAAAATGTTGAGATTCGCCTTCATTTTCACGTGATACCAGAATGCTACTCCGGAGCGCGAATAGTTGCGTTCTTCGTCAGTTTTCGCTTTCACGTATGAAGATGCGACGTCGCATCGACATTGGATCGAAAACGATCCAAACGCAGGTCACTTTCTTCGATCGAATTACCTGGAAAAGAGGGTGAAACATTTCTAGAGACCCCTAAACATCAAGAGAACGAAATTAAAACCATCCCTTTGTAATTTGTCGAACTAAGTGCGCTCTCTTATTACTTAAACTAGTATTATAGACCACCAGACGGTGCTCAGTGGATATGTCCAGTAGAAAATGTTCAATTACAAGAATTCAAAAAAATGTCCACAGTTGAAAAAGTCAAAAAGAAAAGAATGCCCTGACTGAGAATTACCGTTCAAAAAATATGTTCCGAAAGAAGATGTGGCCCTTTCGTTGCAAGAAAATGTCAATTCGGAACTTCAAACTACCCAGTTTTCAAATTTATTCGGTTTGGTTACAAAATTCTTCCATATTATGTAGTCTTCCTCTTAATTATTTTTTTAGACAGGGTTTTTTTTCTAGAAATGTTTTATAGGTAAGTAAGACGAATACTGAATTTGTTTTTCATTCTACATTGCAGGTTATGGACATTTTAGGTATGTTGGGCAAATAATATTTGGACATTTCTGGTAATTAGACATTTTGAATTGGACATTTTAGATTGGACATTTCCACCTGTCACCCACCAGACGAATTTTTAACATTCCGGATGCCTAAGCAGTTTATTGGTGCTTCCGGCGCTGTAACGTCAGATGCTCTGCTCGGTGCCACCCTACTTTTCCGACCGATGCCACCCGGCGAGTAAACTGACTTCCTCCCGCGGAAATCACGCCGATTTCGGATTTCGCGGGAATCCCGCGTCGCGGCGCTAAGCGTCATCGACGACGTGACGCCGACGTCGCGTCGCCGCGAGAAGCGGTGCAAGCGAGCGCGAAGATTTATCTACCTTGCAGTCGCGCTGAGGACAGAGAATATAATTATATCGTCACTGGTTTTTTGACCCGGTTCACGGAGCGGAAATTTCCACCGCTCCCGACCAATGAGAAATGAGACCCGAGTGCATTCGGAGGCTCGAACCGCGGCCGCCGCGCTCTCTCGCGCTGTCTCCCTCTCGCGCCCCCTTGCCAAACTACACGTTTAAAACGCGGATTTTCCAAGGCGCCGGGGTAAATGATTTTGTCACGAATACTGTCGTGCGAAGGAAAAACGCCGTATGAGCCCTCAGACATTGCCAAATCCCCCGATAAAATATTTAATTTTGAAGAGATATATGCAGATTTTTCCTCGAGATGTTCAGGTGTTTTAGATGAATGTACGTAAAAAAATTGTTTGAACATTTTCAAGAAAAATATTAACTATTTTCTCAGTAATTTGTTTTTATTGGAGGAAATGTGGCAATGTCTGAAGGCCCTAACGGCGTTTTTCCTTAGCGTGGCAGAATGTGTTACAGAGGAAGAAGAAGAAGAAGAAGAAGAAGAAGAAGTGGAAGGAAAGACAGATGACTCAGAAGATAATTGAAGAGGGCAAATGAGAATAAGAAAAAAAGATGAAGATAGAGGACAAGAACATAGAAATAATAGGAATAAGAAGACAAGATTAATAATGAGGAAAAAAGTATGAAAAGGGGAACTAAAAGTGAGAAATCAGAAGATGAAGAGGATTAAGGGAGCTGAGAAATAACAGTCAGAAGAGAAAGAAGAATTGGTAGAGGAGTGAGCGATAGAGTTTAATTTTAGATTTAAAATTTTGTCGTGAGAAGAAAAGATTGGATGATAGAAAAAAACAAAAAGAGAAAGGAGAAGTACAAAAAGAAGAGGAGGAACGCATTTCTAACAAGGACTTCATGTAGCGACCCGCGGTTGGCTTTGCAGTAAGCACGGCGGAAGATACAACTATTCCACCTCAACGGATGCGCGTGCTGCATACACAAAAAATTGAAGGCGTTTCGGCTTCACCTGGTCGTAACTTAAGGCTCCCTGTATCGTGGAGAATCTGGCAAATTATGACTGTTGGCCAACGTTAGTTAGGAGGAGAGGAGTGTAAAAAAGAAGACGAGGAGATTGAAGAGGGGCTGGAAGATGAAGGAATAGAGGGAGAAAAGGAAGAATATACATACTTTCAAGTCGCTTTTACAGCGCGCCCGGGCGTTACGCGACACCTAATCTCCACCCTTGTCTATCGACCCAGAGGTTATCTGGTAAATGGCATATTTCAATTTCATCTTGTATACTACCTATCCACGATTTTGCTGGACGCCTCCTGCGTCTCCTCCCAGGAGGAACCCAGTCTAGTGTCTTCTTAGGCAATCTATCATCAGCCATCGATCCGCCACATCATCTGCCAAAGGAAGAAGAAGAGGTAGAGAGAAAAGAAAAAGAGGAAGAAGGTGAAGATAAACGAGGAGAAGAAAAAGAAGAAGTAGGGGGAATGTTTACATGCAAATTTCGTTAAAATTGAAGAAATCCGAATAAATGAACCGCGAAAAGTGGGACCCCACGCGAATGCATACTTTTTGTGCATCCCGCGACCCCTCGCGGTTTTCCGCGGGAGTCGCGTGTGCAGGGCGGCAACGCTCGTTGCTATTCCCGCGTGTTTTATCGATTGTTTTCTGAGAGGAAGAGCTCGTGATTCCAGCTCTCTCTCGGCCCTGCGCTTCTCTCTTTTTCTCCCGCGACTGGAATGCGGCGCAGTCGGCAGTCGGCACCGTCCGACCTCTCTCTCCAACGCCAACGCCGAACGCATGCAGGCAGAGCCGAGCCGGCCGCGACCCGCCGGCTGTCCATCATCTCATCAACTTCGCTCTCCTTTTTGGCTTCATGATTGGATTCTGGATTCTGGATTCTGGACCGAATTTCTCAGACTCTGGAGGGGGGTGGCGATATTGCCGCTATCTTCCTGGTGCTTTCTTGCACCTCAAACGTTTCGCTGTGAGGTGTCAGCAGCAGTGCCTCGAGCAGGGTGGCATGAAAAGTAAGAAAGGAATGAAAGATTGGAAATTTTATTGAAATGTTTCATGAAATTTCACGAGGCTGTGAAATATTTCCCTATATTTCAGGGCTACCCTGGTAAAAATTGGCGATAGGTACTGGATTTCAAAATACCAAAGGAGTTCCTATAGCCGACTGAAGAAGGCTGTAGAAAATCATACAGCTGGCTGTAGAAAGTGGAAAAAATTATTCGGCCGGTCTACACGAAGCGATACAAAATTATACAGCCGGGTTATAGTTCCTATCGCCGGGCTTTCCACTTCATCGCCCCGCTGTTACTTTTTCACCATCGGCAATAAAAGGCTATGAGAAATTGTGTAGAAATTCGTGTGCTTTGTAAATCCTTAAGTTTGTACGGAATCACCTTAATATTTACAAAACGCACATTTTTTCCTTTACTACATATTTTTTTTCATCAATTAAAATGGGAATAATCCATACAGGATGTGCAAACATTTCAAAATCATGAGTTGAATAACGCTGACTCCGCCAGATTAAATATTAGAGCCTAACACAGAGCGGAGCGGCGGCGCACTGGCGCCTTCAAACCTAACTGGGATACTTCACGCAATGCGTGAAGTATCCCTGTTAGGTTTGAAGGCGCCAATTCGCGTTTCGCGCTGGCTGCCCGCCCGCCGCGCCGCAGCGTACCACGGCGCTTGAAGCAACTATTTCATACCAGAGGTATTGCACAGTATCATACAAAATTGCAGGCGCTCCAACATGTTAGGAATGGCAGGCATCCTTCAAAGGTACGGAGCTTTCCTCGCAAAATAAATCAAGATACTACGGCCCAAAAAGAGAGCGGTAGTCCAAAAACTCACTAAGCCCTAGCATCCGTAATTAGTAACGTTTAGCATGCACTTTATCGCCAGGCTGTTGCTTAGTCGCCATCGGCTATAAAAGGCTATAAGAAATTGTGTTGCCGGCTATAGAAGCTATTGGAAATCTTACAGCCGGCTATAGGTCTATAGTATTTTGGAACACAGATTCTACTGCCAATTTTTACCAGGGTAAACTTTGCAAACCGGACTGAAACACACAAGGAAATGACAATTAAAGTACATTTTACGAAACATGAATAGGAACCGGTATTTTTCAATATATTTCATGAATTTCTAAAATTTTATGAACCAGACCTCCTGACAGTCACAACTGGGGTTTTCCGTTTATGAGATCAATAATGATCCCACCTGACGGAGGACAAGAGTGCTCCTTGATTTCATTTCCATCAATTCCACACCCACGGTTTTTGTTGGGCGTCCACCAATCCAATCAAAGAGTGATCCGAATCCGATCGCAAAAATCCACACCGCGCGATACTCGAATCTGTAATATCCTCGTAATCGATGAAAGTGGTTTAGAGGACTTGCAGACACACCCATGGTACGAGATTGGAGTATGATGCACGGGATTGAGATTAGGATTAAAGCCGCCCGCGCCAAAGCGAAGTAATCATCGAACGTCATCAGCTCTTGAGGTCTTGAGGATGCTCCATGTCCCATGTCCCATGTCCCAGTCTCTTCGAACGAGGAACGACGTACGCACTCAAGGCCGAGTGACATGAGGACATGACGCAACACGGATAATCTTCAAATTTTATATTGGCCTCCGTCGAGATAAAAATTTATCCACTCTGACGCGACGCCAGCGTGACGCGTCGGGACGCCTCCGGGATATTCGCTGCATCGTCACCCCTTATTATCCACATACAGGGTGTCCGATCCTATGGTCAAACGACGTAAGGAGCGTGTCCCGGAACCCAAAGAGGATTTTTTTCTTACACCCGATACAATGGTGCATAAATACAAATTTATCCACTCTGACGCGACGTCAGCGTGACATGTCGGGACGCCTCCGGAATACTCGCTGCATCGTCACCCCTTATTATCAGCGTACAGGGTACAGGGTGTCCGATCCTATGGTCAGACAACGTAAGAAGCGTGTTCCGGGACGAAAAGAGGATTTTTTCTTACCCCCGATACAATGGTGCTCTAAAAGCATAGAGTACATAGAGTCGTAATGCAAGTGGGAGAGCTGGCGCCACTTTTACGCATTTTCCAGGTTCCGAATTCCGAGATTCCTGTGCGGCGCCAGGTCCCTTTTTCGATACATAATCGATTGTTAGCGATACACGAGGACCCGGCCATATTCCACACCGCTATTTTGGATCGAATATGTATCGAAAAAGTGACCCCGCACACCGGGCTCGGAACTCGTCGAGCAGAACATGGCGCCAGCTCTCCCACTTACATTACGACTCTATGTACTCAATGCCTGAAAATAAAGTACCATCATTTACCTACCTGAAAAAAAAAAGATTACAAATTTTTTTTACGCTGAAAGATGCAAGATCTGTGGGGAACCATTCGAATCTCCCTTTAACTTGAAGTGTTGATAGTTTTGAGGTCATCTCTCATCTATGAATCAGGGTAAAAATTGCGGGAGAATGAAGCCATTCTTCACTATAGTTTTGGTAAAACCGTCGCCAAAATTAAAAAAAAAAAAAAAAAAAAAAAAAAAAAAAAAAAAAAAAAAAAAAAAAAAAAAAAAAAAAACATAATTTGCCCGACAAGGAAAAGGTTCGCAGCTTTGAAAAACGCAGTATTTGAAAAACAACCTTTTGGAGGGAATAGGTCTTACTTTGGCTTAAACATACGTGGAGTAGACTCCCGCAGTCTAGCCGCTAGCCCAAAGATTCTGTTATTTAAAGAAATAGTATCTCCATTGCAACGTGAAAAAATCTCCGATTTTATTTAAGGAACACCAACTGAAATAGGTACCTCCTCAACATTTTAAGGGAAATTTATAGAACAATTTTTGGTGAGCAATTCACTTCAAGAAAGTAATAATAAATAATGAAAATTCAAACCCAAGAATGTCTTGTCAGCATTACGAGTGTAGAAACTTCAGATAACGACAACTTTCATCACGTCAGAGTATTCAGTTTTTCAGCGAATCTCTATCACCTGTGGCGTGTTTTCAGATCATTTCAATCGGGTGGGCTATGGGGACGATACAAAACAATTGCGCAGCGCCACAGAGTTTTAAGCCTTAAAATTGCATTTACGAATTTAATCGGTGTCTCGTGTGCATAATTCTCCTACTTGAAAGCCTCATTCTTCATACTTATGTAGGTGCATGTCGATGGTGAGACTGCAGAAAAGCATATCTTATTGGTTTGCGGCGTTGCAGACTTCTAGTTATACTTCATTTTCTACATGGAAAACTACTGAACGTCTTTTTTTTTTAAACTTTCAGTGTATTTTCTTCTCTTCATAGAGGATATTGTGTGAAAACTTCAAGCCATGGTGTTGGCTTGGTCTCCTAAAAAAAAAAAAAAAAAAAAAAAAAATAGTAGCAAAGGTTACGAAAGACCGCAACCGAGGTACGCATTTTTGCAGTTTTACCGTCGATGTGGTTTATTTTCGTTATCCAGGATCCAATTCATATACTACTGTTCTAAGCAAAAACGTCGTAAAAGCCATCAAGCGTTGTCAAATTTCCTTAGATAAAATACGAATTCTTAAAGAAACTTTTGGATGTTTTCCCTCCAGTTTTTTAGAGACTTTTAGTCGAAATCTAATCTACAGCATGTGGAAATTTCGAGGAAAAACACTCACGACATTCCTAAAAAATAACGATTCACAAGTGGAAATTCGGCAACTGCTGAAAGCTCATAGGGTGTTTTTCCTGTGCACGGCAGTATATCATAAAAAACCACCATCGCAGTGTGAGCAATGCTCTATGATACTGAAATTCAGTGCTCCCATTTCCCGGAACTAGTTCCGAATTCCGGAATTTTTTAGATTTTCCTGGATTTTCCAGGGAATTTCTGAAATTCCCGAGATGTTCCGGATCTTTTGCATTTTCCGGAACTTTTTCGGAACTTTTGAAAAATTCTAAAATGAGTCCCGGAACTTTTGACAATCATCGAGTGGGAGACATTGGAACAAAAAAGTTCCGAATCCCGAAACATTAACGCACATGGAATGAGAGCACTGCTGAAATTGTTCCCATTTTCGCCCCCCCCCCCCCCCCCAAAGCATATCCATTAACTTGTATGAGTGAGCAAGTTAATGAATAAGGTAAAGACGCCTCCCTTTTATCAGGTTGTTTCATACAGGTGTTGACACACTAACTCGACAGCCGCGTCCATATGCATCATGCCACTGTGAATAGTTAACACCTTTACATGGCCACTGCTTACAATGTATCTAAGACTACAACCATCTGAACATGACGCAATTTAGCCTATGTATTACAACTGGAGCCAACCGAACGAAGAAATCTGAGGCTAATGTAGGTGTAAGATCGGAAATGACTCATGGGGAATCATCAGAAAAAGAAATAGACTATACCCTTGATTAAGCGTTTATCTCACGTTCTCTTTTTCAATTAACATTAGTGTTTGAGCCTGACGTGACTTAATTTTACAATGTGTGATACGTATTGATTGGAAGTATTGGCTTAGTCAGGATTAAGCTCTGAAGTGAATTTATATTGAGCGATAATCTTTGCTTCCGACACGAGGCATAGATAACGTCGCTCCTTTGACATGAAGGTGTATCTCTATTTGAACATGAGCCCCAATGAGCATTGCGTTATATGGACTAAAAGGCTCATGTAAAAATTGAGATACGCCTTTAAGCTAGACGAGTGACAATAAAGGGAACAATACGCTATCCTAGGTGGCTTAACCAGAAATGTTCAAGGGGGCCGTCGCTGAAAGTTGTTCTAGTGTTCTACGGCATAGGATTTCAAAGCTTTAAAATTCTTAGAAAACGAAAAAATAACCCTTTTCCAGGAGAAATGTGTGTCAATTCATTTTCCTGAAAAGAGGTTCATACTCAAAAATTTTCACGGAGGTGTGGAAAAAGGGAACAATACACAGGGCTAAGGCAACGGACCATGGTTGACATTTTTTTTTTTTTACATGAAGAGAGTCTAAGACTTTCACATTCTTGAGAAGTACATTTTACCTTTTTCTCCGAAAAATTTTGTGGGTCGTTTCCAGGGCCGGATTTTTCTACTTGCCGCCCATGGGCCGCCTGTATTTTGCCGCCCCCTTCTCATTCGTTTTGAAACATCAATAAAAACCATCAAGTGAACGTGCCAGCGGGGGAGGGGTGCATAAGACGCGTTTACTCGTGTTGAACACATTTTTTGGGAAAGCCCTGTCAACACTACTAGCAAAAGGTCACGGAACTTTGCGCGAAAGTCAAGTTTCGTAAACCTATCTCTAATGGACAAGGCCTTCCATTCATGAGAAATGAACGAAAAAATTATGAAAGAGCAAACACAAAATTTGGTTTCATGATTTTAACTTCCGCCGCCGCGCCGACCGCACCGTGTTTGGCGCAATGCGTGAAGCATTTACGCAGTCTTGTAGGGGCTATGCGTTTCACGCTGACCGCACTGTGTTTGGCGCAATGCGTGAAGTATTCATGCATTCTTGTAGGCGCTATCCGTTTCACGCTGACCACAACAACCCATTGCATCAAACACAGTGCGCTGCACTGTGTTTGATGCAATGCGTGAAGTATTCGTGCAGTCTTGTAGGCGCTAATATGTGTTACATGCCGACCGCCGCGCCGCGAGTTTCTCCTTTTCATCTCAAGTCCTCGTCATCATTTTTCCCTAAGTCGCACCGTTCCGGGCAAAATTGTGTGTTTGGTTTCTCTCTTAACTCGACTAATTAAAGGTGCTGTCTCTTGTATCACTGAAAAGACGACAAAATTAGAAATTACTATACTCTCAGAAAATGAGAGATTTTGTACCTTTTCTCGTTTGTATTTTTTTTTTCTAAATCTGATTTTTTTTCATACCTACATTTTAAAAAAATTGCAAAATTTGCCGCCCCCTATAGGACCGCCATGCGGGCCGCGGTCCATGTGGCCACCCCCTTAATCCGGCCCTGGTCATTTCTTTTTTAACGCAAAGGGGTTTATACTCTAAAATTTTTCATGGAGGTGCGAATGAAGGAAAAAATACGCAATACCCCTTGGCTTACCGAGACTATCTAATCATGGTGGCCATTTTAGTGTATTTGCAGAGAGGAACACACTATCTCCCAGATTTGTTAATGAAAGAAAGGCTCTAAATGTAGGGTTTCAAATTACTGAACGCCAAAAATAATTTTTGGAGGGTTATTCGAAAGTATCAATGGCGGGGAAGAAAGGGAAACAAAGGATCCAAAACCTCCTTGGCAATACCTTTCAGCAATGCTTTTTTGAGTTGTATCACCTGTATTTTTCATTTTTATGAAATTTATCCTCGATATTTTTCTTCATTATTCTACGTATACACGGGGGTATACGTTCGTGATAAGGAATGGAAATAGGAAACGGTATCTTGGTATAGCACGGCCAAAATTGCAGCAGCGAGAAAATTAAAGGGCTGAAGTCAACTCTTTCAACCTAGCGAAACAGACGAGTTTTTCAAAGGGTCTAATCAACCTAATTGCGTGGTGTTACGTGGGGGACGGGGGGGGGGGGTAATTTTCAGTATCGGATGTTTATGACTTTATCGGGGATGACTACCACGAATCAGCACTTATTGTCGCTCCTCTGACGTAAGGACGTATCTCTATTTCAACATGAACCCCAAAAAGTATGGAGTTTCATGTACAACAAGGCTCAGGGGCAAATCGAAATAAGTCCTCTCACCGGAGGAGCGACGTTATTACTCGAGAGGAAAGCACCAAAACACCATATCCAAGCATAGTGATAAAATGGAATCACCTTTATAATCACGCTGTCATATTTTCGAGAAAAGCTAGTATTTTTTTTTCAACTCAGACGCTATATTCGTCAGATTTTATTTATTGTTTCATTGATTTATTTCGAAATAGGACTAGGAGTTCGATGTGCCAAAGAATAAATTGAGCTGAGGCGTTTCGTGGGGCAGGATGCAAGGCAATGGACCACTAGACAAGGTAGGAATTTAAAGCATTCTAACTCATGTTTCATAACCGAAATTTAACGTAGAACATGATTCTTGCAACGGAAATTACGAAAATAAAGATTTCATCATCATTTAAAATAAAAGAGTCGAATGAGGGGTGATCGCGAAGGGGGAGGGGAGGTGTGAGGAGCGGCTGCACCGGAAGGAAAGAAGAAAAATGAAGAGTAAAGATAGATAAGTATCGAATTTTCCGGGGAGCAAGCTAGTAAGATGTGTAATTTTGTTGGCAAAACACTTGGCACCGCTCACTTGAGTTTCGCCTTCAATTTCGATGCATAGGCCACGAAAATACCAGAAAGTGGGAATAGAGATTCGCATTCGCTTCATAAGCTCCAATTGAACTGAAATACGATGTTGTTAAATCATAGGTCTCGCCCACTCGAGGTTCGCCTTCAATTCTATCGGATAGGCAAAAAAAACATAGCAGGAGGCACTGATTTTCACTTCGAGAAGCATATATTTATATAGCTCCGTTAGCTTCGACTAAACCGACACATGATTTTATTAACTAAAGGGTAGGTATGGTCCATTTGAGCTGCGCCTTCGGTTCCGACGCATAGGCAACAAACATAACACTGAGCGCGAATTTATTTGAAAATCGCACGTTAATATCTCTTCATGTGCTTCAATAAGCAGTTAGTGTCGGCCTGGTCCTTAAAGTTGTATTCTATGAGTGAATGCACAGGATCCATAAAGGGAAGAGAAATAGATTCCATTGATTGATAAGAGGATTCATGACACCGACATTATTTGGGAATGGCCATAGGGAGGGGGCAATTTGCCACTTTCCCCTTCTGCATTTTAAAATTGACCCTATTTGCGTCTATTCGAATCAATTTTAAGCATGTTAAACCGAGCAAATTTTGACCCCCTTCAAACAAATTTCACTTCTCTCCCCCTAAGACTTAGCTGAAATTCCAACCCAGTTTTTAGAGAGGATTTTACATCAGAACTGCGCGGAATTTGTAAAAAGCCGCGCAACCTTTGCATTAGTTCCCATGGGTTTTTCCGATCATCGAAGGACATTGACATAACTTTTAGTCCAAGCTCCCAAAATAACCGATCGAAACAATAAGCGAGTATACCTTTTGTCCATCGTTAACTTTCTTCAAGTTCGAGATCAAAGGAATTTGGACTTTTTATCGCTCCGCGGAAAAATTACGCAGAATTGGAACACATCTCGCAATAACTCATAGTTTTCGGTTCACAGTTTACAACTTACATAAATAATTTGAAGTCCAAGTTTAGTAGCTCCTAATTTTAGCATTACATCATGCACCTTCTTCCTTTATCTTTCCACGACTTATCTCGGTGTGTTTACATAACATAGGACCACTTTCGGAGAAGAACTGAGTAATTTGCGTGTAAATTTTTAGAATGAAAAGATAAAGCCGCCAAGTGTATCAGTGTCATGTATAATAATGATATGCGGTTGTTTATGACCTTAATCACACAAAAATGGTGAGGGCACAAATGATGTAATATGCATTGCGAAGTTTCACTCGCACCAGTGCATTGCACTGCACTTTATAAAGAAAGCGTCTATCACGAAAATGCGCTACTGTAGTGCGGCAAGAGCGTAAGATGGGTCTATGGGTAGCTTTTTGCAGAACAATTTGACAGACAATCAATTGATTTTGATAATTTCAGAATTTTAGGAAATTTTGCTTTAAAAAATCGCCAAACATCCCGTCATCTAAGTATGTAAGATATCTGTACCAACACTAGATTTGACCGGAAAACGCTTTCATGTAACTGCGAAAGTAGTTTTGTCTATCGATTTGAGATAGACACTCGGGATGCATACTTGTGAAGTTATTTTAATTTTTTTCGTACATTTTTTTTGGACCAAACTGACCTATTCCATTCCAGCATGACTTGATGTTGGGAGTTACAGAAAAAATGCCCGAAAATACAGAAATAATTCCTGCATCGACCGATTACGAATCGTTTGCAAATTGCTGCAGATCCGTCCTAAGGGGATAATGTGCGCATTATTTATGATATGGATTGTAAAAATAGAAACATATTAATTTGGTTTGCAATGTTACAAACTGGCATAAGCACTCTGCTTTTTTTCAGTAAAATACTCTTCCGACTTGTCTACCTCCATATTTATTCTTCTTTTACCGTCAGAAATATTCTAAAAGAATTTCAAGCTATGAGGTTGTATTGTTATTCGCCTTAAAAAATAAACTAGCAGCAAAAATTGTGCAACACCGCAGCACCGCGATGGAAATCAACATTGCACCCTTCAATTGATCTAATTCTCTGTCTTATTTCCCTTTCAAATTCTCATCCTACAGAGGCTGTTATTTCGATTGAGGCTGAAATAAAATACATATCAACCTGCTATTCAGATAAGGTAAATTCGTGAATGCAAACATTGAGACGGTGCTGAATGAAATGACTGTTTATTGATTCATTGATAATTTTTTCCTCGCCACGACTGTACAGCTGTGGGTTATAAAATTGCATGAATATGTGAAACTACACCTTTATGATCTATGAAGTGATTGAGAATAAGCAGCAATATCCGGTGACCTGAACTGAGCTTAACGCTCACCTTTTTCCTTCCAAGAATTTGCAACAGGTCGACACTTGCTAAGCCGTTTTTCTCCATGCGTGAAACCGGGATAAAACGCGTCCACTCAACAAGAGATGAAGCGTAGGTTTAGGTAAGGACATAAAATTTCAAATTATTGAATATTCAAATTAATAAATATTCATTTTATTTTAAACGAATTTGAAAGAGCGAATTCAATTTTCGATCAAAAAGTAAATTGTTGTTGAATGCGCAATTTTTCAGATACCTACTGTGAAAATTCATAAGATGATGAGTTTATCTTTAAGGGATTGAGTGCCTATATCAGTGTCTCAAAATTGATGATTTTGTTATGAAGAATACTTTTTTTTTATATTCTTGGCTACAACTGTTGAAAAACGCGAAAAACCTCTGTTATTCAGCAAATTTCGCCAGTTGTTTTTAATTGGTAGAATTCTGAAGAGAAAAAATAACTAAAGCCTAAGGTATGAATCTTATAGCCTGAATTTTTTGATCGTCAAAATTGATTTCTCGCAATTTTTCGGTTTGACGCAAACTTTTTGAGTTGTAACGGATAAACCGTATGTAGGTCCTTCTGAAAAATCGCCGTAAGCCGCCATTTTGAGGAACTGTAATTTGACCATTTTCCGGATGGAATATTTTGGCATACTTTTTTTCGTCCTTACTGGGTACCCAGAGACTATACACCAAAAGAGAAGTTTACGCTGATTCGTCCGAGGTATAAAGCTAGATTTACTGGACTGTATATTCTTCGCTATACGCTATAATACATGTTTCATGCCTCAAAAAGTACCTACTAAATCATATCGGTAGCTGCCAGACTCCTATTTACACCAGACAGAAATCATAAAGAGTCTCTCCGTGTCTCCGTTCTCGAGTCCTTTTTCCTCATACAAAGGAAAACCTTCACCAAAATTGGATGTATACGAGGTCTCTCTTTTTTCTGTAATCTTAAAGTATTAGTGAAAACAGATAGCGACAGAGTTAAGTCCAATAACACGAAGCTCTACGAAGTGGGATTTCTATTTTTCTAAACTGCCTCCACAAGTGGTGTCACGGTGTTGCCGAAAATTTAAGGCCGGAAACAGGAAGACGGAATTCTTATCGAGGCGAATTTCAAAATACAAAAAATCCCTTGATGCTTTACCTACCTAAAGCATGCCGTAAGTGGGGCATTCGTGACCCCTGATATCCGCCTAAAACTTCAGATATCGGTATTTTCAAGACCATGGATGAATGCAGCGCCTTAAGTAATGGAGTGGCCATTTCCATTCAGTTTGGCTTTTGACCACCGGAAAAATTCCGGAGGAACGTAAGTATTCAAAAAAAAAAAAATTGGAAGCTGTTGCACCGACGCACAGTGGATCGAGTCAATCAGAGAGGTCGAACATGACATTTTTAACTAAAACTGCAAATTGTGATATTTATTTCGTCCCGTTTTAAAATTTAAGGGGTGCCTCTGCGAGAGTTCACGAAGAAATCAAAGAAACCACTTTTAGAACCTCAAAGTTATGTATAAGCGGAGTTATAAGTTTTTAAAGTTTCCAAATTTTGTCCGACCTCTCCTATTGATTCGGTCCACTATGCGACGGGGAAAATTTCTGGCAAATACAACTTTTTACCGGAAAAAATGTCATATTATGACCCAAAGGGCGCGCTCATTTAGTGAAGCGGTTTGATCCTGACGCACACTGTGCACACATCATAAAACAATGCTCAGGAAGAATGTAAGAGAAAGAGCGGAAATTTTGCAAAATCGCGATTCAGGTACTCGATCTAAATCGAGGATTTAGGTAAGCACGGAAGCGCTCAGCAAGTAATTCTGTCTGTTTTGAAAGTATAATATGTGAACGGATTCCGCACCGGTAAAACGAAGCGTGGCAAAAAGAAGTAATGGAATTAGTGATGCATCGGGATGGAATGGAAAATGGAATTGGAGACCGAACACCGAACCACCCAGCAAATAACTGATACGGGAGTCATGCCATGCAATCTCACCAAGTCCAACTTTTTTCATACGCCCGTGCGGTTGCATCACGCGCATTGTGATGCATCTTCCCGGTCGCATGCAGCGTCGAGAGAAAAATCGGTAAGTCCGGCAACACCACCAAATCTAGAGTTAGTCGCCCGGCGACTTGTTGACGCACCTCCAGTTGCCACATTACACATTATATAAATACTACAATTTGTAATTATAAACTAAAATTTCTTATGCAGTACGGAAAAAACATAACCAAAGTTTTTCTAAGCACATATGTTTTTTTATTTTACAAATGAGCCAGAAATTGTAGTTCCTAATAGATCGTTTTCGATAGTGATTCGATGTATCGTTTGGTTCCAAACAACAGAATATAACCTCAAACAAAACTTTCAGAATTTCAGTCGGAAAAGCTGAAAATGAGAAAATTCCTAACTATTTCACCTTGCGAATCCATTTATCACTCATAAGAATCAAAAATCTATCAGAAAAACTCCGTTTCCTTAGATTGAAAAACTCGGGCTCTTCAAGGTAGATCATGTCTGCTGAATAGACTGCGCAAGACGTTGCTCATCCTCTTCGTTAAAGGGCGATTAGTGCTGTGTAGTGTGTCACACACGGGGAAGTCGAAAACACAGGAGTCCACCCAACATAATCCTGCAGGCCGAATCGCCTGCCATACTGCTGTGCTAAGGAAGAACGCCGTATGAGCCTTCAGGCGTTGCCGAATTTCCTTGGACAAATCACAAATTTTCAGGAAAATTTGTGAATATTTTTCTTCAAATTTATCGGATAATTTTGTTTGTAATTTGATCTAAATTGACCGGAGGTTTCAAGGAAAAACATGCATAATTTTCCTCAAAATTAAACATTTTATTGGAGGAAAATTGGAAACCCGAATGTCCATACGCAGGGTGGCAAAATTTCATGAAAAATAAAATCTTGAAATTTCACGTGAAATATTTCATGAAATTTCAAAAATTTATGAAAGATATTGAAAGATACGAGTTCCTTTTATGTTTCGAAGGTTTTTAAAATCGTGATTTTCTTCTATTTTTGGGTGTTTGAGTATGCGAGTTGCATACTCTGGCCCCTGAAAAATGAGAAATATTTCACAGTCTCGTGAATTTCATGAAATATTTCACTGAAATTTCCAATCTTTCATTTCTTTCTTACATTTCATGCTACCCTGTTCATACGGCGTTCTTCCCTAGCACGTCAGCATAGTAGATGCCAGGTAACTCAATTTTCCCGCACGAAGCGGCTACCGCGGGCACAGTCGCTTAGCGTGGCGGCATGTGGCCGGGGCAGCGAGTGAGGGGAGTCGGCACAGCAGCGCGGCGCGGCGCTGGCAGCGATATCGAGGTTAGTGAAGCTGCTGTCGCGAGTCCCTCATTTCCTCTCCATAGACTGGGTAGCTAGCTTCACGCTCCACACCAGCTCCACACGCCCACCGAACGAACCTCGACTCCCCACCGCCTCGCTCGTCTCGCTCGTAGCCCCTCGCCTTGCCCAAGACTCGCCGTCCCAGCCGGCATTTGCTTCCCCTACTCGCCACTCGCCCCTCTCTAACTCGTCAGTCGAGTGAAGTGCGTTGGTTAGGCGAGTGGTGTGTCGTTTCTCTCCTCAACCTCAGAATATCAGAGCTAGTTAGTTATATCAGTAGTAGTTTTATTGTCAATACCTACACGTGTTATTCAATCAAGTGGTTTGCTTAGGTACATATCTTCGTTTCCAAGGTAACATCCTTCAGATA
The DNA here is from genome assembly GCF_918797505.1 of Bemisia tabaci. Classification (NCBI taxonomy): domain Eukaryota; kingdom Metazoa; phylum Arthropoda; class Insecta; order Hemiptera; family Aleyrodidae; genus Bemisia; species Bemisia tabaci. Next base: position 8,101,465 of record NC_092799.1, read on the forward strand.
GGTAGTTCCGTCTTCAATGAGTATCCTCATTTGGAGAGTTTGAGTGTGTCATTCTATGCTGCCGTGCTAAGGAAGAACGCCGAATGAGCCCCCAGGCGTTGCCAAATTTTTTATGACAAATCACTGATTTTCCAAAAAATGCGTGCATATTTTCCTTCGAATTTCTCAGATAATTTTGTTCGTACTTTGGTCTAAAAAGTCTGAAAATTTCAAGGAAAAATATTGATAATTTTTCTCAAAAATGAACACTTTATCAGAAGAAACTTGGCAACTCTCGAATGCTCATACGGCGTTCTTACTAAGCACGGCAGTATGGGGAAGGCAAGGCCCAATACTTGTAAAGCCGACCTTCCTCTTGACTAGAAGCCGGGCCTTCAAATCTGGTTGAAAATATATGGAACCAGTCTGTCCCTGTTGAGATTTGACTGTGAAAGAGCCATTTACCCTTTGCTTTTTCTGATCTGATAAAATCAGGGCCGGATTTGCCATGAAGATGTGTATGCTACAGCCTAGGGGCGCAACACGAGGAACGCCACATTTCTGAGACATCATTCCCGATTGTCCAGTGGCTGTGTTTTAAAATGTATTTTTTGTTAGTTTTTATCTCTCAAATCAAAATGTGTTTCCCCTGGCGGCTATTCTTCCGCAATTAGTATCTTAAAAGTGTAGGTATACAGTCATGTTGTTTTATACCTATGGTTGATTTCAATGATTTTCCGATGCTTGATTCTCGTAGGTTACCTAAAAATAATAAGATCTGTCCTAACAGCGACTTTCTATGTACAATATTAACCGAGGTATCACGTTTTGAGAAATTCGGTTTCAGGCATCATCAACCCCGGTAAAAGCATTCTTGGTTTCCTCTACCTTGCTTTCATCCGGTTTCATGTTGAGCACCAACTAGTGCAAATATGCGTCACACTGACCAGGCTCGGACTGGCCATAAGGCCAATCCGCCATTAGCAGATACGCCCCCTTTTCGCGCCGAAAACGCGCTTCTCTTAAAGATAGCAAAATAAGAAGAAAAAAAATTACGACCGAGAATATGTGAGAAAAATTTCTTAAATGAACGAAAGAAGAGAAAGTTAGGGGTAAAGAAAGGTGCTTTAACGCATGATAGTGGTGAACAGAGGTCCAAGAACTACTTTCTGCAGCGTAAACAATTTTCTGTGAAATTTTCACCTTCTTGACATACAGGCGCTTTATCATCCCCCTCCTTCATTCGCTATGTGTAACTCCCTCAGAAGCGATCGTCGTTAACGACGGCGCAGAGATACAACAATTCGTACTTGATGGACGTCCGTGCTGCATCTGAAAAATTGAAGGCACGATGACGCGAACCGTGAGCTCTCAATGCTCTGCTTTATGCTGTCAATGAAGCGTCGCTCTCATTCGGGAGAAAAGTTTAAGGTGATTCGATGGACGCCATATTTTGTGTCAGAACGGCATGCGATATATCGCATCAATTGTTTCCATTTTTTCAGCAACTCGTTATTTTTCTGTTGTCAGGAGTCTAAAGCACTCACTCACCAATTTTAACAAAGAAATGCAACGTAATAAAGGCGTGGTTTTTTTAGAGAGAAAATATCGCATTCGAGTGCAGTTTCGATATTAGTATCGAATGCGATGTTTTCTCTCTGAAAAAACCACGCCCTTATTACGTTGAATTTCTTTGTTAAAATTGGTAGGTGACTTCTTTAGTCTCGTGACAACAGAATTGCGATTTCAAAATTGGAGAAAAATGACGAGTAGCTGAAAAAATTGAACCAATTGATGCGATATATCGCATGCCGTTCTGACACAAAATATGGCGTCCATCGAATCACCTTAAAAAAGGCCTGAAGACATCTCTCCTACCCTCGGCTGTATTACTCACGTAGTGCTTGAAGCGTGCACCATTACGAAAAAGACAAACGGAAACAAACACAGTCCGGAAATAGAGGGAGGGAAAGGATGCGCGTTTACGACGGCGCAGAGATACGACTATTCGTACTTAATGGACGTCCGTGCTGCATCTGACAAATTGAAGGCGCGATGACGCGAAGCGTGAGCTCTCTATGCTGTGCTTCACGTTCAATTTTGTAATTTTTACTCCGTCCGATCAATAAACTTTGAACCTGAAAATAGCGTAAACTTGTGCTGACTTGCCAAAATTTTTTGAACTCCTCTAGGGCATGCCCTACCAGGAAATATCACACTACGCCCCTTTAACCAGCCAAGGGTCTACGCCCTCAGATGCGAGCCAGTCCGACCCTGACACTGACTGATGAAACCAAGGTGGAAGAAACCAAGGGTGTCACTACCGCGGTGGGTGACGTATAAAACACGACTCTTCAAAGGGCGATACTCGGCCAATATTGAACGTCGAAACTTGTTGTATGGACAGAGATTATTTTTAGCTAATGTACAAGAATCAAGTATCAAAACACGATTCTGCGACCAGCGCAACTAACTCATTCAGTGAAGCCAAGCCTAGGACTCATTCACCGGAAAAAAAAACACATTGGATCTAGAGTCGACTCTTAAAAACATTGACAAGAAAAAATACCCTTGATTCAATCAGAATCTAGCTTAAATCAAGAACCAAGCCTCTTAATTTGAGCTGATTTCCCTTTAATTTAAGCTTAAATCTGATTGAATCAAGAGTCCTTTTTCTTGTCAATGTTTTCAAGAGTTCGGACTTTAGATCCAGTGTGTTTTTTTCCCCCAGTGTTCAGTGAAAAAAAGACCCTCCATTGCCATCTTGGCAACGGTGGCGGAAGCTTTTACTTCAAGAACTCCAACATTCAACTAGACTACATTATGCAATTAAGAACTATAAATTTCGGCCCGGTCTAAAAACAACGTATGTGCCATTAGTTTCCCTATGCACATAAGTGCTTTTCCAGAAGAGCCAGAATTTATAGCTCCAAATTGCAAAATGCAGTACAACTCTTGTTTCACCTATAGGGGGATATTGAACAACGTGTTGAGTATAGTTGCTATTTGGACAGATCTTATTATTTTTAGCTGATCCACAAGAATCAAGTAAGAAAACAGGATTCTGAGCCCTGGGAAAAGTGAGTTAGCCTGACCTCAGGCTATGTTTCATAAACAACCCTGAGTTGGACTGATTCTGGCTGACATCAGTCTGACAGCAGCCTGACTCAGTCCGACTCAGAGCAGTTTATGAAACATAGCCTGACGTCAGGCTGATTCACTTTTATTAAGGAGACCAGTGCAACTGACCTATTTTGATTCCTTTGTCGCAGGTTAGTGTCGTGATCGGTGACTCTGAGTCAGATCGCGGGACGATGCCGGTTCGTTGGGAGGAAGCGGAGACGCTGCGCTTCGTGAAGCTGTACAAAGAGCGGCAGTGCCTGTGGGACCCGTCGCTGCCGGAGTACCGGAACAACAAGGTGCGCAACGACGCCTACGAGGAGCTCCAGGCGGAGATGCGGATGCCGGACTTCAGCATCAACGACGTCAAGCAGAAGATCAAGAACCTGCGGAACACCTACACCCAGGAGGTGGCCAAGATCGAGAAGGCCATCAACGCAGGCGGCGCGTACCAGCCACAGATGAAGTGGTTCCTCACCATGGACGAGCTCGTCAGGAAAATCAGGGATAACCAGCCGTCGCTCTACTACGTAAGTCCGCCCCGAAAGATTCCTACTTTGCCTAGAGTACCTGTATATAACGAGAGTATAGACGGATGTGAAACTCCGCAAATCCATCAGGCCTTCACCGATGCCTCTGCGAATTAAGTTAGGGCCCAGAAATGCAGCCAACCTATGAATTTTGATTATCCAGAGGGATTTACTAGTACAATTATTACGAACCATCGTTTATAAAGCACGTATTTGACTTAGTTTTTCCATAAATTTACTCATTTTTGCGGAAGAACGCTCATTTATGTACATTCTTAGCCATCTTGGTTAGAATTGGAATCTGCAGACTAGCAGTGAAATTTTGTGCGTTAGAAGTTGGTTAGAAGGGTGGCTGCACTTTTGGGCCCTAAACCCTCCATGAAGCGATCTGTCCATACTCTCGCTATATAGGTACTCTAACTCTGCCGTGCTAAGAAAGAACGCCGTATAAACATCCAAGAGTTGCTGAATTTCCTCTCGGAAGAAATGACTTTTTGAGGAAAGTTTCGAATATTTTTCCTTGAGGTCCTCGGATACTTGAGATAAAAGTAAGAAAAATCTGTGAAATTTTTAGTTAGAAATGCTCAAAATTCTCTTACAGTTAGTGAAACTGCAATTTGCGAGGGGAAATTTGGCAACATTGGAATGTAGTTCCGTTCTCGCGAGGGAAGCGACGACATCAATCTCGTGGATGCGGAACCTAAAAGGCGCGTCTTTCCGCGGCGTCTGGACGCCGGCGGAAAACGCTGCTACCGAGTCGAGGGCGAGAAGACGCTCACATTTTGTAATTCAGGAGTGGAATCCGTGGATTTTCTCCGCTGCGTCCGCTGTCAATTTCTCGAATTTTCGTTGATTGGACCAGTATGTTCTGAGACGCGAAAATGATCGGACGCGCTTTTTTTCAGGAGGTTATGAATTCGATCGACAAGAATCGACCGAAAAACGAAAACGTGAATCGATCGACACCAATTTGATGGACAAATTATTAAAACCGGTTTCGATTCGATCGACATGGTTCGATCGAAAAACCAAAATGTGAACCGATCGCCATGATTCGGTCGACCTCTTTGGCCTCTTTGGTCGATGGCTTTGTCGATCAATTCACGGGTTTGTCGATTGATTCACGGCTTTTGTCGATCGATTCATGCGTTTGTCGATCGACTCACGGGTTTGTCACGGATTTAGTCGTTCGTTTCAAGGATTTTCCCGATCGACAAAATCTGTAAATTGATCGACAAAATCCATGAGTCGATCGACAAAGCCTTGAGTCAATCGACAAAGCTGTGAGTCGACCGAATCACGTCGATCGGTTCACGTTTTGGTTTTTCGATTGACTCATGGATTTTGTCGATCGTTTCACGAGTTTTTCGATTGACTCACGGATTTTATCGATCGTTTCACGGCTTTTGTCGATTGATTCACCGGTTTGTCGATTGATTCACGGGTTTGTCGATCGAACCCAAAACTAAATACTTTCGAAAATCGGTAGGAAAGGCAGCGGACTGAGCGGATTTTGTCCGCTGCCTTCCCCACCAACTTTCGAATGTGTTTAGTTTTGATCGTCTGCAACGAACCTTAACAATGAGCCTTTGGAGGAATGAAACTTCAGATCTATTTTTTTTCCGTTCAAACTCGAAGCAAGTTGATGCGTTTCTGTTGAACACGGTCCGATGGTTCTCATGAAAAAATTAATACTGTAATATTCAATTCGAATCAAATCCGAGCGCTCTTTAAATTTAAATGTTTTAGGGGTTATTCATAATCATAGAACCGTGTTGTTTTATAGTTGAATAAAATTTAGACTCATATTTTTTCAATTTTCAGAGAGAAAAGAACAAATTGGAGCTAAGGCAAGTTGAAGAACCGGATGAGAAGGATGGCATCGGCATAGAGATGTGTAATGATGGAGAAGAAATAGAAATCGATGAGCACTTGTTCCAACAGCAGCAGCAGCAGCCAAACATAGCTTTTCATGAGCAGCCACCAGTCTTTGAAGAACCACGGCCTAACACTGACAATGAGTACTCACAGAACTACGAAAATCACATGGATGATAATCCTACAACACCAACACCAGGCCATAGCGCGGGTAAGAATGTCAAAGTCTCATTTAACAAGTAAAGTACAAGTCGTGTATTCAGGAAAATAAGTTTTTCTCCCCCTCTTCGCCAAAAAAAAATTTAGGGTTGTGTGTGATAAGTGTATGGAGCCTTATACTTCCTTTCTGATGCAATGAACCCCAGGACCGGATTTACTTACTTACCGCCCATAGGCCGCCTGTATTTTGCCGCCCCCTTCTCATTCGTTTTGAAACATCAATAATTACCATCAAGTGAACGTGCCGGAGGGGGAGGGATGCATAGGACGCGTTTACTCGTGTTGGACACATTTTTGGCGAAATCCCTGTTAACACCACTAGCAAAAGTTCACGGAACTTGGCGCGAAAGTTAAGTTCCGTAAACCTATCTCTGTGTGGATAATGCCTTCCATTTATATGAAATGAACGAAAAAATTATGAAAGAATGAACAGAAATGTGGATTAATAATTTTGACTTTCGCCGCCGCGCCGCGCTGACCGCACTGTGTTTGACGCAATGCGTGAAGTATTCATGCAGTCATGTAGGCGCTATGCGTTTCACGCCACCCTCTGCTAACCGCAGTGATCGCACCCTCTTTGACGCAATGCGTGAAGTATTTATGCAGTCTTGTAGGCGCTAGCATGTGTTACATGCCGACTGCCACGCCGCGCCGAGGGTTTCTCCTTTTAATCTCAAGTTCTCATCGTCGTCGGCATGTACCTGCGCCGCGCCGTTTCAGGCCAAATTCCCTGTTCGGTTTCTCTCTTAGTCTGAACTCGGCTAATTAAAGGTGCTGTCTATTGTATCACAGAAAGAAAAATTAGAGATGTACTCTCAGGAAATGAGATATTTTGTCGCCTTTTTTCGTTTGTAATTTTTTTTTTTTTTTTTCTGGATCCGATTTCTCTTTATACCTACATTTAAAAAAATTGCAAAATTTGCCGCCATGGGCCGCGGTTCATGTGGCCACCCCCTAAATCCGGCCCTGATAAACCCTCGTTTACAATTTTTACGTATAGACGCTATTAGTGGTAACGTCATTACAGGGATTCTCCGTTACATCGAATTGGATCCAAACATAAACATTGACATAACCTATTTCAATGCCACCAATGCGAAAAAATCGATATATATCGCTTTTCTGTGACGTGACACTAATAGCGTCTGTATGCTTAGGAATGTACATTGATGCAACGGTGCAAGCAGGTATCAAGCGCGCAACTATTCGCGCTCCGGAGTAGTTTTGTAGTATCACGCGAAAATGAAGGCGAATTGTAGACTTCTTCAGTCTCACAATCACGGCAACTTAAGAATGTATTTTAATATCCTCCATGATAAAAGCGGACGGACATCACGCTCGCAACTCTTCGCTCTCGGGTAGTTTTATGGTATCACGCAAAAATGAAGGCTAATATCAGCTTTTACTTTACTTCCAATTACTGAGACTTGTTGACTAAGATTGCAGCTACTCGCCCCTCGGAGTACTTGGCAACAGTGGCAATTTTGCGAGTAGACAGCACTGATTTTCCTCCGTTTAAATACATTAAATATATCGATTTTTGGTAATGCAAGCTGCCTCACCAAGAATCGATTGTTTTACATGTATTTAAATGGAGGGAAAACAGTATTGTAAACTTTCAAGAATCACCACTGTGCGGTAATGACAGCAAATATTCGCTTTTCCCTATGCTTGAAATTACGAATGTCTATAAGTGTATCGCTATTCCTATCAGTATACGAAGGACATTAAGCGCAAAACTATTCGCCCATCACATTATTTTTATGGTATAACACGGCAATGAAGGCGAATTCTCCTAGCTCTCCCTCTGTTCAATTAACTACGCAGTACGCAGTTTTAAGAATGCATTTACTAGCAACAGAAAATGAAGGAGTCAATCGTGCAACTATTCGCGCTTTGGAGTAGTTTTGTAGTATCGCGTAAAATTGAAGGCGAATCATAGCTCAATCTGAAGTTTACACTGCTATAACCAAAGCTTGATGGACTCAGAGTTAAAATCTGGCGCGCTGAAGAAGAACGCGCGTCATATGAACTTCCTAGAGTCGCCAAATTTTTTCCGATAAAATTTTTGTTTTTGAGGAGACTTGTGAATATTTTCTCTTAAAGTTTCCAGATGATGTAGATCTGATCGTGAATACAATTCTCCAAAAAATTTGCAGGAAAATATTCACAGAGTCCGTATAAATAATATTTTAGCGAAGACAATTTGGCAACGTCTGAGGCTCACACGGCGTTTTTGCTTCGCATGACAGTAATCCACGCTCTAAGTAAATTATTCAACGAATTCTAATAATGGGCCAGATGCGCTGGTCACAGAATCGTGTTATGATGCTTGATTTATGTAGATTAGCCAAAACTAATGAGATCCGTCAAAACCGCAACTTTCTACGGTAAATATTAACAGAGATATCGCCCTTTGAAAAGTTGGGTTTTTGACGTTATCCATTGCGGCAGTGGCACCCTTGCTTTCTTCCACCTAGCTTTCATCCAATTTTCACGCTGAGTAACCAGGGCCGGATTTAGGGGGAGGCCATGGCGGCAAATTTAGGGAACGGCAAATTTTGAATGTTTTTTAAATGTAGGTACCTATAAAAAAATAGGATTCAGAGAAAAAATTACAAACGAGGCGAGGCGACAAAATCTCTCATTTCCTGAGAGTATAGTAATTTCTAATTTTGTTTTCTTTCGGTGATACAAGAGACAGCGCCTTCAATTAGTCGAGTTAGGAGAGAAACCAAACGCGCACTTTGGTCTGTAATGACGCGGCGCAGAGAGGAATGATGACGAGGACTTGAGATGAAAAGGAGAAGCCCTTGGCGCGGCGGTCGGCATGAAACATATATTAGCGCCTACAAGACTGCATGAATACTTCACGCATTGCGTCAAACATAGTGCGTTCAGCAGCGGTCGACGCAAAACGTATAGCGCCTACAAGACTGTAGGAATACTTCACGCATTGCACCAAACACAGTGCGGTCACCGTGGTGCGGCGGCGGAAGTTAAAATTATTAAACCACATTTATGTTTAGTCTTTCATAATTTTTTTCGTTCATTTCTTATAAATGGAAGGCCTTGGCTACACAGGGATAGGTTTACGGAACCTAACTTTCGCGCAAAGCTCCGTGAACTTTTGCTAGTAGTGTTGATAGGGCTTTTGCAAAAAATGTGTCCAACGCTCCAGTAAACGCGTCTTATGCACCTCTCCCCCTTCGGTACGTTCTTTTGATGGTTTTTATTGATGTTCCAAAACGAATGAGAGGGGGCGGCAAAATACAGGTGGCCCGTGGGCGGCAAGTAGATAAATCCGGCCCTGTGAGTAACCAGTGCATCACTGACTGACGAATAGCAAGGTGGAAGAAATCAAGAGTGTCAATACCGCGGTGGATGACGCCAAAAACCAGACTTTTCAAAAGGCAATATCTAGTCTAATATTGAACGTAGACAGTTGCTGTTTAGACAGATCTTCTTATTTTTAGCTTATCTACAAGAATCAAGCATCAAAACACGATTCTGTGATCAGCGCAACTGGCCCGTAAAATGAAATCTTCACACCTCCGTGACCTCGAATCTAATGCAGAGTACCTGTATAGCGAGAGTATGGACAGATCGCTTCATGGAGGTCTTTAGGACCCAAAAATGCAGCCATCCCTCTAACCAACTTTTATCACACAAAATTTCACTGTCAATCAGCAGAGTCTACAAATTCCAATTCTAACCAAGATGGCCAAGAATGTACAGAATTGAGCGTTCCTCCGCAAAAATGAGTAAATTTATGTAAAAACTGAGTCAAATACGTGCTTTCTAAACGACGGTTCGTAACAATTGTATTACATATAGTAAATCGCTCTGGATAATTGAAATTCATAGGTTGACTGCATTTCTAAGCCCTAACTTTATTCGCAGAAACATCGGTGAAGGCCTGATGGATTTTCGAAGTTTCACATCTGTTTATACTCTCGCTATACAGGTAGATACTCTAGTCTAATCCACCCTTTCCCACACCAGGTCCAAGTAGAAAACGGCGTCGCACGGTGGTGACGTCAGCACTCCGGAAGCTGGAGCAGGTGGGCGATAGCCTGCAGGAGCTCCTAGAGGACGAAGACGAATGGGACGCCTTCGGGAACTTCGTCGGGCTGAGCCTGAAACGGCTGCCGATGGAGCTGGCCCTGGACGCCGAGGCTGAAATCCAAGCCACCCTCAGCAAGTTCAAGCGGATGCAGCACAACCTCAACCCCAACCCTCAAGCCTCAACCCAGACCCAGCAGCAGAGCACCACCACCGCTAGGACCTCAACAACCCCCGAGCCTACCCTTACCTTCTACATGAACGAGAAAGACGCCATTCAGATCATCGAGTGAGCGAAATGCTCAATGTCGTACCGGTGGCGTGACGTGAATTGCGATATATCGATTGTTATGCCATTTAAACCTATGGTAAAGAATCGATTATTAAGGTGTTCGCTGCGGACACCCTGTTTATCGATCCTTTTCCATAGGTTTAAGTTGCATGACAATCGATATATCGCAAAGCACGCCACGCCACTGCACAGATACCATTCTATTTTTTTAGGAGTACCTCAATTGTGATACGATTAGTGTAAGACTTAGGATTTATCGTTGGTATGTAAATATTTATTTTTTTTTCCTCCTGCTTATTTTTCCGTTTCACATCCTTTTTCACATTAGGGCCAACTTGATGGATCCACGCCAGGCCGCGAGGCACGCAATTTCAGCTGTTTTTTTCACAAACTGAAAGCATACGCACGTGAAGTATTGCATTTATAACTAGTCAAATCGAACGGTTAATTTTCGCATTCGCATACTTTCAGCCTGGTCAGAATTTATAAACGAGATGTTTTTGGGAATGAATAGCTGAAATGTGTTCTAGGTGTGATGGATCAATATTCTGCTGAAAACTCACGGCGAAACCAGTAGGTATGCCTCGGGGGAAAAAAGTTAAGATCCTCTCCAAGGAAGCCTCTCGCTTGTGATAAAATTAGAAATGTTAGGTTTAAGATTTTTTAAGTTAATTTTCTCCAATTTCTTTATTTTTATCAATCATTATTCTTCCTTTTTCTTTTTGTCATTGCGTAAAATTAAAAAATTGTGACTGCAAGGTGACAATTGAATAGTTATTGTCGAAAAGATAACTCTATAACGCAGAAATTACGTTACGTTAAGACACTTTGAATTACGTATTTCAGGGAACAAGAAAAGGGCAGTCGGGATCACTCGAAAGTAATTACGTTCTTTTTGGTGTTTTACAAGACTTACGTAAGCACTTTCTTCTTCAATAATTAATGTACCTAGACATCGTTCAATGCTCGTTGCTCGTTGCCTTACATCACAGGTCCCATTCATTATGGACGTATCTGTAAATTAGTAACGTCTGAGTAAACATGCCGTTAATTAATACTTTTTTAACTAAATTAGGTGCGCGATGAGTACCTAACAGCATCGTTATCCTACGTTTTGAATGGTTTTCGCAATCAAGAAAGTCTCGCGACTCGGGTGATAATTACAGGAGAAAAAGAGGAACGGTGTCAGAGTAATGGATTTGAATTGTAACTACTCCTTATCTTGTCGCTGCAATTATTCACTCGTTATGAGCGACACAATGAGTCTAAAAATAGTTTAATTTGAGCCTTCCGCCTATGTATAATTTTCTATAATTTAAACTCCCACACAGAGGCATAATTTGCCTCTCGTCGATACCGGTATTTTCTTTTTCTTGTATGTAAATTTTTGTCTGCGCACTCTCTCATACTGCCATACTGAGGAAGAACGCCGTATGAACATTCGAGAGTTGCCAAATTTCCCTTGATAAAACATGTATTTTCGACAATATTCATTCTTATTTTTCCCTGAAATTTTCAGATATTTTAGATTAAATTGCGTACAAAATCGTCCGACAGTTTTGGAAAAAAATATTTACAATTTGTCCAGTAAATTCGGTCTTTATCGGAGGAAACTTGGCAACGCTCGAAGGTTCATACGGCGTTTTTGCTTAACACGGCAGCAAGTAATCAAAATTTTTGATGATTGAAACGAAACCTAACTTCGGAATAGATGACCTAATTCCTAGGTGAAGATTATAAGGCTGAATGTGGGTGATAGAACCATTGGTCACCTGCACTAAATTTCTGTCCCTTTGACCAAAAAACTTCAATTACAGGGCCTGGAGGACAAGTAGGTAACATAAGTGGAGTTTTAAAAAAAAAAAAAAAAAAAAAAAAAAAAAAAAAAAAAAAATGAAGTATTCATGATTTATAATAAAACTAGTCATAAAATAAATTCTGTGAAAAATTCACCACTAAAACCCAATTTTTAAGCTTCAAAAAGTTAGTCTGAACTGCCTCGCTGCCATAAGGCTCCATGTGATTTTGAAACTTTAAAAACGCGTTTTTATTGAAATAACAAAAAATAAACTTATTTCACTTGTCTTCCAAGCTCCTCAATTATGAGCTAAAAAAATTTGGTACTCTGTATGAACTGAGGCTTTTTTCTTTACGTAGCGCTTGCATTCATAGAAGGAGCCACAAAGATATAAAGCCCAGGACGATTATGAGACCCGAAGTTCGGACACGAATGAAACTAGTTTCAACGAAATGAAAGTTACCGTGATTAGTGTTCCTTCTTCAGTCACTCGGGGAGCAATAATTCTCCGATAGAACATTCTCTTTTTATTGGCGCGTATACGTAGTATACCGCCTTTGCGATCGTTTCGAACCCTGCTCGATACAATAACCGAGTCCCTTAGTTCCTTACCGAAAAGTGACTACCGCGAACTTCTGAGATTTTCCAAAGCGTGTAAAAAGTTTATTTATCCATCAATAATTATGATTTAAAGTTGTTTCTCATTCTGGGGCTCATTAGTTTATGTGCAGTGAATACCAAGAGTCTACGTTACTTGTTTTTTCAAAAAAAGCCTAAGAATGCGACGCGCTGATTTAAAATATGCATATATAAGCAGAATCAAGCGAATTGATTCGAGGATGGCTGAGCAGGTCGGCACTCTCGAAATGAGAATTTAACTCCTCCGTTTTGTTCAAAACGTTGCTTTGACAGATCTATAACCTCGATTATACTTTTCAAAAGTTGGTACCCGTGCTCTGATAGTGCTGTTCATCTGACAACATTGTCAGTGTCAGCTGATAAAATGTATATTTTCACAGTGCAATCTGTGTAAGTGCAATCTGTGTAAGTGCAATCTGTGATGAGCCTCGAGACTCATTAGACCATTAGCTAAACGTGGCTCATACAGGAATCCACTTACCCCTCTCTTTCCCACGCTCCTGCTCACTGCGTCGGCGTCTCGACGAACAATAGCTAATGACGGTTGCCAAGCGATGCCGGGATCCTCAGCCCCTCGCCCAATTACTTACGCTTCATTAACCATTTCACCGTCACGCTAGGATTCGTCCAATTTTCAAAAAAAATTGTTTCGCGAGTTTTTAGCAATTTTTTCCTTACTCTCCGTTAAAACACGAATTAAAAGAGGTCTCATTCATAAAAATCGGCCAAATAGAAGAGAAGTTACAGTATTCGAAATCCGAAGAAATCAACAAAACTTCTCCAAACAAAAATAAAATGAAGGGGAGGGGGGGAATGTATAAATTACAATTTAATATGATTGACCTCAGAATGTGACAAGCAATTCAATTATAAAAAGGAGAAAAAATTGAGTGAAATTACAAAAAATTAGCCTCTTGCAAGGGGCTTCCTTGTATGAGTTTTGACCTGAAGACAAGTAAATCCCGTTATATTATTAAAACGAAATTGACTCCATAGTTTAATGCCTTAGTTTCTTGAATACGATTATTTTAAGCACTCGATTTATATCAGCAATTTTACCCATGAGGTGATTTCCTGAGAGCTGATAATATCACGAATTTCTCATAGAGCCCTTCAAAAATGGCTTGCTTTTTGGGCAGCCGATTCGGCCATCAAACCGAGGTTTAAATGGAAGCTGATAATAACACAAAGCTCTGAGAACAATTTTAAGATGAGAATAGGAACGGTTTGTAAATAACGAGGAGAGGCGGGCATTCTGTTCAGCATATCGATACATAAGTATTTTCACACGTATAATTCAATTTTCACGTCAGGGAGTCGACATATTTTGATTTTTTCGATTTTATACGGGAAATTTATGGTTTTTCGGGATTGAAATTACTTACAATTGTTTCATGAAAAATGAATGCACCCAAAATGACTATAGCATTTTGACTTTCACATACCTACGTGCACTCACTAAATTGATTGGTAAATTCAAAGAGTGGGTACATCGAGGTATATCAAGTTTCTGCGATTTTTTACGGCAAATCGGTAGATTTTCGGGATGTTGGATTGCTTACTTTCAATTCATGAATGAATAAAGCATGGACATGGTTGAGCTTCTTTGCATGAAAAGACGTTTAAAATAACAAAATCAAGACATATTTAATACAATTGCATTTATATCGAGTCAATTTCTTTTCAATAATATAACGGGATTTATAATACCGGTGATTTGGGTATTTTAGCCCCAAAATACCTTTAAATCGACTTTATCTTCTAGGAATTCGACAGAATTTTTCCTTTCTTCGCTTAAATTTTTCCGTACCACTTTTCTTCAAGAATCTGATAAGATTTTGCTTGAGGCGGATCAAAAAACTTAAATTTGTTCGAATAGCTTTCTAGATTCACAATACACGGTCTCGTCAAGGTGCGTCGTTGACCTTGCAGTGTTGGATCGTGAATTCTCTTGTTGTGCTGCTTGCCTTTTTTGAAATCTCTGTAAATGAAAACTAAAGGGGTTGATATGTGCGAGTTAATGACGCGCCTTATCAACACATTGTGTTGGAGTTCACTGCTTGTTTTCTCTTATTTCTACCTCTTCATTTCAACTCTAATAAATTCTAGGGTTAGTTTGATTGCTCTGCGGTTGGCTGTAAATTGTCAAGTGCCCTTAAACTACGAAATTATTCTATTTAAATGTCTATTATTTTTGTACATAAATGTTTTGTAAATACCGCATATGTTCTCATTGATTAAAAGACTGTTCAATTCTGACATTTTTGTGATTTTCAATTGTTTGCCTGTGAGTAGCAGTGTTCCAAATGGGCCGCAATATTAATGGCCACTGTGCGAAACCACGTATCTACGTTTGCAGTTTTGCAGATTTCCTGTTATAATGCTTTATTCTTGCTATGGAAAATTAGTTGATGTAATTTAAAAAAAAAAATTCCTTGATTTTTCCTCTATGTCTGCAGAATATTCTGTGAAGAGCAACTGAGAAGTGCGGATTCATGAACCAAAGATTACGACCAATGCTGCCGTGCTAAGGAAAAACGCCGTTTAAACCTTCTGGCGTTGCCAAATTACTTTCAGTAAATGCCGATTTTTCGGGAAAATTTGTCAATATTTTCCTTCCAATTTTTCAGATAATTTTGTTTGCGATCTCACCTAAAGTTCCCGAAAATTTCAAGGTAAAATATTCATAGCTTTCCTCAAAAATTAACATTTCATTGAAGGCAATTCGGCAACTCTCGAGTGTTCATACGGCGTTTATCCTTAGCACGACAAAATATTTTAGGTACCGTGACAAGGCTCACGAGTCCATATTTGGACGCATTTATGCCAAAAGGAACTATGTGCATAGGGTTTGCAGGTAACATATCGACGGTGAAACTACCAAACCACGTATCTCGTTTGCGGTGTTTAAAAATCTACGCTCGCATTTTATTTTTTTAAAGTAGACCAAATCAATATCATTCCTTGAAATTTTCACAGAATTTTCTCCGCACGAAGAGGAAAAATCACAGAAATTTTCAAGACTGGACGATAAGTAGTTTTTCATTTAAAAAATAAAGTATGACAGGAAGTCTGCGACGTCGCAAACCGAGATACGTGGTTTGGTAGTTTCACCGTCGATATACTGCCGTGCCAAGGAAGAACGCCGTATGAACATTCGGGAGTTGCCTAAATTTCTTCGAATAAAACATGTATTTGCGAGGAAAGCCTTGTATTGTTTTCATCGACATTTTTAGATATTTTAGATTAAATCTCAAACAAAATCGTCTGAAAATTTTGAAAAAAAAATATTCACAAAATCCCCGGTGACTTTGACTAATATTGGAGGAAATAGGCAACATCTGAAGGCTCATACGGCGTTCTTCCTTAGCACGGCAGTATAGTTCCTTTTAGAATTAATACGTCCATTTTTCTCTCAGTAATGGGTAATGGAGTGGTTGATTTCAGGACGTTGATTATTCTTTCAGCCCTTTTCAATTCAGTATTTCACCTCATTTTCCATTAACGCAGATTATATGCACCGCAGACGGCGAGAACTGCATTTTTAATGCTCTCTCTGGGAGCTCCGCGCTGTTTGGTGTTTTTGCTTTCAAGCGTTCCGCGCATACTATCCTTAGCCAGTAGCCGCATGAATAACCATGTAAGGACGGTAACTTTTTTAATCATCGAAATTCTTGAATAAGATCCGTCATAGTGCACAATGCGCCCGTGCTAAGGTGCATGAACCTTCAGGCGTTGCCAAATTACCTTCGATAAAACACAAAAAAATTGAAAGATGCAAATTTTTTTCCTCCTCTTCTTCATTCAATCTTCTTCGAAATTTCATCTAAAATATCTGAAAATTTCAAGGGAAAAAAGCACGAAAACTTTCTTCCAAAATTAATTTTTTATCACGAGAAATTTGGCAACAATCGTATGTTCATACGGCGTTCTTCCTTAGAACGGCAGAATGTACATACGGTTGTACCGCTATCGGTTCTTTCGGAAAATCGCCAATAATGGAGGTGTTTCCTCTTCATTTAACCGGCGGTCGCAGGAATGCCTGGCTTTGAATCGGATGTATTTCTGCTAAAAGAACCTATGTGCATATACTATGTTTGTGCGGCATAGCTCTTTTTAGCATAAATACGTCCAATCGTCGTGGAGCGTGAACGTGGGAATAGGATGTCCTATCAAGGCGAATTATCTACCAATCAGAGCTTCGCAGCGATGCCAAGTTGTCGCTTTTCAAATGATATATCGACGGTGAAACTACCAAACCACGTATCTCGTTTGCGGTGTTTAAAAATCTACGCTCGCATTTTATTTTTTTGAAGTAGACCAAATCAATATCATTCCTTGAAATTTTCACAGTTTTTTCTCCGCACGAAGAGGAAAAATCACAGAAATTTTCAAGACTGGACGTTAAGTAGTTTTTCATTTAAAAAATGAAGTATGACAAGAAGTCTGCGACGTCGCAAACGGAGATACGTGGTTTGGTAGTTTCACCGTCGATATATAGCCGGCCAGCAGGACGATTATTGTCTCGTTCTCTAATGAACTTGATCGATGAAGCCCTATCCCTATCTTAGGAATTCTTTTTATCGATCAAGACCAATCGTTTACGATTCAACAATCAACCGGGCCTAGTCGTTAGCGCGTCTGACTTATGGTGAATAGGTCTCGAGTACGAATTCCGATGATGAAGAAAAATGTTACCAGAATTGACAATAGGTATGCTAAAACAGATTCCTCTCGGCTCAAATCCCCGAAAATTCGATGATCTGCATCATAGTGTTTCTGCATCCTCTCTTGAAAAACGTGATATGAACATTGAAGGGATGCCAAAACATAAAGGGGGGGGCGCAAGGGCGAAACACCCTCCCCCCCGTTCGCCGGAGAACAAGGAGGAAGAAAAGGGAAGAAAGAAAGAAGGAAGGACGCTCTTATTTGGTAATTATTTACGACAGAATTGAATCCGAACTGGATATTAGATGCTTTAAAATTTCGCAAATTTTCAAGAGGAAGGCTCCCAGGGCCGGATTAAGGGGGTAGCCACATGGGCCGCGGCCCATGGCGGCAAATTTTGCAATTTTTTTAAATGTAGGTATAAAAAAAATCGGATTTAGAACAAAAAAAATTACAAACGAAAAAAGGCGACAAAATCTCTCATTTCCTGAGAGTATGGTAATTTCTAATTTTGTCGTCTTTCAGTGATACAAGAGACAGCACCTTCAATTAGTTGAGTTAAGAGAGAAACCAAACACGCAATTTGGCCTGGAAAGGCCCGACTTGGAGAGAAATGATGACGAGGACTTGAGATGGAAAGGAGAAGTCCTCGGCGCGGCGATCGATCGGCATGTAACACATATTAGCGCCTACAAGACTGTACGAATACTTCACGCATTGCATCAAACACAGTGCGGTCACAGCGGTCAGCGTGAAACGGATAGCGCCTGCAAGAATGCATGAATACTTTACGCATTGCATCAAACACAGTGCGTTCAGCTGCTGTCGGCGTGAAAATCATAGTACATACAAGACTGTCGGAATACTTCACGCATTGAGCCAAACACGGTGTGGTCTGCGCGGAGCGGCGTGACGGAAGTTAAAATCATTAAACCACATTTATGTTTGTTCTTTCATAATTTTTTCGTTCATTTCTTATGAATGGAAGGCCTTGTCCACAAAGAGATAGGTTTACAAAACTTAAATTTCGCGCAAAGGTCGCGCAATTTGCGATGTATCGATTGTAATGCCATTTAAACCTATGGTAAAGAATCGATTATTAAGATTTCGCTGTGAACACCCTGTTTACCGATCCTTTTCCATAGGTTTAAATGGCATAACAATCGATACATCGCAAAGCACGCCACGCCACTGATACATGCATAACAGGCCTCACGTCATAATGCACATAGTTCCGTTTGACAGAACCATACCACCAGTGTCCATTCCTTATCCAGCTCACCACGAGCACACCCCATCTTTCCCACTCGCACATAGTTCTGTTTGGTAGAAAAACGTCCAATTCACAGCGAACCCGAGTATAAAATTCTCTATGGCAGCGCGATCTGGCGGACATGCGCGGGACCGGTCTGGTCCGGACGGATCGTCGTCCCTCTGACGTAAGGGCGTACCTCCGTTCCCACGTGAGCCCTGTCCTCCGTATAACTTTAAGCGTTACAGGGCCCACGTGGACGCGAAGATACTTCCTTACGTGAGAAGATGGACGAGATGAACGTATTATGTTGGAATCGAAGGATGAGAGGAGTCGCATCCCGCGTTGGTAATTAAATTCGACCTTTCAAGGCTGTTGCCGTTCTATTCTTAGCCGGTCCTGCATCAGCGTCGCGACGCGTCGGGCGTCGGGCGTCGACGTCCGCGCGTCGCGTTTTATTAAGTGCTCGCGCGACCGCAGCCGCGCGAACGGCTTGACCGCGTCGCAGCCCGGGGCACCGAGCGAGCGAGCGAGCGAGCGTGGAATCGTGGATGCGTAGAGTCGCACAGTGGATCGACTATCCAGGATGATAAATAAATCGTCGTCTCCTGGACGAAAAAACGTAACTCCCTTCCAAGGTTGCTAAATTGACACAAACAATTCAATATTTAACAAGAATAGACCTGTGCAATTTTTGTCGAAAGTTGATCTGATTTTTGCAAGAAATCAGAAGCAAAATCAGTTAATTTTTCAGTCAGAAATGCCCAAAATTCTCCTGGTAAAAGTGCAATCTGCGCAAGGAAATTTGGCAACATTGAAATGCAGTTACGTTCCTTCGTGCGGAAAACGACGAAATGTACAAACAAGTAGTAGAATAAATTTAGACACCGAAATTCAGAAACACTTAAAAACAAAATTTAGAAAACAGGAAATCAGCTAATGTAAGTCTAAAATTATAAAAAAAAAAAAAACTTGTGTGGATCATTTTCAAAAAGTGTAGAAATCACTAGATCTAAAAAACTTAAAATCATACACTGGAAAAAAAAAACACATTGGATCTAGAGTCCAGACTCTTAAAAACATCGACAAGAAAAAATACTCTTGATTCAATCGGATTTTTGCTTAAACCAAGAACCAAGCCTCTTAATTTGAGCGGATTTCCTTTTGATATAAGCAAAAATCTGATTGAATCAAGAGTCCCTCTTCTTGTCAATGTTTTCAAGAGTCTGAACTCCAGACCCAATATGTTTTTTTCCAGTGTATAAATAAAATTATGCCAAATTAAATAGTTTGATATTTATAACTATACTGTTGTTATTAACAGTAATAACCGTATATGACCGCAGAGGACGGTCATGATTTTTTTTACTCAAATTGCATAAATTTTGATATTTATTTTGTCCAGGTTCAAATTTTGAGGAATGCGTCTCGGAGGAAATGTAATTAGAAAACTTATGGAGCCACTATTAAAACGTCAAAGTTTTGTTTTAAAGGAGCTATAGGCTTTTAAGGTTTCCACATTTTGTCCGACTTTTTCCATCGACTCGTACCATTGCGAGTCGGAGGTCGCTCCTCGCTCTCCGGGTAGTCCGTTTGGAACTGGGCGAATCCAGGAAGATTTTGTACCGTACGAATACAGGAAGATTTTGTGGCATTAGCATTTTTTCAGTGTTCGAGCCTGTGTTGAGTTTATTATAATGTCTGATGATTAATATGGATCCACGGAGAAAACTTTCCGTTTGGATCCAATGGTCCGATTCTGTAATCGGTCATAAATTGTCGTTTCCTCACGAAAGCACATTTCAATGTTGCTAAAAGTATGATTTGCAAATTTAACATTTGCATTTTAAACGAACAGAGTCTAGGGCATTTCTAACTGAAAATTTCACTGATTTTTCCACTCGTGTCGTGAAAAAATTAGATAAATTCCGGTCAAAAATTGCGCAAGTACATTCACGTAAAAAATTGAATTGTCTGAGTAAATTTTGCAATCTTGAGATTACTCTTGGAGTTACGTTCTTTCGTGCAGAAAACGACAGCACTCCTCTCGGTGGGTCGCCAATTTTAACAAAGGAGAGACCTAAGCTAAAGGCTGCTAGAGATTGACTGTTATCACATCGGATATCTTCTGAGGACCTGTTAAATGACAATGTTTTTGGGGTTAACGACCGACTAAGTCAGTGAGCAAACGCGCAGATCCTTTCATTTGCGATATTTCATAGAATTGCAGGGGCAAAAAAGGCAACGGAGCGAAATATACTCTGAATTTTACTCCAATATACCTACTGGTATAGTTCTGTATATAATCCTAAGCCTGATATTTAAAAATTGAAGGACTTAAAGAATTAATACAGAAGGCTTTTGGGGGTGCATTCAAGGGTCCTTCTCAACCCCCAGCCCCCACGTTTTAGATTATGAGTAATTTCAGAATTAATTTTAGCCACTTTTGCAAACATTCTTTTATTTATCACAGGAGACAACGGTTTTTAAATCAACCTAATTCTTCGTGTGTAGCGGCCTGAATGGGTCGAAAAAGAACGAGCAATGAATGTTCCAGGATTGAAATTCTCTTCTAGAGCCGACAATCTGCGGTACTTTACAATGACATTGGCTTTAACAACCTAAATAAATTTACTGGAGACAATGGTAATTTCAGTCATGCACCCGAATGACAAATTTTAGTGTGAGAAATATTCAGTATAGACGTTTCTGTTGATACATAAGGGAATTTTTTTCCGTGCAGAACCGTGAGCTATTCGAATTTCAAGTTGTATATATATAGATACTTTCGGAGACTTAAACGCGTTGTTTGCATCCATTTTGTCAATTAAACAGCTATTGTTTGACACCGCAAAACGTGAAGTCCCTCACGATTTCCCCCATTATCACTCCCGGGTAAATTATCCCAGAGCCGACAGGTACTCTGCCGTGCAAAGGAAGAACGCCGTATGAACATTTGAGAGTTGCCAAAATTCCTTAGATATAATGTTTATTGTTGAGGCAAGTTATGAATATTTTTCCTTAAAATTTTCAACAACATTAGGTAAAATTGCGAACAAAATTATATGAAAAATTGGAAGAAAAATATTCATATGTTTACCAAGAAATTCGTGTTTTATCAAAGGATATTTGGCAACGCTTGAAGGTTCATACGGCGTTTTTCCTTAGCACGGCAGTACTATGATCCATGCTGCATCTAGGCAGTATAGACGAGAGGATTATACGAAGAAACAGAAACCCCCACCACTATAAATTAGAATTAAACGTGAAGATTTTTCCTTCTTCCGTAGGAATGCTGCCGTGGCAAGGAAGAACGTCGTATGAACATTCGAGAGTTGCCAAATTTCCTTTGAATAAATGTTTATTTTTGCGGGAAGCTATGAATATTTTTCCTCGAAATTTTCAGGAACTTTTGGTGAAATCGCGAACGAAATTATCTGAAAAATTGGGAGGAAAATCTGTTTAAGTTTACCAGGAAATTCGTGTTTTATGAAAGGAAATTTGGCAATGCCGACAGGTTCATACGGCGTTTTTCCTAAACACGGCAGAATGAGTGTCAAGGCCACGGAACGCTAAGGACTAATTTGGTGCCAATCTTCTCATAATCCATCCGCCATTATGCGGTGATCAAACGACTTGGTTGAAGAAATGAAGAATGACATATAGACCTCAGGAATCTTTTGACACTTGCGTTGTTCAGAATACTCAATCTCGCATGAGGAATGAGTCAGTGGCGTGGCGTGATTTGCGATGTACCGATTGATCGACCATTTAAACTTATGGAAAAGTATCGATAAACAGGGTGTTCGCAGTTAACATCTTAATAATCGATTCTTTACCATAGGTTTAAATGACATACAAATCGATACATCGCAATTCACGCAGCGCCACTGGAATTAGTACGTGATGTTGCGAGTGGTGGAAAAACGCGGGATCTCGCAGAACTATCTATGAAAAGACACAAGTTCATTTTCAAGATGAGCCCTACTTTGTTAGTATCCTTACGTAGTCTGAGGTTTATCTGAGAGTGGACGTGTGCAGTTTTAGAGATAACTCGTTGGACTGGCGCCTTCCCCAGCTGTTGATTGAACAAATAAAATTACTCGATCGACCATCAATCTTAATCTCGGGTGACTCGACGCTTCATTTTCTCCGGCGCCAAGATCGTTGGAGACTGAGGCCGGCTCTCGCCATTGGGTTTTCCGTGCGGTTGTGGCGGGAAAAACTCGCTCCATAAAATTGTTGGTGGCGTAACATGTCCTTCCATACGGACGGACTTTATCTGAATCAGCTCGAAGGATCGTCCATGCAATACGTGACGCTTAAAGTCGAATGTTCCATCGTCTCCTTCATCTTTTAGCCCACCTTTAATGCAGGTATACACCCCATAAAAGTGAGGAACGCATATAGGCACTTGAACACAGACACTTTGAACGAGGGGGGGGGGGTTTCCCCCAAAAATTTTTGAAATCTTGAAGCATCTAACATGCGTTTTGATCAATTTCGCTATGAATCATTGTAAACCAAATATAAAGTCCTCCCTTCGTCTTTCTGTCTCTTCTTTCCTTCTTTCTGTCTCTTCCTTCCTTCTTTCCTCCCTTTTTCTTCCTCCTTTTTCTCGAGCGGACGGGGAGGGGGCGGGCGGGTGTATGCCGCCTAATTCCTTTTTTTTGTAATAGAATTAAAAGAGGCAAAAATGATAGGTAGCAAAATGAGCGATTCGAAAATCTCTTTATCATCAATCTAATTGAAAAAAATTAAAAAAGCTAAACAGAAAAGGATGTTAAATATAGCGGTGAAAACCTCCATCAAACTTAAATGGACAAAAAATCCTTTTCTTTAACTTCGATGTGCCATTCGTTACCGATGGTTATGCGTAATGTCAACATATTTGTCTCAGATCATATTTTCAAGCGAATTTCGCTGTGTTTTCTCGTAGAAAAATTAATCTCGAGAGGGAGTCAGGCTATGATTATGATATGATAGTTAGGCTGATTTCGGTCAATGCTGTCCACATGTTCGTTTCTTTGTTCCTTTGTTTGTATGTCTGTATTAAAATGTCCTCACTCCTGCATGCATCATTGAATCATGCAAATTTCATATTAAAACCGGTAGGTGCGCTCTCACGCTGAAAGCAGGTTAATGGTTCCTGGAGTTCTGTGTCATGCAGTATGACAGTTCACTGAGCACATCCACTGACAATTGATCCTAGATACGGGTCGGTTCATGTGTGACACAGAACTATGTGTTGATGACTTTATCTCACGATAATGGGCAAAAAATGAAATGACCTGCCGGCGGAAACACGGGTCGACACGTTTTTTCCATTCATCAAAAATGGGATAAAAAGAGCGAAGCAGGAAAAGTTTGGAAAATACTCAATTGGAAATGGGTTTAAAGTAAACAGTTAGTCATCATGTCAAAGATGGAAAAAAAAACAATTCCGTTTTTCTAAAAAGTTCAATTGTATATTTCCCGAAAAATCCAAAGTTTCCGAAAGGGATGCGTATGCAACCCTCAACAATACCAAGAAATAAATGAGGAACTTCAAAATGTGACGAATGTTTTTTCATTCTTCAAAACATTCAATATTTTTACTGTCTCTATGCGTTTCACGGAACACGGAGTCCCCTGCAGAATTTTTAAAAATTTCATGAAACGTTTTATAAAGTTCTATAACATTTTGCATCCCTGGGCCGCGACCGATTGGCTACAAGAAGCTATAAATGAAGAAAAAATTCAGTGAAATGTTGAAAATATTTCAACGAAAAAATCATCTTTAGAATCGAAAATTTAACTTTGCAAAATTTTGAGTTTTGCAGCCACCCAACATCACTTAAGTCAAAGGTCGTTCCGACTCAGTCTGGAAATTTTCCTCTTCTCTCGGTCGTACCATCGTGCTACGGAAAAACGCCTAACTTCAAACGTTGCCAATTTTTTTTAAAAATAAAAGGCACGTTCTTAGGGACACTTCTAAATACCTATTTTTCTCCAATTTTTTATTAAATTTTATTAGCAACTTAACGATGAAGTAACCAAAAAGTCAAGGTGAATATTCATAATTTTCCTAAGAAAATTACTTATATATTTTATGGGGGAATTTTTGCCATATCCAATCGTTCATACGACGTTTTCCCTTAGCACCCGTGTAAAATGTTCACATTTATCGCACAATTCGCCAACCTTGCTGAACCCGTTTCAAAAAGAGAAGCGGGAAACGTCACCGACCTGTCACGCTCGCAATTTTTTTTTCTTCCGCGCAAAGTGAGTACTGCCGTGCGCTAGGGAAGAACGCCGTATGAGCCTTCAGACGTTGCCAAGTGTCCTTCGATAAAAACCGAATTCGTCCGGAAAATTGATACTATTATCGTCCAAAAATTTCAGACAAATTTCCACGCAATTTAACCTAGGATATCTGAAAATTTCAAGGAAAAATGTGCATGAATGTCGTCAAAAATACATGTTTTATCAAGGGAAATTTGGCAACTCTCGAATGTTCATACGGAATTCTTCCATCAGCACGGTAGAGTACTCCCTGCGCTACTCCCGGTCAAAATTTTCCATCCTAAAATTTTTTATGAAGAAAGTCGTGTCATACCGACATGAGGTACTTTTTCCTCTTCCTCTAAAAGGCCCGAACATGTACACGATACTTTTTGCATTCCCTCACTGCAGGTTGCCTCATCGGTAGGAATAAATTAATAAAATTATTAAATGTCACTCCTTTGAAATGAATTTAGGCTAATGCCTTGTGGCATGTCGAGGTTTTCCCCCAACATCTCAGGATTATAATAAGTGAATTCCCTCGTATCTAAGTTTTTACCGAGTAAAAGACAGTGGCGTGGCGTGCTTTGGGATTTATCGTTTGATCAGTCATTTAAACCTATGGATCGATGAACAGGGTGTTCGCAGCGAATACCTTAATAATCGATTCTTTACCACAACAGGTTTAAATGGCATAATAATCGATACATCGCAATTCACGCCACGCCATTAGTAAAAGCGACCCGTGACTCATTTTTCTTCCTCTTTTAAATAAATATTAATTGCTATTTATGCACATTAAATAATTCGGGCAAATTAAAAAACGGTTTCCAGTCAAAATTAATTTTTATCTCAGATTTGTTTTTTTTTATTCAATATTTTACTCGGTAAAACAGCTCGGAATCGCTCATCATTTGAGACGTTTTTATAGAAATATAGAAACAACCGGTATAAATAATTTAGCTCCTGCATGCTGATAATTGACATCGATATACAAAGCGATAGGCAAAATAGATAAAGAGATGATACAGCCTTCCTGTTCGATAAAACGGAGTTCGATATAGATTAAGGGAGAAAATTATGCACTGACTAACCATAGAGTCTCTATTACTCACATCCTTTGTTCGTTCTAAGCACCCAATTCCACCAATAAAAGAACGTTATTTTCCATTAATGTTCTTTGTCCATTACGATGTTATCCAATTTCAAGAATCAGCCCACAAATAAAATTAACGCTATTTGGTTTCCAGCCTATTCTCTGCGAACAGAATCATCTCTCTATTTCAAGTTTTCTTTCGAAATTTGTCGATGCGGCCATTCTCGACTCTAATTGGTCGGAATACTCACAAGACATCGACATCACTCAGCACTAATTTGTAAATTCCGAGATCTTATCGTGTCCGATCGAGAAAAATCGCCTGCAGTGTCTTTGGTCTTTGTCTTTGGTCTTGGTCATGGATTCGATCGACATGAATCTATCGGACAATCAAAACGTGAACCGATTGACTGGATTCAATCAACACTGATTGGATCAATTCAAGGTGTTGTCGATCAATTGACAGGTTTCCCTGTCGATTCGTGGGTTTTTCGATTGATTCACGGGTTTGTCTATCGATTCACGGATTTTTTGCATTTTGCAATTAGAAACTATAAATTCCGGCCCGGTTTAAAAACAACGTATGTGCCATTAGTTTCCTTATGCACATAAGTGTTTTTCCAGAAGAGCCAGACTTTATAGTTCCAAATTGCAGAATGCAGTCCATTTTTCGATCGATTCTTGTCGATCGAATCTATGCCCTCCTTCTGCGTAGAGGACTGTAAATTCTGGAAAGACGACCGCTTTTTTCCTTCGACGAACCGTTTTATTCCTGTGTCGCATCGCCGTACCCGAGAACAATTCGCGAAACCGATTGAAACGATCGTGGGCGATCGGCCTGCATCGAGAAACTTCTGGAAGGAAAGGCGGCGCGCGAAAAAAAAACTTAAAGTTGGCAGGGAAATGACCGCGGGGCGGCGCGGCGCGGCGCCGAGCTGCCACGGTCGTAAATCTGTCATCGCGGATAATTATGTTGAACATCGAACATGGAACATTGTGAGGAAGGAATCCGAAACATAACCGGCGCTGGCTTCTGCCTCCGCGATCGTGACCGGCGAAGCTTCTCGGAATTTCTCGAAAAATCGGGATTTTCGGCGCACCAACCGGCAACAGCCCTGCGGTCGCGGGTCGCGCGGAAAGAACCGCGAAGAAGACCGGCCGGCGCACGACTTGAGGGGCTTGGAGGACAAGGCGCATAAGTGCAGTTTTTGCCATTTCGAGAAATACGTGTTTAAAGTTTCGAAATTACGCGGATCCGTACGACGGAAATCAAGTTCAAACTGACTTTTTAATGCGTAAAAATTGGACTTCGGAAGCGAGTACTTCACAGAGTAAACACTGGAAAAAAAAGTCGCTTGGATCTGGAGTCCAAACTCTTGAAAATGATGACAAGAAGAAATACTTTTTACGATTCAATCGGATTATTTCCTGAATCAAAAGGAAATCCGCTTAAATTAGGAGGCTTGGTTCTCGATTTAAGCATAAATCCGATTGAATCAAGAGTATTTTTTCTTGTCAATGTTTTTAAGAGTCTGGACTCTAGATCAAAGTTACTTTTTTCCAGTGTGCGTTAAGACTAGTTTTACTTGAAATTATTAATATCTCAATTTTTTTCAAAAACTGCACTTATGCGCCTTGTCCTCCAAGGTCCTCCAATGGTAGTTGTAGCGTTACGGAAAAACGCCGTATGAACATCCGGATGAGGCCAACTTTCCGTAATGAACTATTGATTTTGGAAGAATTCTATGGGTATTTTGTCTTGGAATTTTTAGACACTGTTGATTTTATTGCTCATAAAATTCTATGAAAAATTTGGAGAGATATAAACTCATGTTATCTTAAGAATTCGTAAATAATGAAAGGAAATTTGGCAGCGCCTGAAAGTTCATACGGCGTTTTTCCCGAAGACGGCAGCAAAGTAGATGATCAAAGTTGCTGAGGTATGAGCTTTAAGCAAGGGCACTGGGTTATAGTACATTTTGTCAAGGATTTTTTGTCAGCAAATCTGTTTTTTCCAGTAGTTTACGTCCACGCGTTTTTTCGGCGGGGGAGTTTTAGTCCACGTACCAATTATTATCGAGACTCAAAATAAAATATTCTTGACGGCATACTCAGGAATTTTTACTGCCTAAATCGAGTCACTTTTTTCTCTAATGAAATTTGAAAGTTATGCTAAACTTTATTAAATACAGATGCTAGGACTTTATGAGTTTTAGGACTACCGCTCTCTTTTTGTGCCGTGGCATCTTGATTTATTTTGCGGAGAACGCTGCGTATTCTTGAAGGATGCCCGTTATTCTTAATATGTTGGGGCGCCTTCAATTTCGAATGATACTATGCAACACCTCTGTTGTGAAATGGTTGCTTGAGGTGCCATGCCGCGGCACGGCGAGCGGGCGGCCAGCGCGGAACGCGCATTGGCGCCTACAAACCTAAGTAGATACTTCAAACATTGCGCAATACGCGAAGTATCCCCTTAGGTTTGTAGGCGCCAGTGAGCCTCTCGCGCTGGCTGCACGCCGCTCTGCTCTGTGTGGCTCTAATATTTAAACTCACAGAGTCAGCGTTTTTCAACTCATGATTTTGAACTGCATGGACTATTCTCATTTAAATTGATGAAAAAAGATAAGTATTAAAGGAAAATATATTGTGTGTTCTGTAAATATTAAGGTGATTCCGTGTCAAATTTAATGATTTTCAAAGCCCTCTAATTTTTTCTTTCATACTTTGTGCTTTTTACTGTGCTGCAGCGCAACCAAACGCTCAAAATTGGACGTATTTGATTCTAACATATCGATGTACAAATGGGTTAAAACCAAAAATTGCGTGCTTTTCGTTTTTTTCCCCTCTTTTATTCATTTTTGTACGGTTCCTTTCAACACACGACTTATTGAGATTAATATTGATGCCATCACTTGAAAATGTTTTACAAATGTGTGCTACGTTTTACTAAGATGAATCACAAGAAGAAAGTAACATTTCATTTAAATAATGAGTTACCATAACAACACCTCCTTCTCTCTCAATTTCTCATTTCGATATTGTCGATATAATTTTAAAATCGGACTTAAATATAACGCTTTAACCAAGTCACTGTTGCTTATTTTACGCATGGATGTAAACTACTGGACGAAACAGGTGCGTGGACAAAAATCGTTGACGGAATGTCCTGAAACCGGGCAGTGGGTTGGTCACAAACTCCAACTGCCGGCTGATTATTGGAATTGATAGGCAAAGCAACAGACAAAGAAAACAAGGGAACATGGAAGGATCCTATTGGTGGAAAAGGGTGGTTTCGATGCACTAAGGTGGTTAGCACGAGTAATAGACTAGAGGGTCCCTGGAGTTATTAGTCCTTCATTTCCCCTTTATAGTCTATAACTCATTCCAATCAATAGGATCGTCTCATTTCCTTCTTGTCCTCTTTGTCTATTGCTTTTTCTATCAATTTCGATAATCAGCCCTCTGGAGGGAAAATGAGGCACTTTCGCCTTCTCCCTCTTTTTTGACCAAAGCGTGAGTCCTATGTCTCCAGCCTTCACCATATCAGCTACGCAAGAAAGGTACGAGATTAAACTTGGCAAGTATATAGAATTATAGATCATGATAAAATTGATAACTTTTGATAAAAGTTCTTAAATTCGCTGAAACAATTCATTGAATTTGATAAGTGTAAAAAAAATGTGTAAAACTTGATGAAATGACGCGCGTAGGATCAAATGTGCACAAAGTCACTTTTTCCAGCTTCTAAAAGCACGGAGGCTTGAAAAACTATGCATTTTTTTAGCATGATGAATTTTTACAGCTAACGTGGAAATATCAGTTCCGGACCAGAGGGATGGAAACTGAAACTTTCCGAGTTCAATGTTCATGTTATCGCGCGGATTTCTGAGAAGAACAAATGGATTATTGTGCTTTATTCGCATCGTAATGTTTTTTTCCGCCATTATAAATCCCATTAGGAATCTTTGGGGATCTTCCCATTAGAAATCCGAGCTTTCAGGCTAATGAGTTCGTTGCAAACTTCTGCTGCAGGCTGATTATGGAAATCGTTAGACAAAGCGATAGCCAAAGAGGACAAAGGGGAAACGGTGCTATCCTGGAATGGAAGCGGGTCGATTTTAATGGACAAAGCAGGTCGGTTATTCTAGGAGGCGGTAGCCACTCCGGCCCAATCCCGAAAAACTCCCCCTAAAAAGTTGACGACCAAGAAAAAAAAAGAAGTTAAAAACGGGTGGCTGCTGCCTAACTAGATATACACAGAGAAACTCCATCGGACTCGCATGCACGGTTTGCGGTTCATTTAGCTCTCCTGCTAGTTAAGTCGTAGAGTAAATCGCAAAAACCCTATGATATTTGGGTAGAGTATGCTCAGCTCTACTCTTATTGCCCACCTTTTTTAAAAGCAGGTCGGTAATAGACTAGCTAACGACAACCCACGAGAGACTCTCCAGTTAGTCGACCGTTTTTCACTTGTCTATAAAGACATCCGTGTCAACCAGTATGATTCCGCCATTTTCCCTTTGTCTATACATTCATCCATCAGTTTCAATAATCGGCCCGCAGGACCGAAAAACTCGGTTTGTCCATAATTTTCTTCCTCAGTCTACAACAACCACAGGGCCACGGCGTGAACTTTTAGCGCCTGGGGCAAGGATGTTGTCCCCCTCCCGCTCCCTTAGGGTAGGATGGGGGGCTTCTGAGAAAATCTTGAATTTTATGAGTTTTCTCCTGTCCTTTTTCTTTTCGACTTTTTGGCGCCTCTCTCTCGTCAGCGCTTGGGGCAACCGCTCCACTCGCCCATAGGACACCATGACCCTGAGCAACCCTCTGTTTCAACCATTTAGGATCACTCCATTTTCCCGTCGTCTGCTTTGCCTACAGCTTTGCCTATCGCTTTGTCTATCGCTTTGTCTATCGCTTTGCCTATCGCTTTGTCCATAGCTTTGTCTATAGCTTTGTATATAGCTTTGTCTAACAATTTCAATAATCAGCCCGCAGAGCCGAAAAGCTCGTGCCAAAGTACGGCTCATGAAACCGAGTTTACGAATCTCTCTCGGGAAGTTTATTTTCGCCGGGAACCCCGCAGAATGCCCCCGAGAAAGAGGGAATCCCCTCTTGGACCCCCGACCAGAGCACAGTGTGACAACGACGCGGCTCTGAATGGTGGATATCCCGGTGGAGATGACGAAAGAGCCGGGCCGGGGCGCTTGCCATTCCGAGAGTGCACTCAAACCGGTTGTGGGCGGGGGGGGGGGGGGGAGGGGGGGCACTGGGCATCCGATGGACGAATTCCGACGAAAGGTCGCGCTGAAAAGAGCGCGGAACGATCGCGCCAAGGTCGCAGGGAACTCTCGAGGAAACCCGGCCTGGAAAAAAAAAAAGAAGAACCGAACAGCTGACGAGCGGTCGCCGGTCAACGCCGGTCACCTTCACCTACAAAATCCTCCCGGCTCGAAAGTCGAAAGTGATGACGGCCGGCATGGAAAGTGGAATTGCGCGGGAAAATGAAGATTTTCAAATTGACTACTTTTCCCATTGAGCGTTTGTATAGGCACACTGAAAAAAGTTACGGGCTGTATCGACATACCATCCGTTCCAGACTCAGGGGCCGAAACTTCCGGGTGCTGGAGCCGTATAGCTTCGATTGCGCCGCGCCGGTTGCTACGCCCGGAAATTTCGACCTCTGAGCTCGGAACGCTCGGACGGTGTGTCTATATAGCCCGTAAGTACGGCTTCCCCGGCCGCGGTCTTTTTTTCAGTGTACCACAGGAATTCGAGCAATTTGCTGTGTGTAAAATACGAGAAACACAATGGTGCCACTGATTTTTCTGGGAGCAAACTCTAAAGCTCATGAACAGATCTAAAAATTGAGGCCATGAGGGACAGACTGGAACCCTTGCATGCATCAGAAATTCAATTTTTGTTTCTTTTTCTCTTAAAAAATTGAAAATGACCTTCAACGATGGGAAGTTTTGTAGTTGCTTCCCTCCCCTCCGATACCCTAAGAAACAACCTTTGATTACGTCTTTTCTCATTAATCTGATCGTAGTCGGGTAAAAACACTGCCGTGCAGAGGAAAAACGCCGTATGAACATTCGAATGTTGCCAAATTTACTCTCAGAAAATACTTGTTTTTGAGAAAAGCTATGAATATTTTCCCTCGAAATTTCGAGACTTTTTAGATCAAACTACGAACAAAATCCGCCGAAAATCTGAAAAGCAATATTCAAAAATTTTCCTAAAAATTCGTAATTAGTCGAAGGAAACTTGGCAACGCCGGGTGGCTCATACGCTGTTTTACCTTAGCAGGCAGAACATGTTTCGATAATATCGATGGATCGAGATCGATAGAAACGCGGGAAAAAAATGAGGTGGGAGCAGTTTTGAATGGGCCTGTTGCATGCAAAAGATACAGCCGCGCGAATAGACTTTTCAGAGGTTAAATGATACGAAAATTACGATGGTCACATTAAAAAAGTCTGAAATACACTCCTTACTTCGCAATTTGCGTTGTGAGGAACGCGCTTTTTCAAATTTCCCGCGTCTGGGGGCAGTTTTCTAATCACCGGAAACGAGCAAACGGCGGGCTCGAAGATTTCCGGAAGATGCCGAGTCGTTGTTGTTGTTGTTATTTTTTCCTTCAGTTTGTTTACAAACCCAACGTGATCTCTTATAGTGGTCCATATACGCTTTATGCGGTAACCAAATCGATCAACTTTTAAATATCCAACGCAATCCTTCTACATTTCATTTCACGATGTCACGAGCTCCGATTTTTAGGTTATGTTGTCAGTTTTAGTTGACCGGAAATAGCCGCGAGTTGCCGTTAATTGTTTCCGTAAGAAAACTGCCCCCAGACGCGGGAAATTTGAAAAAGCGCGTTCCTAACAACGCAAATTGCACAGTTAGGAGTGTATTTCAGACTTTTCAATGTGACCATCGTAATTTTCGTGTCATTTAACCTCTAAAAAGTCTATTCGCACGGCTGTATCTCTTGCATGCAACAGGCCCATTCGTCGAATCGTAAATTTTCAATAATTCAAAGTAGAGAGAAACTATTATTGACGTGCATTGAATCTCATAGACGAACATATTTTAAAACCTTTCCCCTCCAGTTCAAGCTTGGTGCGTTTCTATGGAGCTAGATCCAACTCTGAGTTTGGCGTGACGTGAGTGTGACGCTGTGACGTCCGAACTAGACGTCCGACAAGCTACCCGGTCCGTCGCGCATCGGTCGGACGAACAGTTCCTCGGCAGTTAACTGTACAGGTCGGCTCCATTCCGGAACTAATTGGCCTTTCCTGGTATAATACTCAAAGCCGCGATTACATCGATGCAACAGTGTTATTCGTTTATTGACCGCGCACTTCATTCTCACTTCCTGCACTCACTGCTGCATCCCGCGCGGACCGCGTATAGCGGTCTCTTGAATTGGAAATCCGGACAACTGTTCGCCATTTTTTGACCGTGCAGCGCCCAATGAATCATATTCTTCTTCTTCTTCTGCTGTTTCTGCTTTTGCTTCTTGGTCCCTGATGCCATAATCACGCATCACGCGCAAAATTCAGGCATCGGGCCGATGACCTCCACATTCTAGCCACATTCACCTCCCACATTCAGCGTGTGATTGCGGCATCACGATTGGTATCTTGAATCTGCCGAGCTCAGAAAGAACACCGTATGAGTCATTAGACCTCGCCAAATTTTCCTCGATAAAGCACGAATTTCCAGGATTTGTTTGGAATATTTCTCTCTCGGTCTTTCAGAGGATTTCGTTCGGAATTTTATCTAGAAAATTCTAGTAAAAATATTCATACTTTTCTTCAAAAATGAATATTTTCTGAGAGGAAATTTGGCAACTCTCGAATGCTCATACGGCGTTCTTACTTATTAGCAAAGCAGAATTGAAAATCTGGACAACTCGTTGTTTCCCATACGAAGGAACGTTATTCCAATCCAAGATTGCAAAATTGACGCAAGCAATTCAATTTTTAACAACTCGTACCTATGAGATTTTTTTCAAAAAATGTGTCTAATTTTTCCGTGAGATCAGAAGAAACATCTGAGAAATTTTCAGTTAGAAATGCCCGAGTATATCCTAGTAATACTGCAATATACGAGTGGGAAGTTCTGCAAAACGAAAATGAAGTTACGTTCTTTCGTGCGGGAAAAGATGAGCTGTTTAAATTTTCTGACCGTGCGACGCCGAACGAATCGCTCAACACGCCATTGAATGGAAAACGAAGGTAATTTCAAGAGTGGCACAGGCACATTCCCAAAAGAGAGAAGCCGTTTTCACCCATTTTCGTGGTCTCTATTTGCAGATTGATGGTAAAAGTACGAGACTACTTCGCTTGATTTGCGACGTTGCAAATCTACCATCATATTTCATTCCCCTGAAGAGGGTCTGATCATCGATTTTGCACTTTTGTATGAAGTGAAAAATAATGGATATTTTGATTTATTTCATATTGCATTATTTTTTTTAAAAAAAAGGCAGAGGAAAATGAGTGGAACCGTATTATACTTTTTTTAGGCGAATGAATTATTTTCATGAATTTGCGCCCTTTTGCTTCCTGCTGAGCTACCACATAGTTCAACCAGGCTTCATGCAAATGTTTAATCTAATTTCCATGTAAACACAAACTCGATTGAGAATATATTTTTTTCCAACAACCCAGGCTTTCACTCCAGCCAACTTTCCGAATTTTTTCATTGTCAACACCCACCGCTCGCGAAATAATTTGTTTACACTCGGAGGATGAGCGGTGCCCTCCTACCACCACCCCCACCCCGAAGGTAAAAGTCAAACTTTGCTTGAATAGGTGACGACAGTATCGGGTTTAACCTTTCGAGTTTCCCGAGGCTCGATATTCAATTAGAACTTTCCAGCTGAGCCAGCTACCAGGCTTGCCAGTTGGAGCTTCAATTACGCGAATTTCACCCGGAAACTCAGATAATTTAACGCTCTAAACGGCAACGATGGAAGCGGCTAGAGTAAAGCTATCGTGGGCGGCGCGAGTGTGACTTTTCCGAGCGGAAGAGACTCTAGAACGCTAGTTAACGCCGGACGCCCACGCGAAAATCAACCGTATCAATCGCGGCGTTGCCAGATTGTGAAAAATAATCGGATTTATTCACACTGATTCAATTCGAGAAGGGAAATTTTTCATGTAACATCTGGAAGCACCGATCGGATTATCGGCCTGCTTTCTTCACTTGACGCCGCTTCGCGCTATCGAGCGAGCAATCTGTCACGTTATGCGGACACCTCTGTTGCAGTCTTTGTCGCGGAAATCGCTGATGCATGTTTATTTTTTCAGACGCGCACAGGGTGTATGTTTACTCTCGGGCAGGAGCAGATTTCAAAGGTTAAAACCACGAATTGCGTGTCTTGCATCTCGAAATCGGGGTAGAACGGCCTCCAAGAGCGTGCGTTCTCGACTGGAGGCGTAAACTGGGGTCCCTAGATCGGGAGAGAATAGATAAACGACAAAACGTGAAGCTCTTGGGGCCATCTCAAGGAGCACCCTTTGCCCCATCGCGCCTTCAATTTTGCAGATGCAACACGGACATCCATCAAGAACGAATAGTTGTATCTCTGCGCCGTCATGAACGCGCGTCATTTTCTTTGCTGTATTTCCATGTTTTATTAACTTTGTTCGTCTTATTTGTAGTGGTGCTTCAAGGGCTATGTGAGTAAACACAGCCGAAGATAAAAGAGACATAATGGGGCATCGTTTTTTAGCAGTTCTTCCCAATCCGAGCGAAATTTCATCGGCAGCGTAGAGCGGAGCGTTGTGAGTTTAAGCCGCGCGCCATCCCGCTTTCAATTTTGCAGATGCAACACGGACATCCATCAAGCACGAATAGTTGTATCTCTGCGCCGTAATTAACGCGCGTCATTTCCATTGCTGTATTTCCATGTCTTACTAACTTTACTTGCTTGATTTGTAGTGGTGCTTCAAGGGCTATGTGAGTAAACACAGCCGAAGATAAAAGAGACGTAATGGGGCATCGTTTTTTTAACTTTTCTTCCCAATCCGAGCGAAATTTAATTGACAGCGAACAGCGGAGCGTTGTGAGTTCACGCCGCGCGCCATCCCGCCTTCAGTTTTGCAGATGCAACACGGACATCCATCAAGCACGAATAGTTGTATCTCTGCGCCGTAATTATCGCGCGTCATTTCCTTTGCTGTATTTCCATGTTTTACTAACTTTACTTGCTTTACTTGTAGTGGTGCTTCAAGGGCTATGTGAGTAAACACAACCGAAGATAAAATAGACGTAATGGGGCATCGTTTTTTAAAATTTTCTTCCCAATCCGAGCGAAA
Organism: Bemisia tabaci; assembly: GCF_918797505.1. NCBI lineage: Eukaryota > Metazoa > Arthropoda > Insecta > Hemiptera > Aleyrodidae > Bemisia > Bemisia tabaci. The sequence continues at coordinate 8,137,602 of NC_092799.1, forward strand.
TTTCATTGGCAGCGTAGAGCGGAGCGTTGTGAGTTCAAGCCGAGCACCATCCCGCCTTCAATTTTGCAGATGCAACACGGACATCCATCAAGCACGAATAGTTGTATCTCGGCGCCGTAATTAACGCGCGTTATTTCCCTTGCTTTATTTGCATATTGTGTTGGCTCCGTTCGTCTTATTGTAGTGGTGCCTAAAGGGACTCGTGACCGACACAGCTATTCTGTGACAAGTGAAATGACCGATTAAAAGGATTTAAAAAAAAAACCAACTCAGCGCGCTAGGATCTGTGAGACCGAGACTGATTCTATTTTTCCTTAAAAAATTTTGTGCGTACGTTGCTAAAGTATGGGAACAAAAAAAGGTAGTTCTGATACTTTTCACAGTACTTTTTTTCGTGATCTTCGCATCCGGAAAAAAATCATACTCTGTGAGATTTTCGTGAGTGCGAGCGTTCACTTAATGGATGTTAATCACCTAGGTCCTCGTCAAAAACAATTTCTTTCCGTACTAAAAGTCGCGCACTAAATGCTGAGTGTCTGATGCGTCCGTGGCGTGCAATGAAACGAACACGGGAAGAGAAAGTGTAAAATTTCCTCGATAAAAAATACCAAAAAAACCGCTTAAAAAATTCAGACATGTCTCATAAGCTTCAGGATCCGTCTATTTTTTGCCCGTCCTCTGCTTTCGGCCGTTTTCTGGGACATTTCTCTTTTTTTTCGCTTTTTTTTGATTTTTCCAAAATGAGGAAAGTTAAAATTGTTGCGCGTCAATATTCATCCTGATTCGATTTTTCGACTGTGATTTTAAATGGTTAGCCTCAGTCACCATTTGCCTGATGTTCCGGCGGTGCTTGCAAAAGAGTAGTTATCACCGCTAAAATTGAGCATTTTTCCGTGTCTGTGAAATTATTTTGTCAGCAAGCAAGTAAGTAAGTTGGACTTTTCACTTTCGAAGCAACTTGATAGATAAAAAGCAGAAATCTAAAACAACCGAAGGACCATCCAGCCAGGTTGCTAAGCTTGTGCAGGGTGTTCCTTACTTTAAAAGAACCAAAATGTTTCGTTTCATGAAATACTTAATTGGAAAACTTCAAATTGCAGTCTCAATTAAAAATTATAGGTCTTTTAATTCGCATGAAATGAAGAAAAGTTGTACGAACATAGTAACATTTTATGCTGCTTTTCATGTTTTCAACATCTACTCTGTAGTTTAACATTATTAATCGAACATTAATTAACAATCAATGACCCGTTGACTAAAGCACATTTACTTTTTATCCCCTCTCTTGCGTAACTGATCACCCATGTTTAAGCTCGAAAATATTGAACATGTTTCATTTCAAACATTAGTTGAGATGTACGATTGCTTCACCAAGTTTTTTGATAGGCGCATCTCCAACTGTTATCTGCAAATTTTCCAGCTTGCTTGGATGTGGAAACGAAGTCCGTGGATGGATCATAAGGTTCGGTCCAAGCAAAAGTAAAAAAATAACATTATCGATTGTCTTTGAATTGAATAGGTAATCGAATTGAATTCAATGGATAATCTGTGTAAATTGTATATGCAATTATAAACGTTTAGTTGACCTTCTCGATTCTAGGCGACGTTTTGAAACTTACAAGTTTGAGGTAGTAGACGAATGGAGCCGAGGGAAATGAAATCATACTTGATTGCGATGCTTACCATATCTTGGTTCTCTGATCCTGGTTTGGATGGGCTGAGGCAGATATCACGGTCGGAATCCTTATCAGAAGATAATCGAAAACTTTACATAGAAATTCCTTCACCCAACGCTCAGCAGCCAAATTTATATATCTGTATACCCACTGGAGATTATGTGAGTAGCTGAATGGTGAAATCGGAAATGTTTATCCAGGTTGCAATGTCCTTATATTTTTACCCAACTATATCATTCCAAGAAAAAAATGAGAGGAGGGAAAACTTCAATCCCTGCGTTTATATTTTTTCGTGGGCACCAACACTATGATTTAAGCTTTGGTAGTACCGCAACATTTTGGTATGTAGCCTATTTTATTAGAGTACGACCACAATTAATTGGAAATGTCCAAGCTTGGTCTCAACTCCTACCTCTTGTTTCTGTGGACTTCGCAGAATTTCTATCATACTTTACGTTTCCTTTAGAAAACCAATCAACGTAGCTACTTAAAAACTTCCTTGAATTTTCCTCTCTATCAGCAGAATATTCTATACATAACTTAGGTATGAATGAAATAGTGGTCCCATGAATTTTAACCCGTAGACGGCCTCTTTGCGACTTTCCTAACAGGACGTATCATTTTTTGAAAATTGATCTAAATTGAGCTTTAATCGTGAATAACTCGTGAACGTAAAGGCTGATTGATCTTCAGTTTGCGCAAACATTCTTGTTTTTTTATCTTCTTTCTAACGATGTATCACAAAGGGGGGGTTGCCATTTGAAAATCTCGATTCCCCCTCCCCCTGGGGGGCTCCTTTGGGGGGCCCCATCGATGAGCCCCCTTGAAAAAATCAGCCCCTTGCCACAATGAGCAATGGTCCAAACCGGAACCGGAACCCTGTATCTCTTTTTGTTCTAAAGTTACAGACACTTTTCAGTTACTTTATGCCCACCCTGTATAAATTTCAAAGTACATAGTCGGCTTGTCTCTCTTCAAAAAAACAAAATAGGAGCTGAAATTTTGAAACCCTGCAACTGAGATACGCGGTTTTTCACTTTCTTCATCCATTTGTGTCTGTGTCTTAGATTCCACTGAAGTGTACAAGAATGAGGTCTAATTCAGACACGAGGGTAGCCGTTTACTCTTCTGCCAACTTCTACATCGCAACGAACCTGATGGTCGCCAATATGCGACCTATCAACCCCGTGCCCTTGGACGGGGCCAACAAAGTTCCATCAACCCCAGTCATGATTGGGATCCCTACCGAAAATCCTTTGACGTGCGTTTTCTATGGCATTGCCGAAAACATTGCTGTTTTACGAAATGACGTTGAGAAACTATCACCCGAATTCTTAAACGAGAAGGATGGATTGGATATAGTAACATACTACTCTATCAACGATAAGAAGACTTTTATTAGGTTTTACTTCGCGCGAAAGATGTATTTCACGTACACGTCCACTTTAAGACGAGTTGTGAGCAAATTCAAGCCCCAGGGAGCCACTGGAGGGAATCCTTTCCCCAAGATGCAGATGCTGTGGTCATTTTCATTTCGGTCTCATGTAAGTCGAATGCTCTTACATATTATTACTGTATAAACAGTCTACTAACTGCAAATGCGTATCTCTTAGGCCTGAAAATTGTAATATCTGCCCCTCCCTCCTGCATATTAGGAGACCTCTAAAAGCTCCCCTAAACCCGGATTTCCTCGCCAAATTGCATAGGAAATGAAAGCGTCCGCGATATTGTTCAGAAATTAATGGTAGAGAGACCTTAATCCTTAAGCCTTGAGACTGAATATGGATTGATTCGGTGGCGATTCTTGAGAGTTAGCACCACTGTTTTTACTCCATTTAAATATAGATAAAACAATCGATTCTCAGTGAGGTATCTTACGTCACATAAAATCGATATTTTTGATGGATTTAAATGGAGGAAAAACAGTGTTTTCAACTTGAAAATTCACTTATGGATTCAAACCATCACAGCTTATTCGTCTCTCCTCGAAAAAACTAGGTAAACTTGCTGCGGCAATTTTAAAATTGAAATCGAGGTACATATTTCCAACTTTCACCGGCATGTGGACCGCGATAAACAGAAAGGAACCAAGCCACATCAGCTATTTTCTTCAATTGGGCAATTTATTTTTTAAATGAAAACAGTGGTGCGTATTTTCCTGCAAATCTCAGTGAACTTTCCCTATAGTACGAAGCAAATTCCACAACATTTTCAAAAGAATCCACACAAACGCTCTCTCGTAAGAAATTAAATTGCCCAGTTAAATGGCAATAGCTGATGTGGTTTGGTTCCTTTCTGTTGAGCGCGATCCATATAATTCTCCTTTAAAGTGATTACTACAAAAGCGCGACTGTATCACATCTGTGGACGTAACTAAATGGATTTTTAGAGGAAGGGGGGGGGGTACAGTGGGGCACACCTTCACAATGTTTCTGTAGGAATGGAGATGTTGCATGTGTGAGGAATTTGCGATTTGACTATTGATTCTTTTGTAAAAGTTCGCGAGAAAAACGATACTGCCACTGGTTTTCCCTGAAATCGACTCCCAAGCTCAAAAAAAGTTGTCAAGTTCAGGCCAAAATGGAGGAGATACCCCACGCTATCCTGAGAGTCCACCTCCACTTATATCAAGAAAAACTCTCCATGCAAAGATAGGGAGCAAATTCAATAGCAGGGTTGCCTTGTTTTCAGTTTTAGAGTTCCCAAATAAAGTGGCAGCCCTGTCAATGTATTTGCTCTGTATCTTTGCATGGAGAGTTTGTATTAATGTAGAGGTGGACTCTCAGGATAGCGTGGGGTATCCCCTCCATTTTCGCCTCAACTTGAGAGCTTTTTTTGAGCTTGGGAGATGATTTCAGAGAAAACCAGTGGGACCATCGTGTTTCTCGCGAACTCTTACTTAAACATCATAGTCAAATCGCAAATTCCTCACACATGCAACATCTCCATTTTCCCTCGACTCGGAAAGCGGAATCGTGGGAGCGGCGGGGGGGGGGGGGGTTTCCAGCCACTCTGAACCCTTGCAGCTCTAACGCCACTGTTCCCCCGAATTTCCTCTCCTGATCTCCTCGTTCCTTTTTAGGGTATGGGAAGCATCCCGCAAGCCTCAAAAGCAGCAATGTCCCCATACAACCCGAAGGCCTCTCGGCTACCAAAGGCCACTGCGATGACGGAAGCCACAGCATTTTTATTGAAGAAGATGATCGACCCCTGCTCGGACATGACGTTCCCCAGTGACTTCCCAGTGGATGTGGGAGGCGTTTCGCACCAATCGCCGGACGATTTCTGCTCGACTTTCTGTCAGTTCATCGATGTGGCGGCCCGTCTGAATCCCCGAAAGGATATGATCTGTCTGTGTTCCTCCTCAGGCGGCACCTGTGTCAAGAACGTTTGCATTTGCCAGAAAACGACAACCATCCCGACGTGCCCCCCGATTCAGGAGGGTAAGGGCACCTTTCGCATGTTCGTGTGCCAAAATGCTCTGAGGGACAAGTAGATACGGTCCCTCAACTGAAAGGCAACTTGAGGCGTCTAATTCCAAAAGCGGCAATCTCCTTACCCTGTCTGAGAAGTGCACTGGAAAAAGAAACACATTGGATCGAGAGTCCAGACTCTTGAAAACATCGACAAGAAAAGATAATCTTGATTCAATCGGATTTTTGCTTGAATCAAAATGAAATCCGTTTAAATTAAGAGGTTTTGGTTCTTGATTTTAGCTAGATTCTGATTGAATCAAGAGTACTTTTCCTTGTCGATGTTTTTAAGAGTCTGGACTCTAGATCCAATGTGTTTTTTTTTTCCAGTGTGTGCAATCATATTAATTTTCTGTGCGGAACAATCGAAACGTCCAGCCGTATTTAACATTTTCCAAATTTTCTCGTTTAATATCAGGATATTCACGAGCAAACAAAAACATGTATGTTTTTCCGTCCTTGCACTTTTAAAATTATAATGATCGCACAGTTTTTAGACAGGGCAATGGAGATTTCCGCTTATGGAGTTAGACGCCTCATTCGAGGATAGAGGTCCTCGCAGATGGGACGAGAATACAGCTGAAATGCAGCAGAACAGTCGGGATTAGAATACCAATACAGGGTGATCCAAGGTTAAACGGCCAGACTGCAGGAGCCGACACTTCCCCAAATCCGTTTTTAATTTATAATTCCGCCTTACCTCCTTTTATTGTCCTTCTTTGATAAGCGTGTAAGTAATCCTTACTTTAACTGTAATTCGTATTTTGTGTGTATTTATTTTGATATTTTCTTTCTCTTACAGTGTTTGTGAGCATTTACATAATTTACATAAATATTATAAAAAATGTAGTAACCCGATTTCCATCTCCCAAATTCAATAAAACCCGAATCAATGCATATTCAGGAACCAAGTGGATGGTAGTTACATCTTAGATTCCAAACTAGTGAAATCGTTAGGAAAAGAACCGCTTGCATAGTGATGCGTAAGGAGTTCTTCCGCGCAAATAACGAGTAGGGAGCACACTGAAAAAAATTCTCGGCGTTTTTACCAAGATTCGTAGGTACCTTTACCATCTCACTTTTTTTACCAATTATTGGTAATTTTACCAAGACAAACTGGTAAGCTTACCTAAAAACCGGTATTTTTACTGTTTTTTTTTCAGGTAAGAATACCACTTTTATTGGTAATCCATTCCTGGTAACTTTGCCATTTAATCTCGGTAACTCTACCACAGTCGATAAAAAATATTGGCGTTTTTACCAAGGTCCAGTAAAATTACCGAGAAAGTTCAATAATTTTACCGAGATTTCTCGGTAAAATTACCAATTCCATAAATGGTAATTTTACCAAGAAAAAACTGGGATCAAATAGAACCCTGAATTCTTGGTAATTTTACCCTTTTCTCAGTAAATACACCGATATTTTGTTTTTCAGTGCAGACCTCCTGTTTGCCAAAAAACTTGATACTCCTTAAACTCGGTTCAAATCGTACCCGATGAGTTTTTCTTTACCACGAGCGCCGATTTGATGGGACTCTTTGATCCCTGTCAACAACGATTTGCACGAAGTGTCGCACTGAGTGCTGATTCACCTGATGCGTGTGATCTCTCAAGAAAAAAATGAAATGAAAGTGATAAATTTTCTCGACTGTAAATACAGCAAAAAACACCTTAAAAAGTTCCAATATCCGTGGGCTTCAACCTTTACCCCACCTTCCGCATTTTGCGGAGGATATTTTGATCAGCTTTAGATTTTTTCTTGGAAATATGAAAGGTCTCAAACTTTTCGTGCGTCAATAATAATCCATGGTGCAATTTTTTGTGTATAATTACGTCTATGATAAACTTTTCTCACTTTACCCGACGTTCGAACAGCAGTTGCAGGGGAGCAGCCTCCCCCGTCCATTACATTTTAAGCCTTCCCGTGAAACTGTGAAATCTTCCTGTCAAAAAGCAAGTAAGTTTGTTTGAACTTTTTCCATTTGATTCCACTTAGTAGATGAAGAGTGAAATTTCAAGTACCTTGAGCCTTATCAGGTGTTCTACAGATTGTGCGGGGTGTTCCTCATTTTAAAAGAGCCTTTAAAAGTCTCCTTTGGTAATGTATTGGCTGTTTGTAAAATTTTAAAAAACTCATAAATTTCAAAGAGAAAACTCTTAAAAAACAATTAAAATATCCGAGTTAAAAGACTTTATTATTATTTTTTGAAACATTCCATTCTGCGATTTTCCAAGTTTTTTACTTAAAAAAATTCCCATAAATTTCCTGTACCCTTTCAGTGTTGTGTAGTGCAGATTTTGCAGTTTATTTTGTGTTCAGAATCCATATGGTGGTTTTCAGAATTTAACAAACTTTTGATGCTAATTTTCATTCATAACTTGTTTAAACGTAATTTCCCACAAGTTTTACTTCGAATAGAACAAAAAGGGGCTCCTAATTTGCAAATGTTTACATTTAAGGTCCAAATTTAACACTGGAAAATTCGTCCTAACTTTCAGCCCTCTAGGTGTAATGAGAATTATCATTTTCCGACCACTAATTTTCCCTTAAATTGAAAACAAAAAAATTGCACCAGTTCAGCAATACCCCATGGCGTATTTGATGAGTTCAATATTATTCAGGAGTTCAAAGTAATTATTATTTTATTTTATTTTAAATTATTATTATTTTTTTACTATTCCAAATAGCCCACCAGGGCTAATCCTGCACTTTATTCTCGTCCCCCCTACGTCCCTACAACCAGTCCCAGGCAACCGTTGTTTGAGACCATCAAACTCGGGTCGCCTGGCTGGGAATCGAACCCGGAACCTCCCGATCATAGAGCTAGTGCAGCAACCACTCTACATCATAGGAGGTCGACAAAATCGGTTTTCGATTAATCGATTACTTTTCGATTGTATTGAAGGTCCAGCCGAATTTTTCCAGCTTGCTGCAATGTGAAAACCAAGTTATTTTGTCTTTACCCAAGAGACGGATTACGAATAGGAGGATAATTTTGTATTGAATGATTAAGGTTTGGACTGATTTTTTATTTGGTATCTTTCGTCCACGAGAGTTAAATACTCGTAGAATTTAAATTGACTTATTACATTTCAGGGGTTTTTATCTAGCAAAGTTTAAGATAGTAAACGAATCGAATTGGGAGGGAATGATCCCTTACTTGATTGCGATGATGACCATATCCTGGTGCCTCTATTCTGGATTGGATGCGATGCAGCGGCAGCCGTCATCGAAAATCGAAAATCGAGAACTTTACTTGGAAATACCTTCGTCAAACCGCCAGCGGCCAGCCATGTACACCTGTCAAACTTCCAAACGTCAGGTAAGTTGCTGGATGACAAAAGTCAGGGAAGTCTTCCTGAAGTAAGTAATGGGGCCATCAGTCAAAGTGCGGCTTTAAACATTAAGTTATGTGTTTTCTTATCAAAATTGCACTTAAAACATGGCGAGTTTGTCAAAAAATCACTCAACACGTCTCTCAACAGCCAACATGAAGGTGAGTTGTAAGGATCAAGGCTAGAGACCGAATACACACAAGTAGTGTAGTACGATGTCAACAATGATGATGCCAAAAAACGGTTAAATATTTTGTGAATCAAAATATATAAAAAAATATATCAAAATATATAATATTTGCGGTGAAATATTTTGCGGTGCAACTTCAGAAACTTTTACATCCTCATTAAGATCACTTTTAGATTACGTAATGTTCCGCCGGAATTACGGGAATAAGTATCTGAGGTACGACATCAAGAATGATACGTGCCGATAGGATTACAACGTCGTCGTTGTGATCACCGCAGTCTTTCAATCATGGCTCATGGAACGATAAGAAATTGTGTGTTCTCCGAATAGGTAACTATTCGCACTTCTCGGTTTGTTTGTTGCCTATGCAACTGAATTGAAGGCGCACCTCATGTGGGTGGTATCCATCAGTAGGTTCACGCATGTGGACGGTGTAAGTCGGCAATCACATAACTCGGTTTGCGACGTCGCGGACTACCTGTCATACTTTATTTTTCAGAGGGAAAACTACTCAACGACAATTCTTTAAAACTGTCGTGATTTTTCTTCTCTCTGCTAAGAGAAAATTCTGCAAAAACCTCAAGGAATGATGTCAATTTGTTCTCCTTAAGAAAAATAACATGGAGGCGGAGATTTTCAGACACCGCAAACGAAATATGTGATTGCGGACTTACTCCGTCGATATGTTCTCTTCGTTTAGCAAGTTTATGGAGCAAGGTTAATTTGTATTTTTGTATAAAATAGACGTTTTCAACTTTTGCCAGGGAAATCCTAAAGAGTGTCCATTTGTCAATATGTCGTCTCTCTCGCGAAAAAAGTAGCTCTATTTCAATGTTGCCGAAATTACCAACGTAAATTGAATATTAATCAGAAAAATTTCGGGCATTTCTAAGCGAAAATTTTCCTGCAAGTTTTGTTTTTAACATGGGCACCGAGGCTTTTTTGGCTAGGTCGTTTAACATTTGAATTTTTTACAAGTACCGGGGAGTCAGCCCGATGACTCAACCTGGAGGACCATCGTTTGAATTCGGAGTGCGCTCTCTTAGATTGGTTGCCTTCACCACGGCTAAGAGTCCAATCTACCCATCTCTGGGTGCTTCATATACGCCTAGAAGCCGGTTACCAACTCCGAAACCCCCTGTGAGGCAGGGGCTACCACTGGGGATTGCTAAACTTGTGACAGTACAGTCCCCCATACGGTGAATTGTTAATGTTGAAAAAAAATCTAGTTGGGCACCTTTCCGAAATGAGCCCTTCAATTGGACTGAGTTCTTCAATTAGAAACTACAATTTGTCGGTCATTTTAGAAACAACGTATGTTCCATCAAAGTATTCCAATACCTATATGCAGATATGTATTTTTCAGTATGCGCCAGAAATTGTAGTTCCTTGTTGCAAAATGTAGTCCAATTTGCCTCGGGACTTACCTTTAAATTCTTTTTCTCATGTCTCAGCCGTACATAACGTGTTCACAAATCTCAGACGTGGACACTAGGATAGCAGTTTACTCGACCGTCAACTTCTTCGTGGTGACCGACCCTCGTGTCTGGTTGGACTTAAGATCATCCGTGCGTCTGGGGGAGGCTAAGGTAGTCCCGTCAACCCCCGTCATGCTTGGGATCAGACCCAGCAATCCTGTACGGGACTTTTTCTATGGCTCCGCCGTGGATGTCGATCATTATCGAGCTGACGCCTGGGCGCTATACCCCCACTTCGTAGACGGGCATGAGGCAGTCGGACTGGTGAATTATTACGCCGTCAACGACTTGGGGTTTTTTTCAAAGTGGGAGGTAAGAGTAGAATACATCATGTACGTGTCCACTTTGAGGCGAGTTTTGAGTACATACAAGAAACGGATACGCACTGGACCGTCTCTCTCTAGGTTGGAGAGGATTCGTTCATTCCGATCTGAGGTAAGTCGAATGATCTTTCGTAATTTTTGTCATAGACTAAGTGGACCGCGCTAAGCAGAAAGAAACCGAACCACGTCAGTTTTTGTCGAGGGAAATTTTATTTTTTACATGAAAACGGTTGTGCGGATTCTTGTGCAAATTTCAGTGAATTTTCTGCATTATTCGGAGCAAATTCCTGAAAATTCCTGAGGGAATCGCATGAATTTTCTCATGTAAAAAATTAAATTGCTCGGTTAAATTTGGCAATAGCTGATGTTGCTTGGTTCCGTAAGGCTGAGCGCGGTCTAAGTAATGCAGCTTCCAAAATTCAGACCAGAGCAGGGCCGGATTTACTTACTTGCCGCCCGTGGGCCGCCTGTATTTTGCCGCCCCCTCTCATTCGTTTTAAAATATTAATAAAGACCATCAAGTGAACGTGCCGAAGGGGGAGGGGCGCATAAGACGTGTTTACTCGTGTTGGACACATTTTTTTGCAAAACCCCTGCAAACACTACTAGCAAAAATTCACGGAACTTGGCGCGAAAGTTAAGTTCCGTAGACATATCTCTGTGTGGACAAAGCCTTCCATTCATATGAAATGAACGAACAAATTATGAAAGAGCAAACATAAATGTGGTTTAATAATTTTAACTTCCACCGCCGCGCCGCGTGACGTGTGACTGTGTTTGGCGCAATCCGTGAAGTATTCCTACAGTCTTGTATGCGCTATGCGTTTAACGCCGACCGCTGCTGCACGCACTGTGTTTGACGCAATGCGAGAAGTATTCATGCAGTTTTGTAGGCGCTATGCGTTTCAGGCCGCCCGCTGCTGACCGCACTGTCCTTGACGCAATGCGTGAAGTATTCATAAAGTCTTGTAGGCGCTAATATGTGTTACATGCCGACCGCCGCGCCGAGGGTTTCTCTTTTTCATCTCAAGTTCTCGTCATCATTGCTCTCTGCGCCGCGCCGTTCCAGGCCAAATTCCGTGTTCGGTTTCTCTCTAAGTCTTAATTCAACTAATTAAAGGTGCTGTCTATCGTATCACAGAAAGACGACAAAATTAGAGATATACTCTCAGGTAATAAGAGATTTTGTCACCTTTTCTCGTTTGTAATTTTTTTTCTGAATCCGAGTTTTCATTATAGCTACATTTAAAAAATTGCAAAAAGTGCCGCCATGGGCCGCGACCCATGTGACTACCCCCTAAATCAGGCCCTGGACTAGAATCCTCTCTTTATAGATTCTTATCAACTCAGATCTAGTGGCAATGATTATTGGGAGTTCAGTTCCCAAATGGAGGATAGTCTTTGTCACATCTGAAATTTTTGCAGATTGATGTATAATATTTTAAAACTTGGCTAATTTTCATCGAAGCATTAGAGGCTAGATCTGATTTAAATTTTAAAAAAATATTTGAACAGTCATCAATTTTCAAAATTTAAAACTCAAATCGATCATACCTTGGCAGAGAGGAGACAATTTTGGCGTAAATTTCCGCTGGTAGATTTTTTCTGCAGAAGGATTTTCGTCAGTAGACACCAATCAAATCAATTGGTCGTTATGTGCGTCATTTGGATTTGGAAGACCAAAATATTCGCGTGGCGTGCTTAGCGATGTACCGATCGATAAACAGGGCTTTCGTAAGAATCCCTTAAATAATCGATTCTTTACCATGGTTTTAAATGGAATCATGTCGATAGTCGATCATTATCGCCTCTCCACTGGACCAAAAGCTGTCTGGTAATGCCGCCTCGCCCCTCGTAAAATCCATACTTATTACGATTTTAGTGCCGTGGCACTCATCATCTCTCCCTGTACTCACGTACACACGTATTCACCTTCGTGAAAAGTTACAAAAAATGGTTGGAAAAACCATTAAGTACATCTCGTGGTGAACGTCTAGTTGACGCAGTTTTCCGGTCTAACGTCATCAGTCCTCCTGTCAAAATGTTTCAGCAATTTGACGACCCCCCCCCCCCCCCCCCCTGCTAAAATGATGGAGAAGGTAAAGTAACTGCGGAGATTTTGAAACGTCGCAACTGAGATAATGCTTTTCGACTTTCACCTTCAATGACATGGACTTTATTTTTCTCAAATGATATCGTTATATAGGCGTCGCAGAGCGCCCTAGCGCGCCGTAAAAGCGGCTCATACATACATGATATCGTTTTGATTCGAATGTTTTCTTAGTCTTTTTTCATATGCCACAAATCGTAAGTTTTCCACCGATGACGAGGAGTAATGCTGTGAAAATGAAAATAAACCTAAAATTCAACTAAAGATAATCTTTAACACGAGAACAATTATTTTAATAATTTATTTTTAAAAAATGGAAAGTTTTTAAAGATTTTTTCAGCGCCTTCTCTGAGTGTTCTTTGAAGCTCCTCTGTTCTTTGAAGTTCCTCCAGTATTTTACATTTGCTATTCTTTAACTTGCGTATTTAAATTTACTGATTGTGCGGCCATCTTCTTTTTTCCAGAGTTCGAAATGCGTTGCCCCACCCGTGAAGATTCCCCCGAATGACCCAGTCGCCGCCATATTAGCGAGGAAATTTACGATACCGGAGGCCATAGCATTTCTATTGCAGAAAATGATCGACCCTTGCGCGATTATGAACCCTGGAGACTTCCCATTGGAGGTAAACGGTGTTCCGCACCACTCGGTGGACGATTTCTGCTCCGTCTTCTGCCGGTTCATCGACATGGCGTCCAAGCTGAGCCACAACAGGGAGAGGACTTCTATGTGCTCCTCAACAGGAGGAACTTGCGAGGGTTCAGTGTGCATCTGCAAGAAACCGTATCAACTCTCGTGGTGCCCCCAAAGGTTCACGTTCAAGCCCCCCAGCTTCCTCATGCTCTTTTGTAATAACCTCCTAAGAGCCAAATAGACACGGGAAGAGATCTCGGTCATGCCAACTGGAGTCCCATTCTACCGTGCTAAGGAATTACGCCGTGTGAACATTCGAGAGTTGCCAAATTTCCTCCGGTCAAATGTTTATTTTTGCAGCAGGTTATGAATATTTTTCCTTGAAATTTTCAGGCACGTCAGGTAAAATGGCTAACAAGATTATCTCAAAAATTGGAAGGAAAATATTGATGATTTCACTAGGGAATTCGTGTTTTATCAAAGGAAATTATGCAACGCCTGAAGATTCCTACGGCGTTTTTCCTCAGCCCGGCAGTATTATGCACCATGGTTAGTCAAGGATGTCACAAATCGGCTGGGGGCTGATAATTGAAATTGATAGACAAAGCGATAGACGAAAAAAACAGAGGGAAAATAGAGCAATCCTATCGCTTGAAACAGGTAGCTGTTATAGACTGAAGGGGAAAACTGATATAGACTAATCATAGGGTCCCTATGCTCAGGGTACTGTCTCCTCATCGTGTGGACTAAAGCGATGGACAAAGAAAACAGAGGGAAAATAGAGCTATCCAACGCTAGAAACGGGTAGCTGTTATAGACTAAGGGGGAAATTTATATAGACTAAGCATAGGGTCCCTATGCTCAGGCCTTGGGCACAATCCGTTCGGACTATTATTGTGTACTTTCACGCCCTGCTTGGATGCAAAATGAACCAATTAGACCGCTCGTAACTTATTTGTGGATGAATATCCAGCGGTTTTCCGATAAATTCTCAAAATCCGGCTTTTTGATACCCTCATGAAAATCATTCACTGGAAAGGTCCCCTTTTCAGTATTCACTTGAACGGTATGCAAAAATGTAGATTTCTCTAGCTGTGCAGTAGAGTCCCTTTATACCCAGAGTTAAGACAACTCGATTATCAGCTGACTCGCAGCCGGCCTTGGCTGGCCATGGAGGCCGAAACGAGTGCACCCAAACGAACGATATTGAGGGATAAGGATCAGGAATCCTGCGATGTCTGTCACACAAAAACAACAACATCAACAAATTGATCAATTAAAAAGAAAATGAAATTGGTTTGTGAATAATTTCTTAATCTATTTTCATTTTGGACCGATGGAAATGACAATTTACTCTTGATAAACCACAATTAGGTAATATTTTCATTATTCTTGTTCACATTCGAGGTACCGCCATCTTGGTGCACTCGTTTCGGCCTCCATGAGCGAGAACCAATCAGAATTGGATTATTTTTTAGGCCACTTTCAGCCCAACCAAAAGTGAGTTGTCTTAACTCTGGGTATAAAGGGACTCTACTGTGCAGTTAAGATCAACCGAGCATGCGATAACTTTAAAAATGTCACGCTTAGCCTCAGGTGGCGGTTTTTTCCTTCCAAGAGGCAACTTCATAATATAAAGAGTGGAGTGTATTTTTAAATGTTGACTGCCAACTCACGACAAACAATGATGATCATTACTCTGTCATGTTGGAGGCGATTAGTTTTAAAATATCACGCATTTGTTTTATTATATTTACCGGTCTTATTTTCTTTTTCTTAAAAACAAGCGCGTTCACTTCCTCACAAACGCCACCGTGTTTATAAAAATTCTGGCGAGACTCGAGAAACGATCGCTCCAAGGCTCAGAATTTCCAGACATTTTGCTGTTTCCCAGACGAAAGAACGTATCTCCATTCTAAGATTGCCAAATTGACTCGAAAAATTCAATTTTTCACGAACATATATCGATACAATTTTCGTCCAAAATCTCGGCGATTTTAGCGCGCTCGCAAACGAATAATCAGTGAAAGCTTTACCTAGAATTGCGCGTCGGTTCCTCGGTAAAAATACATTTTACGATTGGAAATTTTGCAACATTGGAGTGGATTCACGTTTTTTTGTCTGAGAAACAACGGGTTTACTTTGATTTTGAAGTGATAACTTGAGTCTTTTGCTCGTGATCTCGCAACGGAGCGTGTCAAGTGGTGTTTCACATGCGGTTCGGCTAAATATAGCGTCGGTGAGATGGTAAACATGTCATTAGTAACTGCACTTCGATATTTTTACACACACGCACACGCACAAATACACCCTCCCGTCTCACGCATGCGGCCGCGGCCCAACAAGGCTCCACGCATGCCAACAGTTGTGCGTGGATGCGACACAATGCGCGTGTCTGCGTCTGTGCTCGTTTTCAAAAGGCGTTGCCGGTGTGAAAATAATTTAGCGTGTAAATTAAAAAGGGCGCGGGTCTAATTTTTTAGAAATTGGGGAGCTCTTCAGCACGAGCACAGGAATTAAGGGGGGCAGGGAGGGGGCAGGGAAAGGGCAAGGAGGGGGCAGGGAGGGG
Source organism: Bemisia tabaci (assembly GCF_918797505.1). Classification (NCBI taxonomy): domain Eukaryota; kingdom Metazoa; phylum Arthropoda; class Insecta; order Hemiptera; family Aleyrodidae; genus Bemisia; species Bemisia tabaci. The sequence goes on from NC_092799.1 coordinate 8,153,388, forward strand.
CCTGGTCCCCCAGAATTGGAAAGATTATTATTCCCCCCCCCCCAAATCTCCGGATTTCTTGAATACGACAATTCAAATTTGTGCTGAGAGTAAAAACAAGAGAACCGAGAAAGTAAAACGTGGTTTTTCCGCAGAAATTGATGGGTAATATGCGTCATGAAAGCTTCTAAATGTGTCTTAATAGGATTAAAATTTCAAAAAAATTTCGGATCCATTAAATGCAACAGTTCGAAAGTATTTTGTGCTGAAATTAAAAAAAGCGTAACTTTGCCGCAGAAATTGGAGGAAAGCGGCAAGAAATTGCCGCGCAGAAATTGACCTCTCCGGTGTGAGCATAAGAAGGGGGGCAGGGAGGGGCCTGGCCCCCCAGAATTGAAAAGATAATTATCTTCCTCTTCCCCCGAAATTTCCGGATTGCTTGAATGCAACAATTCAAAAGTATTTTGTGCTAAGAGTAAAAACAAGAGGACCGAGAAGGTAATACGTTGTTTTCCGCAGAAATTGACGAGAAATATGCGTCGCGAAAGCTTCGAAATGTGTCCAAGCAGAATTAAAAGTTCAAAACAATTCCGGATCTATTAAATGCAACAGTTTGAAAGTATTTAGTGCTGAAAGTAAAAAAAAGTGAAACTTTTCCGCAGAAATTGGTGGAAAATTTGTGTCACGGAAGCCGCAAAATGCGTCAAAATAGGACTAAAATTTCAGGAGATTTCCCGGCAGAGGCACTCCTTGTGAAAGGGGCTCCAGGCCCTCCAAGTAAAGTAACCCAGCTACGCCCATGTCCTTCAGTAAGAGGGTGTGTGAGGCTACTTGCAATACTGCCCAGATTGTGTTTGTATTTTTCATACCATTTGCAGCAAACGGAATTCATTCAACTGTAATGAACTGAGTGACTTTAGTTGGGTTCGGTACGAATAGGCAACTAAACTAACTGCCTGGCGAAGCGAAGAGTATCGCCAGGCTTTGAAGGCGCTCCATGCCGAGGCCTTGTTTTTGAAGTTCTTTCTTAATGAGACCTTTAGTATGCCGATGCAAATTATTGCGATTTGGCGAGTTAAGCGCGGGAAGTACAAGGAAAGTGGAAATTGAATATTAAAAAAAAAGCACAGATATATTTGAAAATCTACCAACCCTGGACAGACAGTTTTTTTTAAAAAAAAAAATGTTTTATTACGCAGCTCCTATTTTACACAGACACTCAACCTCGCAATGAAGGTTGTTTGTAAACCGCCGTGACTCAATTCATGAAAATTCCCTTTTTCACGCGTGGAAAAAGACCTTCAATTTTTTTTCAAAAATTAATCGGTGGCAATATTCACTTGCGGGTGTAGGTGGAAAAAAAATTTCCCCGTAACGCATGATCAACAAGAGAAGATCGTTGTACATCGATGACTAAAATAAAACGAAGAATGCACATCTTGATTCTAACATTTCAAAAGTATCTCCGATTATTTTTACTTTCTCGAATGAAAACTAATCAATCAGAACGAATCCTTGTAATTTTGTGTCTTTTTTTAGAGTGAGTAAGGAAAATGCCCAAAATATTCCAGTTGAAACTCATGGTTGGTTTTCATATGAAAAATATAAATATATAATAAAGCACGAACCGAACGTTGCGATCTGAGACGCTTTTATTTTTTTACTGCAGAAGTCTAATCAAAAACAGATTTCTAACGAATGCGAAAATGTTTGGACGAAATGTATCGTTTTGATTGTCGGTCAATGTCTTGTTGACATGCTCCGAACGGAGGAAATGATATAATGACAGAGACCTAAAATAAAGTAGGCCGATTAAAAGTAGACCAGATTAGGATTTTCGTATCTACGCATTAGATTTATCTATTATTCACCTAATTTTCGACGATTCTTTCTGCTTTTCATCGTAGCTTTGCGTCGTAGTTTCCGTCCATGGACATTTTTGCGCAAATCCTGATACGCGATTCCTTAGGAAATATTATTTTATATATTACTGGCAAACCCCGATTTTGTATTTTACCGTAAATATGACCGTGCAGCTTAACTTTTTTAACCGGAATTATAACCGTACCGCATATTATTTATTTTTTTTTTTTTTTTTACTGCAAATGTAACGTTGGTAGGCAGATTGTGGAGACCAAATTTTTACAGATTGAAGTAGACTTCATTTCAGGAACACGTACAACACTCAGAAAGGCTACAAGTAAGTTATGTGGCACGGTTATATTTAAAAAAAAAATTAAACGCGGTACGGTTTTATTTGCAGCAAAAAAAAAAAGTTAAATGGTGCGGTCATATAAGCGGTAAAACACAAAATCAGGGTTTGCCTGAAATGGCGTTTGACAAAGCTATAGGTTTGCCTGAAAATCAGGGTTTGCCGATAACACGTACAATTATTTGCATCAAATTAAGTAGGGAGATGAGAAATTTCAAAATAATCAAGATAATATTGCTGTATGTCTTTTTCGCTAAAAGAAAATACTGGAACACGCACATAATGTTTACCGACCCAATTCATTTTTCCGATTAAAAGTCTCATGAGTTAAACTGCAGAAAGTTTGCAATTATCTAGATATGATGTTATCGAGATGCCGGATTATCCTGTTTGACTTGTCAATCGCGCATGACCGTATAATGGACCAGGGCAAACCGATTTTAGACTTTTTAGTACTGTATATTTTTTTTTTAATTTTCCGTAATTACTAAATTTTAGCGTGTTTTCTGGAAGAAGGCGAATCATCTCTAAAAACATGAACTGACCTCGAATGCATTAATATTTGTAGGTATGTATTCACATGTTGGTTTTCTCTATCGATTATTTGGATATTTTCTCGACCCGATCTGTTTGGTCTAAATCAATCTGGATAAGCGCAGGTTTTGTGTAACAACTCATTGAAATCCCAAGTTTTCGTCAATTATGATACCTTTTACATTTTCAGCAACATTGAATATGCAATACTTGACTTCTTTTGGCTTAGCTCTGTCCAATTAAAAAGCCAAATAATTCAAAAGTCTGGGCCATTGAAGAGATGAGAGGCTTTAATTCAGGAAAAAAATATTAGGGTATGATAGCCAATAAAAAGCAAGCTTAATGGCTTTTCTTAGCCTGCTGTAAGATAAAGTACTGTAAGAGATGGGGTGAAAAAACTTTAAAAGAAGCGTGTAGAGTGATCTCTGAATGACCCCGCAGCTATTTGTGCGCACGCTTTAAACTTACAAAGTTACATAAAGCTATTTTATAGATGGCCATAACTATAAATAAACAAGTCAAATGGCGCCTGTGGCTCAATATAGGTTTCCTATTAAGGCTGTAATTGTGTGGCAAAACGCAATTTTCCAATTCAGCTGCAAATGTCATAAGTTAGCCGGCACTTTCATGCCCCTAGTTGACCGATCGTGCATCAAAAATGCAATTTTGGTGTAAAAATAACAGATGCAATTGATATTTTCTTCGTCCAAACGGGCAGCGGACCGACAGGAACACATGCGTGTTTTGTTGTTGTAATTAAAAAGCGCAGCCTTTGGGATTCGTTCTGAATACCAATCACTCGCCTTCGAATGATCATTTGTGCGGTGCTGCCGATTTGAAACGACAATTGAAAGCTCCTCGTATAAGGATCGGAGTTTTTTCGCAAAGTTGACAACTCAGCATTTGTAAGAGTTCTTCTAATTAGTTTAGACGAAGCTGTATCGACTCCGCCGAGTTAATTGGGAGCGAAACTCATGTTATGCTTGTAATTATTTTCGGAGCTGTCCATGAGCGCGACGCAAAACAATGACCTGCAATCTCCGACTATTTTCTCGCGGAAATTTCGGTTGGTCGACCTGGATTTGTGGGGTTCCCACGGGCACGGGGTCGAGGCGTGAATGATCGATCATCGATATTGCCCCATTTGAAGCCATGGTAAAAGTCGCTTAAGGTGTTCGTTGCGAATACCCTGTCCATCGATCCTTTTCAATAGGTTTAAATGGCAGAGCAATCGATAAATCGCAAAGCACGCCACGCCAATCGAGTGAGATATCGCTGCCAACATTATGCAAGCGTCAATCAAATTGTATTGTTCGATCGATGTGTTACATAACTGTGTTGTGATCGTCTTTACTCAAACGTTTGTTCAATGTAAGAACTCAATAACATGGCGACTGCGGCATATTAGCTTGTAAAAAAGAGGACATTTTTACGGGGTTTTCTTCGAAAATTCAAAGATTAGCCCCCCCCCCCCCTCCAAGACCATTATTGTTTTGATGTAACATAATGCCACAGGGGACTGAAGGCAAAAATGATTAGTTCCTTTCATGCAACTATGAAGGGTTACAGTAATAAAAATATTGAGGACATAGGTCGTCTCCCGGACGAACAAATGTAACTCCACTCCACTCCAAGATTGCCAATTCGACTTAAGCAATTAATTTATACTAAATTGCAACCTGCGCAATTTTCATCCAACATTTTTTTCTGAGAAAATATCAGTGAAATTTTCGTCAGAGGTGCCCAAGGTTCTTCTGGTTAATACGCGATTTGCGAGGAGCAATTTCGCAACATTGAAATGGAGCTACGTTCTTTCGTGAGAAACGACGAATAGGTATTCACAAAATAGAAAGAAGAACGAAGAAAAAAGGACCAAAAGCCAAGACGCCGTGCATGACTCGTGGAGATGAATGTGAATTGTTCTAAATTTCATCACAGCTTTATCTATATTACCAAACAGTTGATGATAAGAACCTCATCGATTGCGTTTCCGATCATGAATTTTATTCTTAGCTCTCAAAAATTGCATCAGACATTTTCCCTGTCGCCAGACGAATGGCGTGGAAATGCAGAGAGCGAAAGTTGCGACGTAAAAAATAGGAGGATTACTCTCCGACTGTCGGCTTGCTTAATAGAGCTATTTACTTTAACCCAAGAAACGCTCTTAAATCATGCATCTCCACTTACCTTTCATTTTCACTAAAATTCAAAGTATTGAGCAAGCCTATAGGACAAAATTATAGAATTGAATTAACATTATGGTTGTTCGAAATAATATCTCTTATCTGCCCCTATTAACCCTGGTAAAAATTGGCAGTAGAATCTGTGTTCCAAAATACCATGGACCTACGGCCGGCTGTAAGATTTCCAATAGCTTCTATAACCGGCTACACTATTTCTTATAGCCTTTTATAGCCGATGGCGATTAAGCAACTCACAGCCAGGCGATAAAGTGTATGCTAAACGTTACTAATTATGGATGCTAGGGCTTAGTGAGTTTTTGGAATACTGCTCTCTTTTTGGGCCGTAGTATCTTGATTTATTTTGCGATGAAAGCTCCGTACTTTTGATGGATGCCTGCCATTAATAAGAGCCATTGATATGATTGTCATTTGATATATTAGAGCGCTTTCAGTTTCGTATGATACTGTGCAATACCTCTGGTGTGAATAGTTGCTTCAAGCGCCGTGGCAGGCGGGCAGCCAGCGCGAAACACGCATTGGCGCCTACAAACCTAACAGGGATACTTCACGTGTTGCGCAATGCGTGAAGTATCCCTGTTAGGTTTGTAGGCGCCAGTGCGTCGCCGTTCCGCTTTGTGTTAGGCTCTAATATTTAATCTGGCGGAGTCAGCGTTATTCAACTCATGATTTTGAAATGTTTGCACATCCTGTATGGATTATTCTCATTTTAATTGATGAAAAAAAATATGTACTAAAGGAAAAGATAATGTGTGTTTTGTAAATATTAAGGTGGTTCCGTATAAAACTTAATGATTTCTAAAGCACACGAATTTCTACACAATTTCTTATAGCCTTTTATAATCGATGGCGAAAAAGAAACAGCCAGGTGATACAGTGTAAAGCCCGGCGATAGGAACTTTAGCCCGGCTGCATAATTTTTTATCGCTTCGTATAGCCCGGCCGTATGATTTTCTCCGCATTCTACAGCCAGCTTTATGATTTTCTGTAGCCTTCTTTAGCCGGCTATAAGAATTCCTATATGGTATTTTGAAACGCAGCTCTTATCGCCAATTTTTACCAGGGTAATCTAACGTTTCAAGGATGGTAATATAAAGACAAATGCTTGAGAGTGTCGCACATTTTTTAACCATGAGGATATGATTTCAACATTTTAATTTTGTCCTGTAAGTATTTCTTAAATATTTTGGAGGAACATTTCGGCAGGAAGGGGCGGGATGACAGAAAAGGGGGCTGGACCTCCTGATCTCAAACATTTTCCTCTACATGGAGTATTTAGCTATCTGATAGAATTATGTTTCTTTTTAGACCCTAGGTACCCGTCTTTCTCTTTCCTGGATGAATTTTTTGATTTATTTTGCTTCAAATACATTGTTTTGAATTTCGAAACAGAACGTTTGGAAAAAAAAGTTAAGGAATAAAAATCTTTATTTCTTGATAAATTTCGCTCTACCCTGCTTTGCGCTTGCTCTCATACTTACCTTCCGATAGGGAGGAAAATCATCATCACAGAAGTGGAATGAAAGTGCAAGGAAAATGAAGAGGAATAATAGTAAACCAATGCGTAAAACGAAGAAGAGTAAAAGCAAGATATTAAAGTATAAATCGAGTGAATAAAAAAGTGAAAATCTTTTGGGAATTGCTCATCCTTTTCTGAGTGTAGGTGCATAAAACACAAAAATATCAATGCGCACGGCAGAATGAAAAGAGATTGCAGTAGCGTGGCGTGAATTGCGATTTATTGATTGTAATGAAATTTAACCTATGGTAAAGAATCGATTATTAAGGTGTTCGCTGCGAACTCCCTGTTTATCGATCCTTTTCCATAGGTTTAAACGGCATAACAATCGATAGATCGCAATTCACCGCACGCCACTGAGAGATTGGTGGCGGGAAAACACTACTAGGGCAAAATAACAGAGGAGGAGGAAATGCAGAATAATTAATTTTTTTGACCGGCAATCATACCGATGACGTAAAAGAGTAATAATCATTATTGATTTTTCAGCTCTCATCGAAATAAATTAATCCGTTTCCAACAAGTCATGACATCGAACGTTACCGTCGTCTAATCATTAGTCTATGATGATTTCCGAGAATCTATCGAAAATTCTAGGAACTAGGATCGGATTATACTAGATTAAATCCTCTTTATGTACCCACTTTTTCATCTAATTCGAAGCATCGTTGAACTTACAAGTCTTGTTATTACATTAGTGATTACGTGAGTTCAAACGCAATACCTGAACTACTGCTCCCTTCTGGGCCGTGCCGGGAGAAAACGCCTTATGGAAAATTAGATGTTGCCAAATTTCCCCCGGAAGAATTCTCATGTTTGACGAAAGTTATGAATATTTTTCTTTGACATTTTCAGATACTTTAAATTAAAATGCGAAGATTAGACCCTGAAAATTAGGGGAAAGTATATTTCAAGTTTTTCCCGGAAATTTCTTTTTTACCGAAAGAAATCCGGTGACGTCTAAATGTTCATGCAGCACTTTTTCTTTTGCACGATTTTATTTACATCCTGCTCCATGCAGACGCTTGTAAAATTCCGGGAAATCCACTTATTAATATGAAATTTCGGCGGCACAATATTGGACGAGTTGGTAATGAATAGGGCTTAAACGGGCTTAATGAAAGGGCTTACATGGCGTGCTTTGCGATAAATCGATTGATCTGCCATTCAAACCGATGGAAAAGGATCGAAAAGTAGGGTGTTTGCAACGAGCACCTCAATAATCGATTCTTTACTATGGGTTCAAATGGGGAATAACGATAATCGATCATTCACGCCTCACCTCTGGTAGTGCTACTTGAAACGATTCGCGCACTGAAATTATTTCGGAGCGCTTTGAGAATGAAGGATTTCCTCGCTCATTTCGCTGATATTTCTCTTTACAAGTTAACAAGTACTTTCAGGAATTTAATTTGATGTAATAACTTTTCCCCGGAATCAAAATATATCTCTCCGAGTCTCAGCTAAACTTTTACTTCGTAATCGAATCAAAATTTTGCGGTACGAGATTCCCGTTACAATTTTCCGACTCTCAAAAATGAGTATTATTTTTGGAATGTTCCGTGCAAGGGTAGAACTCCTTATAGTCATATTTTCCTGATCAAATACTTCTTTTGAGCACATTGGGTATTAACCTTTGAAATTTTAAGATTTTGTGAATAAAACCCCCTGAAAAGTTGGAAGAAAAATTTTATTTATTTTCCTGGATATTTGTTTATCATCGTGGAAAATTTGGCCACGTCTAATGCCTCTTACGGCGTTCTTTCCTTCACGCGGCAGTATATGAGTCCGTCTTTGGAAAGGGACCTTAATTCGCAAAAACTCAAAAGCGCGAGTTATTGATACTAGAACGTAGACAGCAGTGGCGTGTTGCGAATTGCGATGTATCGATTGGTATGCCATTTAAACCTACGGTAAAGATTCTATTATTAAGGTGTTCTCTGCAAACGCTCTATTTATCGATCCTTTTCCGTAGGTTTAAATGGCATAACAATCGATATATCGCAATTCGAGCCACGCCACTAGTAGACAAGTCGTCGTTCCCCAGACGAGGGAATGTAACTCCAATTCACGGTTGCAAATTTAACGCAAACACTTCAATTTTTTTAAAAAAATATACCATTGCAATTTTGCCCATAAGTTTTTCTCAGTTTTGCATGAGATCGCAGGACAGTGGCGAGGCGTGAATTATCGATTATCGATATTTCCCCATTTGAAGCTGTGGTAAAGAATCGATTATTGAGGTGTTCGCTGCGAACACCCTGTTTATCGATGTTTTTCCATAGGTTTAAATAGCAGATTAATCGATAAATCGCAAAGCACGTCACGCCACTGGATCAGGAGAAAAATTAGGAAAATTTCCTGATAAAAATGCCCAAGGTTCTCCTGCGGTAAAAATGCAATTTGCTAGGGGAAATTTGGCAACATTTAAATGTATTTACGTTCTTTTGCGAGGAAAACGACAAGGTGATCTGAGAATACTTTGGAGGCAAAAACGGCCAAAAATGTCAAACCCTAATTGAGTTATGGTGATTAGAAAAAGAAATTGTCAAAGCAAAAAAGTGGCTTTTAGATAGGACTGCATTTGAGATTCTAATATACTGCTAGTTTTATTCAGTCTATTCAGTGGCGTGGCGTGCTTTGAGATATATCAATTGATCCAACATTTAAACCTATGGAAAAGGATCGATAGACAGGGTGTTCGCAACGAATCGATTCTTTACCATAGCTCAACCGGGGAAATATCGATAATCGATTATTCACGCCTCGCCATTGGGTCTATCGATGACGTCAATCGGACACATTTTTAGTTACGTAAGCAAGTATCTATTTCCGAAATGGTCGAAGTAGAGGTCAGAGAAGGCTTTCATAATGGTTTATTTTGACACATTGAGTCGATGGGAGGTTCCTCATTATAGGGTTTTGTATGAAAAGAAAGACAGGAAGTGACGAACTTTTCCGTTACGTGTGTAATGGTCACTTAGCATACTTTTAATCCAATAGGCATGTGCTTTTTTAATCTCGCTTTTTCTCGAAAACTCGGCAAACTTTCCTTCCCCAACCTTTCCTTTCCACTCGACAAAAGTTTGCAAGAAACTCACAAGTTCCAACGTTTTTTTTCACACCAGAAAAGCGTGGCGAGCAGCCTGGAATTTGAAAAAGCTGACCCTTCTACCAATTCCATTTCAAAAAGTGTTTTTCAACAGAAAGATCGCGATATTTTGAAATTAAGATGAAATTTTTTGACGATTTTTGGCAATAAAATCGCTGGGATCATCAACATCTGAGCGATTATCCTCGATCTTATCGCAATTTTATCTCTATAATACATATTATTCTCCTTTGATAAACTGATACATATTTTTCCCCATCAATTTAAATGAGAATAATCAATGCAGAGTGTGCAAACATTTCAAAATCATGAGTTAAAAAACGCTGACTATGCGAGTATAAATATTAAAGCCTAACAGAGCGGAGCGGCGCGGCGCGGCGTGCTGCCAACGCGAGAGGCTCACCGGCGCCTACAAACCTAAGTGGATACTTCACGCATTGCACAATGCTTGAAGTATCCACTTAGGTTTGTAGGCGCCAATGCGCGTTTCGCGCTGGCCGCCCGCCCGCCGGCGGCGCCTGAAGCAACTATTTCGCAACAGAGGTGTTGCACAGTATTATACAAAATTAAACGTATCTAGAATGACAGGCATCCTCAAAAAGTACAGATCTTTCCTCGCAAAATAAATCAAGAAACTTATCGTACACAGGAAAAATCTAAGAGCCTTTAGCTGAGGTAAATATAGAGGTTCATCCGGTTCAGGTATAACAAGGTGGGAATTTCTTGAAAGATAATTAAGTCCTGTTACACCAAAGAGGTGTAGAGAGTTTTAGTGAATTTTTTCTCATGAAATTGGCGCTCCCCCATTTTTACCAAAACTCTCAACTATATATTACTCTCCGTTGGACGAAACAGACAAAACAAAAAAACAAGCAAACCCTCATTCTTCCGAGACATTATACATTTTCATCCAAAAACGTCGTGAGCGATTGGCGATAAAATCGCTAGGATCATCCACATCTGAGCGATTATCCTCGATCTTATCGCAATTTTATCTCTGTAATAATATAATCGCTTCAATAAAATAGAAATTTTATCTCAATTTATCACGATTTTTTGGTCGATAAAATTGTGGTAAATAGCCGTCAATAAGATCGCGATTTTATTGCAGATTTATGCGATGGAATCGCAATTTATCGCAATTTTTAAAAAAATCGACGTCGACGTAATCGCGTTACATTTTCCGATCAAATCGCAACTTACCGCGACCACTGCTACTGGTTATGTCCAGTGTTCGAAACTCACTTTTGAGTTTAAGGAGCCATAGGGCGCATAAAACCCGATTTTTAGGCGCCATTGAAGATTTTTTAGGAGCCAAATTGACTTCTTGCCTATATATTCCGGCGCATTTAGTGGAAAGTTAGACGCAAGATGTTTTCGGAAACAGTAAGTAGCTGTAGCTTGAGGAAGACAAAAGCACTAAATGAAATCGGAAAGAATAGAAAAAGCTTTCACTTGTAGTGCTGAAAAATCCGAGTTTTTTTTAATTCAAATGGATTTGTTTTTCTTTCTTTATGTGACTTCCTTTGAAAATCCAGATTTTTAGGGGGCAATTTTTAGGGGCCACGTTGGCGCAGAGCCTTCATTTTTTAGGCGCCATGGCCGATTTTTTAGGCGCATTTGGCGCGTTGGCGCCTGTGAGTTTCGAAGACTGGTTATGTCTCTCAGGGATTCCAGTACTTTCAAAGTGAATCCAGAGAGGCTTCCGAGTAGCAAACCTATTTATTTCATCCTGTTAGATTAAAACAAATTCCAGAATCATGAGTGACCAGGGGGTGTGTTTAGTTTACTCCACAGAGAGAAAAGTTACAGTCAACGCCCGATTAAATAATTACGCGATTTAGTTTCGGGCTGCGGCTCTCAACTTACTATGTAGAATATTGGCACAACTCAGAGATAACGTAAATAAGTCAAGAGCACTCGGCGAAGCAAGTTCAAACAATAATATTTTTCCGGTTCTTGATGAGAGAGGCTAAGAGTAATTTGCAGTTTTTTTTTCTAGTGCAACAACGTTACTCATTCGATAAGCCTTCATTTCAGCCACTTTATATCAGGTCGTTGCATAGCATTAAAGCTCATCGCGGATGTTATTATTATTATGACAGTAATCATTGAGTTACTTCTGATGCTGCTGCTAGTTGTTTAGTCTTCAAAAGAAAATGTGATTTATGGAATAAGAAAATTAAAATATTCTTCACAGAATTCTAAAAACACGGCATTAAGAGTGCAGTTAAAAAATGTTCTCTTCTTGCCTCCTTATGTATGTCATCCGAATTTTTTTATGAATCGCCGTTAAATACATTTTTACAAGACAGGTGTCTGAAATCATCCAAAACTCATGGAGATAATTGCGATTTTACATTAAAACCTCGCGTTTATGTATTAAGTTCGTTGCTTCGCGGACCCCCATTAATCAGCTTTCTTTGCTTCAAATGAGATTTCCTCTGCTCGTAGAATTTTTTTTTCAATTTAATAAATTACCTGACTACCCTTAAAAGCTGGCATCGAAGCTTTTAGGAAATGAATTTACTTAAAGGAAAAATTTGCAATTTTTTTGGCGTTGTCATTTCCGTATTCTTAAATTTTACCCGTGAAAAATGAACAGAAGGAAAAATTTTACGAGGCGACTTCAGAAAAATTCCATCATATTTGAAAATGATGGTGAGTAGCGTAGGTAATTGATTGAAAGTAAACGAGCTTGCAAGATCCGAGTAAAGTAAGTTTAAATATTTGCTTAGAGTACCCAGCATGCATTTTAGGGACCAGATGGTGACAGAGATAGCTTAAAAATATTCCATCATCCGAGGGGTGTTTGGAATTGGACGTATTTCTATCAAACGGAACTATGTGCATTAGGATATGAGCCTTGAGGCCCATAAAATTATATGCATAACAGGGCTCACGTCTTAATGCACACAGTTCTGTTTGACAGAAACACGTCCAATTGTGAGTGGTCTGTTTATTTGTGCGATTCTCCTGACTTTTGTGCAATGAACGCTTGAGAGGGCAAATACATCAAAAATTATAAACAAATAGGAAAAGTAAATAGAAGCAGTAAGTGGGTCCATCAAAGCTCACCGAAGTTCTAGAATTGTCATGAACTTGCTCTCACTACCTATAAAGGTATAATAAACTCTTCATCAGGCACGCGTAAGTACGATGATCGAAGGGAAATATTTGAGTGAAAATCGTGATGAAAATTCATGATGAAGTGTTTTCACACTACCCAAGTAGCATTTCTCAACGGAAAAATCTCTATATATTGCGATTTTATCGGCGATAAAATCGCCGGGATCATCGACATGTGGGCGATTATCCTCGATCTTATCGGAATAAAATCGCGATTTTATCGCGCGGCAATTTATCGCGATATTTTCGAAATAAAACTTGCGATAAACGGCGATTTAATCTCGATTTTATCGAACCAAAAATTGCGATGTGTAGCAGTTTAATCGCCATATATCGCAATTTTTTATGCGATAATATCTTGATATATTGCAACTAATATAATCGCGATAACCAACCGATAAAATCGCTATTTATCGCGATCACTGTTACTTGGGTAGGTGATTCAATATTGTTCCCTCGATGGCTTATAGATAGAATTTCCAATCAGAAACTACAATTTCTAGCTATTCTACAGAAGTACCTATGTGCGAAAGGAAACTAATGGTACACATGCTATTTCTAATATTAACTATAAACTGCAGTTCCTCATTGCTAAATGTAGTCCCCCATCTACAACAAGGATTTGTTCGTTCTCAAGCATAGAGTTCATGAGGATGAGGCCATATCATTTTCGGGGGTATTTTTTGGCGATATTTATGCGCACTATTTACACGTATCTCCTAAAAGAGAAATGAAATTTAACGAATCGTAAACTGTCGTGTCAGGGCGACAGTAAAATATTTTTGCCCAATATGGAAAATTGGACCCCACTTAGCAATAAGGAACTACAATGCCTGGCATACTGAATAAACAGAGTATGTATCATTAATTTCCCTATGCACATAACTGTTATTACAAATGAGGCAGAAATGGCAGTCCTTAATTGCAAAATGTTGTCCAATAATATTACGCGCACAAACAAAATATCGCGGTGAAACTGCAAAAATGCATACCTCGGCCGGACCACATTGCGCAATTGGGAACAACCATTTTTGGCTCACTTTTCCATTAGATAGTTTCCCAATACGCATATGTGTTTTTACGGATGAGCCAGAAATTGTAGTTTCTAATCGCAAAAATGTGGTCCAGTTTGCATAACTGCAGAATTCCTGCAATAATTCATTTTTCAAGCACAAAAATATTCAACGTCGTATCTCTGAAAATCTTCTCCGATTTGTTCTCTCTGTGTAGAGAGCACCCGGTGAAAATTTGACCCTGGTAAAAATTGGCGATAGGAGCTGCGTTTCAAAATACCATAGGAGTTCTTATAGCCGACTGAAGAGGGCGATAGAAAAGCATATAGCTGGCTGTAGAAAGTGGAAAAAATCTTACGGCCGGGCTACACGAAGCGATAAAAAATTATACAGCCGGGCTATAGCTTTACACTTTATCGCCGGGCTTTACACTTTATCGCCTGGCTGTTGCTTTTTCGCCATCGGTTATAAAAGGCTATAAGAAATTGAGAAGAAGTTCTTGTGCTTTGTAAATCCTTAAGTTTGTACGGAATCACCTTAATATTTACAAAACGAACATTATATTTTCCTTTACTTTATATTTTTTTTTCATCAATTAAAATGAGAATAATCCATACAGAGTGTGCAAACATTTCAAAGTCATGAGTTGAAAAACGCTGACTCCGCGAGATTAAATATTAGAGCCTAACACAAAGCGGAGCGGCCGCGCACCGGCGCCTACAAACCTGACAGGGATACTTCACGCATTGCGCAATGCGTGAAGTATCCCTGTTAGGTTTGCAGGCGCCAACGCGCATTCAGCGCTGGCTGCCCGGCCGCCAAGCCGCGCCGCAGCTTACCGCGGCGCTTGAAGCAACTATTTCACACCAGAGGTATGGCACAGTATCATACGAAATTTTGAAGGCGCTCCAACATATTAGGAATGTCAGGCATCCTTCAAAAGAACGGAGCTTTCCTCGCAAATTAAATCAAGATACTAGCCCAAAAAGAGAGCGGTAGTCCGAAAACTAACTAAGTCCTGGTATCCGTATTTAGTAACGTTTAGTATAAACTTTATCGTCTGGCTGTTGCTTAATCGCCATCGGCTATAAAAGGCTATAAGAAATTGTGTGGCCGGCTATAGAAGCTTTTGGAAATCTTACAGCCAGCTGTAGGTCTATGGTATTTTGGAACACAGATTCTACTGCCAATTTTTACCAGGGGAAGCAGTACTGTCGTTTTACTTTCCTTCGATAAACTCACAGGAGCAGAGATCTGCAACACCGCAAACAAGATACGTATTTTTGCAGTTTCTCCGTCAATATTTACTAAGCAAAATCGTGTACTGCGATTTTGAGCTCAATTTATTAATACACCCAGCGGGCATTTTACACGGAGCAAAAGACATCTATAGACTGGTAATCTATTACAAGTACATGAGTTAATGACTTCTGACTGCATCGCGCATAATACAGTCCATTGCCCTGTAAGAGCGGAATGCGGCATTTCAACGACTTTCCCGTGGAATCTATGCGGCATTTTTATGAACTGCTTTGGACTGCTGTGGAACTAGCCAATTAAAAAATAATTCTTCGCGTTACAGCGTGACTTCATTCTTTCTTGTTCATTTCCACGGATACGCGATTCGCTCTGGGACGATCCATCTCCAAGACCCTGGAATAGCTACCCTCCTGTATGTTAATGAGCCTATAATCACTTTTAAATGCCAACATTTCCTACTTACTGAACACCGTTCGTTCTTATCTTTATGAATTAACCTCATGCATTGTCTTAATTTATCAGCCTAAAGCAGCTCTTCATTGCTCTTTTTAATATGAAGTACTCGCAGTGATTCAGTAGAGGTTGTATTCATACTTGTTCTTTAAACAGCTATCCTTTCCTCCGGGAAACTCCATATGGTTTCCATGTGAATAAGGGAGTTTTGAGGCCTTTCAAACAACATGATAAAAAGGGAAAGACTTCGAAACCTGGAGGTAAATTCAAGAGGATAATTTTAGAAAAAGATTCTCATAAAGGATTAAAATGACTTTTCACGACAAGAAATACAAAATACGAAGGATAAAATTTCACAATTTAGACAAACTTTAGGGTAGTTCAGAACTTACATACCTACAGATTTACAATACCCCAAATTTTTTCTGTATGAAATTTATAATTTGTGCAGTTACAAATCATTTCAATCTTCGAGGATCTATTTCTATAGTTAGACTCTTGAATTTTAAGCTGGGTTTGGGAAATGTTTCCTTTTTATGATGCTACGTTAGAGGCCTCCTTGGCTACTCGAACATCCCGAGCAGTGGCGTGACAATAAAATTATCGAATATTGATATTTCCCCGTTTGACGCTATGGTAAAGAATCGATCTTTAAGGCGCTCGCTGCGAACACCCTGTTTATCGATCTTTTTTCATAAGTTTTAATGGCACATCAATCGATGAATCGCAAAACACGCCACGCCACTGATCCCTAGGTTACAATAAAAACAATGCGGCGCGGCGCCTTAGAGAAGTAGTCGATATAGTGGTAACTCATACAGAGGTAACACATATCGACGGTGAAACTACCAAACCACGTATCTCGGTTTGCGACGTCGCAGACTTCCTGCCATACTTTATTTTTTAAATAAAAAACTACTTAACATCCAGTCTTGAAAATTTCTGTGATTTTTCCTCTTTGTGCGGAGAAAATTCCGTGAAAATTTCAAGGAATGATATTGATTTGGTCGACTTCAAAAAAATAAAATGTGAGCGTAGATTTTTAAACACCGCAAACGAGATACGTGGTTTGGTAGTTTCACCGTCGATATAGTGAAAGCTGCAAGAGGGAGAGACACTACCGCAAGCTCGGTCTATTGGAATCGAGTTTAAAATTTCGTTGGTGCTTCTTGATCCTAATAATCATAGGCCCGCATCGCTCCATGTCCTATTCAAGTTCACCTTCAACTGGCCGGATATGCAACACGCATTCTTAGGAGTCAAAATAGTGGTATCACGTATTTAAAAGCGCATGCAGGGAAGTCGACTCCATCAAATTCAGGTTCGCCGTCGACTGGGCGGATATGCAACGCGCATTCCTAGGAGTCCAAATAAGGGTATCATAACTCAAAACGCATGAGAACAAGACGTAGCCTATGGATAGTTCTATTACTTTCTATTACCTTCCTTGAGTGTGATTTCATCATTTTAAGTAATTTTTTTCGCAACGCAAACGAGAGGAAAAAATAAAAGCATGACAGCAATCGAAATCATGCGCGGGGAACAGTTGGCGGGACAGTTTGTTTATTTGTGTTAGATTTTTGCGTCTTCCTCTGGGCAAACCGGATGGACGTTGCCCAACAAAAATAGTGTCCGCTTTTGTAGTATATATCGTCGCTCATCTGACGTAAGCACGTATCTATATTTTCACATGAGCCACGGGAAGCATGGTTTTATATAGAAAACAGAGCTCACGTAGAAATTGAGACACACCCATATGTCAGAGGAGCAACGATTTGAGAGACCGATACGATCTGAGCAAACTACGTCACTAGAACGTGTACATTGTGCAGTTGGTAGAGGATTTAAGAAATTTTTGACAACTCAACGTAATTTTTGTGCGATTTTACTTTGAAAACACCTCCTCGGTTTGTTAGATCTCATGTATGCAACAAACCCATTTTGATTCTCCTTCAACTGGGCGGGTATGCAACGCGCATTCCAAAGAGTCTAAATAGTAGTATCACACAGTTCAAGGCGCATGATGAGAAATCGTAACCCTCAGCCTCAGCTTGTTCTACACATAGGAAGCAAAATTCCAATTTCGAGAGAGCGTGATGCATATGGGTCAATCTGTAAGTTTGCACTTTTGCAGTAAAAAGTGAATAAGAAATAGAATAAAAAATAAAAAGTTTAACCACTTGGCAGCAGCTGTCGCACGAGTGGCCGTTGCCCAAGACCTAAAAAACCGCAAGTGTTTACGGCTTAGGATTCTATGTGCAGCGGGAGGGCAAGTGAGCTGCGGGTGAGGATGGGGATGGGGAGGTGGAGGGAGTGGAGGGGGAGGGGGAGGTGCATTAAAGAGGAACAGTTACGCAGTTGAGATGCCCATTCCGGACAGAAGACACCTGTCCACTTCCATTTTTACTTGCTGCGCAGCTATCTCGACAGAGTTACATGCTTGCCGCAGTGAATCGTAAATTTTCATACATGAAGCATGTGTATGAGATCAAGAGAGCTCGGGGCTTCTTTACGAAATTGAAAAAGTAACTCCACAAAATGGACCTTTTCATAAAAAAAGGAACTACGTGAAAATAAATAAAATCGAATGCAGCTATGAGGTGGATCCAGACGCTTCGAAGAAAGTCTGGGGGGTATGGAATACCCTTCAGGTCAAAGGGGGGTTCTGTGGTTTCCCACACAGAATTTTTGAAATTTGAAAGCACCTAATATAGTTTAAGTCCACTTCCTCACGAATAATTGCCAAGTATGAGAAATGAGTGCGTCAACTCCCTGAAGGGCTTTGGGAGGATAGGGAACTTTGGCGGCTAGGTGCCGCAGAGCGTCAGAGAGCGTTATAAAAGCGGCTTTATATGTATGTATGAGCGTCTTTCCTTCTTCCTTACTTCTCATTTTCTTCCTCCATTTTTTCGCTCGACTGATAACAGAATTGCGATCTCAAAATTGGAGAAAAATGACGAGTAGCCGGAAAAATGGAATCAATTGATGCTATATATCGCATGCCGTTCTGACCAAAATATGGCGTCCATCGAATCACCTTAACTCTTACTGAAACTTTACAATACCAAAATGTGAAATCTGTGACAAAAAAAATACCCTCTACCCTATAGGGCAGAGGATATTCTATCTACATCATTGTTGTCAAAAAAAAAAAAAGAAATTAAAGTACCAAAATGTGAAATCTGTGACAAAAAAAAATACCCTCTGCCCTATAGAGCAGAGGATATTCTATCTATATCCTTGTTGTCAAAAAAAAAAAAAAAAAATTAAAGTGCCAAAATGTGAAGTCTGTGACAAAAAAAATGCCCTCCGCCCTTTAGAATCCGTCCATATCATTGTTGCCCAAAAAACAAAAAAAAATCTGTCTTCGAAAATACCACCATCCACCAGCTCGCAGCGCGGCAGCAGTGGGAATACTCCACGAAAACGTTGAGACGCTCCGCTCGGCGGGTACTCAACTGCGTACTGCGTAGTGTGCACGTGACCTGAGCCACGTTCAATGTTAGCGCCAGTCTAGTGTAAAGCCCCCCGCCCCCCTCCGCGCACCCCCACCACCGCCTCGAATACTCCCTTGTGTTATTACCGCGGAGAGGTGCTCCATTGAGGACCCTATCTACCCTCCTCGCTCGACCGTTGATGAGGTCAAGGGAGCGAGTGCCTGCACTTACTCTCTCGCGTCGAAAACCTCTATGAAAAATTATTCCTCTTTTGACGCGTAAAAGCGTGGGCGTTGAAATAAAGTAGAGCAGGGCGGGCTTTCAGCTCGGAATGTAAGTCATGCTGCGTGCGCTTAGACTGCTGAAAATTGAGGGGTGAAATTCGGTGCCGGTGTTTAAAGCACTCAAATACCCCGAATGATATGAACGTGAATGCGCTGGTCACAGAATCGAGTTTTGATGCTTAATGGAGATATTGCATGTGTGAGGAATTTGCGATTTCACTATTGATTCTTATGTAAAAGTTCCTGAGAAACAAGATGGTGCCACTGGTTTTCTCTTAAATCAACTCCCAAGCTCAAAAAAAGCTCTCAAGTTGAGGCCCAAATGGAGGGGATATTCCATGCTATCCTGAGAGTCCACCTCTACATCAAGAAAAACTCTCCATTCAAAGATAGGGAGCAAAAGGCGGTTTCGCGGATTTGGCAATCGATGTAGAAAATCCGGCCCTGCTTCGGTTATCTATCCAAGATTTCTAACAGTGTAATGCTTCCGGAACGAAAATAATGATCCGTCTTCCCCGTTCTAAAAAGTGCGTCTGCCTAATTACGAACGATTCGAAAAAAATACTTTTACGCTGAGCGTTTTCCCTCTGCGAAAGTGTATTTTTGCTTTCCACCGGATTCATTTCTCGGAAAATGAATCCGATCCAGCTACGCGGGAAAGAAGCCGCTTGGAACTCTCATAAAAAGTTCGACGAATCGGGGCCACCCTTAAAAGAAATCGGATCAACTGCCACCTTCCCTCGTTTTCAACCACCTCGTTTTTCTTTCGCAGTATTCCAGCGAACAATGGAGCAAGTCGCGGGGAGATACCGCAAAAGATGTGAAAATCTTGCTTATAAATAGTAATAGCTTACGAATACATAACCCCAAGCTCGCCTTATTGGAATCGAAGTTCATATTTCGCTGGTGCTTCTTGATCTATTCTTGATATCGAGTAAAGCGAAAAAAAAGCGAAACAGTAGCGGAAATGTTATGAGAGACTCTGTTAAACATTCATAACTTGCCCGCCTTTAACAGAAAGGAACCAAGCCACATCAGCTATTGCAAAATTTTATTTTATACATGAAAACGGTTGTGCGGATTTTTATGCTTTCAGTGAATTTTCTCTATAGCACGAAACAAATTCCTTGAAATTTTCAAAGGAATCTGCACAAACGTTCTTACGTAAAAAATTAAATTGCTCAGTTAAATTTGGCAATAGCTAATGTGGCTTGGTTCCTTTTCTGTTAAACGCGGTCCAACTAATCCTAAATTATTGCATTTAAGTATTTTTTACAAATCCCAAATACTCCCGATACTCATAGACGCGCGATGCTTCGGGTCCTATTCGGGTTCGCCTTCAACTGGGTGGGTATGCAACGCGCATTCCTAGGAGTCGAAATAGTGGTATCACATATTTGAAGGCGCATGCAGGGAAGACAAAACTTATCCTACACAGTTAATTTCCGTTTTTGATGTCACTTTTTGTTACTTTGTGATACTTTTTTTCTTGTATCAGGTCAACCTAAAAAACTTGGTTGCTTAGCACAATTTTGGGGCAAAACGACCCAAACCGTATGCTACTCGGAGACATCGGATCATGAAGAGAGCTGCCGGACCAATGTACTCTTGTTTTCCTCCTTCAACTCGAAGGTTTGGACTTGCGAGTGCAGTGGCGTGGCGTGCTTTGCAATATATCGATTGATCTGCCATTTAAACTCATGGAAAAGGATCGATAGACAGGGTGTTTAACCTTAATAATCGATTCTTGACCATTGCTTCAAATAGGGAAATATCGATAGTCGATCATTCACGCCACGCCACTGTGCGAGTTGCTAGCGCACTAGACTTCTGCCTAAGTGCCTACTAAGGAAAAAGGCCTTATGAGAATTCAGGCGTTGCAAAATTTCCTTCAATAAAATAAGAATTTTCAAGGAAAGTTTTGGATAATATTCTTCCAGTTTTTCAGAGAAAATCATTCGAAATTTGATCTAATTGATGTGATTTCAAAGAAGAACACTCATAGACTTTCCTCAAAAATTAAGGATTTGTGGGGGAAAATTGGGCAACTCCTGAAGACTCATACGGAGATGTTCCTTAGTACGGCAAACTACCTCCGATGTGATCCATGTTTGATCTTGGAAGTTGGCGTTTTTTTTTTTCAACGAGGTCGGAGATTTTCAGCAGAAAGATTTGGTCAATTTGACACAGGGAAAACTAACACACAAAAAATCAACCACCAGCTTGTGTTATTACGTTGTTTACTTCCTACACTAACGCAAGATTTTGATTAATTTTCCTACTGCATATAGGCTTTCCTACTTGGACTACAATTTTTAATCTAAACTTTCCGGCTCAGTTGAGGAACAACGAATATACCATCAATTTCCCTATGTACATAAGTGTTTTTATGGCGAGCCAGAAATCGAAGTTCCTACAATTATTGCAAAATGCTGTCCACTTTAAGGTTCCACCGTGCGGTAAAGCTAACCGCAAACCTCGGTATCCAATGAGGTAAGCCCGGAATCGATTTGAAAAATAAAAATGAGAATAAAAAAAATAAATACAATCCTGCGAATCGACTGGTCTTACGTCAATCCGATCGAGAACGAAAAAATATGCTCCGAAGAGGGGTGGGTACGCCTGAGTAAACTTGCGTATTCCCTCGCGGGTAGCGTCTACACGAGTTAAGGTGATTCCAAGTGATCTAGGGAAGGCAACCGCCACCACGTAGCGCTGCTACGTGAGTGAGTCTTCAGGAAGGAATTGTCGTCGCCACTTTGATTTTTATGAAGGAAATCGATCCATAACGTGTAGCCGCATAAATTCTGAGCACAATGATACCAAATTTGTCAAGAATTATTGCAAAAATATACCCGAAAGTACGGGAACGGATTTTACATAGGGTATCGTAATGAGTAAGAGAGAGATAGCGATATGCCGATGTCAGCTGCATGCTGCATGGTTGCCGTTGCGGTTGCCCAATTCCTACTTTTGGGTTGCCCCGTGGATCCCCTGATTGTTTTGATTTCGTTTTCTGAGTTCTCACTCTGCGAATAATTAGACTGCTGACTATCGTATTAGAAATGCAATAGTGGAAATATTCATCCGTGTAAGATGTGTCGTAAAATGTGTCAACTATCGTTTTCGCGACAAGTTTGAACCAGATTTGTGCTAATACCATAAATTATGTAAATTCATTATTTGTTTCATGTTTGTTTCCATACAAGTTTAGAGGTTAGCAATGAACAGTTCCTTTGCCCCTTGATGTAGATACATAACAATATTTTTTACATCGGATGTTTGACACTGCAAAAGCAGTGAACCATTACAAAATTGTGATGTCAGGTAATACAGCCTCCCACTACCTTGTTGTTTCGAATTCAGGTGTATCAATGATACTTTGCCAATGGTTTCGTTACAGCACTGAAAACCTAACAAAGAAAGTTACGCAGTCTTTGATTCAACCCTCTTTCTCCTCCCCAATTCTATCTTTCGTAGATGCCTTTACAAGCCTCTGAATGTTTCATAGAGTGCCTGCTTCAAACTTCCATCCCGACTGTGATCTTCCTCATAATGGTCGTAGAACGTCCAAATAGTTGGCCAACTTATTGAGTGCGGAAGAATTATTCCATCCATTAGACCTTGAAAGTAATTGTAAGAACGAGGATGGAAAATCCTCCTTCCCATGTTGAATGCCTGACAACTAACTTACTCAAGTAGCCCGATTGTTGAAACTTTAACTGGCTAAGTCAGCAAGATAAGACAAGATATTGCCCCATCTGCGCTGCGTAATATATCGATTCCCGATTCTTGTTGTGCCGACATAAATGTAAATAATCAGGCTGCTGATCTACCATTCGAACTGAAAGACCTTATAATTGCAGAGTGAAATGACAGGAGTGGATTTTATGTGTATGTATGATGACACTTAGTGATCACAGGTGTCGCGAAAGGAAAAGTGGAGACAGCTCTGTGACAGAATTCATGTTTCTTGCCATAAGAGATAGGATTGTAGTGTTGGGATGATCCACTGATCTAGCAATGTGAAATTAGTATTAGGTATGATAAAGCTCAGAAGAACACATTGGTCTGTCCTGTTCTGTCCTCAACATCATGTGATCAAGAGTGTTTTGGGGTCTTTCCAAAGGTCAGTTCGTGTCCTCTCAATGAGAAGAACTTGATTTTGGAAAGGCCTGCTGGCATTACTTTCACTCATCAAAACCATAACTTTTAAAAAGCATTTAATGCTAAGCAGCTACTGGAGGTAAGAAATCACAAGACATCAAAATTCAATCAGAATTGAAAATACCGAAGTAAGTAAGTATTTAATTTTACTTTTTTCAGTATTGACTTAACTTAAAATAATTCATGTCGCTAAGTGTACTTACTCCTCACTATCAATCGTAAATTCACTTCCACTAAATTTTGTCTCAATAACTATTTGAATCACGCAGGTCACTAGTTCAAGACAAGTTCTGTTACTGGTCCAATCTCAAATTAAATTTGATCGATCTCTCCCTGCCGGTTCCGTTTAAAGATTTCAAAATACCTTCGTTTCATCACTTAGTAATGGGCACTATTCCCTACAGAACTGTTACGTTTAGGTTACCAAATTTCTGTTGAATGAGAGGAACAGTTGCACAAGCATAGTAACAACAGAAGCGCTATAAAGTTTTGAATTTCTTTCCTTCAGATGTTGGCTTGCATAAATTCTATTTTTACAAAATCATAGGTCAATAAATCAATTCAAGAGACCTGAATAAATCCTGTCTGTGAAAATTTGAATTAAAATTATACCTTAGAAACTGCTTCAGATTAGATTCCTTTTAAATCTCATAAAATGTTTTATCCTCTTTTATGCTTCAAACTTTCTGTTCTTGAATTTCTTAAATTTTCTTTTGGAAGTTAAGTATAAGGGTTCTCAGACGTTCAATTAAAGCAACATACATACTTTTAACATTTCAGTTGGCGGATTCTGAAGATAAGAAGCTTGAGATGAGGTCTGCCGTGCTAAGGAAAAATGCTGTATGGACCTTCAGGCGTTGCCAAATTTCCTTTGATAAAATACAAATTTCCTGGTAAACTTATGAATATCTTCCTTCCAATTTTTCAGATAATTTTGTTCACAATTTAACCTAAAGCCCCTGAAAATTTCAAGGGAGAATATTCATATCTTTCCTCCAAAATAAACATTTTGTAGGAGGAAATCTGGTAACTCTCGAATGTTCATAGGACGTTTTTCCTTGGCACGGCAGAGATGTACTTCACATTCTAGAAGCAAAAGGGAGCATTTCCCTCACTTCCTTCTCTCACAGGGAAGATTGTGGATCAAAGCAAGAAATTTCCTATACCTATAAGTTCCAGGCTACTTGGTTTAACAATACAAGGAAACCCTCGAAGAAAAACATACCTACAATGCATATTAACGTTCCAACATATTCCAGACTTCCCCCTCCTTGCTCTGGACTTGACAGGAAAATTTTATGCATACATTTATATTTTTGAAATTGATAAAAAAAAAACCTTGAGAAAGTAATGACGTTTTAATTTCAAAATTAGTACTTTTAACTATTTTTAATCATTTACATTTTTTATTTTTAAATTCATATGATCCCTGCAAACAGAAGAAATTTCATTCCATCTAAGATTCATATTTTTCTTGCTTTTAATTTTTCTCATGAGGGAAAACGTTTGTCAAATCGTTTACAATTATTATGGAGAAAAGCTCAAGTTAAACTAGATGATCGCAGCAAACAGGTTACTGTAAGAATGGAACTCAGAAAATATATAACTTTTTTAAGTTGCGCAAAACTGGATGGTTTTATCCTGTTTATTCTCAGAGGTCCAGTGGCGAGGCGTGAATGATCGGTTACCGATATCTCCAGATTTGAAGCTATGGTAATGAATCGCTTATTAAAGTATTCGTTGCTAACACCCTGTTTATTGACTCATTTCCATAGGTTTAAAGGGTCGATCAATGGATATATCGCAAAGCACGCCCTGCCACTGCAGAGGTCCATAGTTGTTTTCAATAAAGCTTACCAAAATCTTTAAAAGTGTGAATGAATGAAAACCAGCAAAACTTATCTAATAAAGAAAATAAAAAATTTATTAAGATAATGAGAGAAAATTTACACACATTAAGAGAGACGCTGCCAGACCATTCTAACTATGACTTATTTATTCTAACTTCAAATACTATGATACTCTGATTTCTAACCCTTTAGGATACCTACATGTAACGTTTGAGTTTTAGCGATTAAATTTAAAGAGTAATTTCTAGAACTAAAGAAAGTAAGATAGGTAAGACTAAGGGGGAAAACGATGCTCCTTGTGGCGTCTGAAGAAAATTTGAAGCCAGTCAGTCCCTACTGAGATGTGGAAAATTTCACCGATAGCGACAAGATAGACCCTGCATTTACTCTAAGTCCAGTTCCAGTTCTGGAATATGGGAGCACAGGATTGTCTGATTCATATGACTGGGGTGGTCTCTCTGCAAAAGAACATAAGGCATTTCATCAAAATTAAAAACTAAACAGTTTAGAAAATGATTATTGTTAAGTAGCATTTGACGAGCACAAAGACATGGAAGGTAGCCAACAAGACAATCCGATTTGATTGCCACATCCGGAAGTTACAGGGGAGGAGGGGAATGAAAATCACAGGAACCTCCCAGGAGAAGGGAGGGGATTCCCAACAATAATTCACTGATTCTTCGCCTCTCATGAGAATTCTTGGAAAAAAGGACAATAGAGAACAGAGTGCAATGGCTAAGGCCGAAAAATATCCTTCCATTGAACCGTTTCAAAAGCCTTCTATTATATTTTTTGTTCTTCTGAAAAAGAAACTGACGAAAATATATGATTCAAATTGTTATGAAAATATTTACGATTGTGTTAGAAATTATACAGAATATTTTAAGGAAAACTGTTGGTTCATGTATTCCTTAAAAAATTAATAAAGCATGAGCGGAGGTATAAGCACATTGCATTTGGAGGTGCACAAACAATTTCTACCGTACAGAACTCTTCTTGAACTTATTTTGAATAGACCCGTGTACTTAGCTAAATTTCTCAATACAGTGTGTTACGACCCTCTAGATCTGAGCTACTCATATAGTCTCTGTGATTAATGAACGTGGATTCACTGATTAGCTAATTTTTTCTTTCCTTACCTCCTTGGAGAGAGTTCACCAATTTCAGAGTTGGCATGAGGCGAATTATGAATTTTCTTTCTGAGGGAGGTAGGGGGTCGCAGTGCACTTGCATCAAGGAGGGTCAGTGAGCAAGGGAAGGCACCCACCTGGGGTAGTGGGGAACACCTACAGCTTCAAGGAGAGATCTTTTACATTCTTTGATTTCACATAAAAAATGTTGATAAAATTTTGCAGAATACAAAAATATCGCGTAGATATTTTGCAAAATCCCTTACCTTTTCTGGAGAGCACCCTCTATCTCCAAAGGTCACTGGTGCCCACTCTGGTTGGATCAGATCACAAGAATTGGTGTTCATTGAGTTAAACGTCCGGTTCTGGCAATATCCTTACAGAGAATCCCAGTAGAGAGTGACAGGATTCACTAAAATTAATGCTGCATCAGTATGATCCTTTGACTTGACACTTGGACACCTCCTGGAAAAGAAACATGCATTCCTGATGAAATGAATGGCAAAGGATGGTTTTTCAGAGCAGAACATTGTATAGAAAATTTCTGTAAAATAAGCCAAGTACCTAAGTAGGCACTCTTAATAATCTACTCGATCGTCCCTCCTTCAACTGCAAAGCTCATATTATCCAGAAATTGAAGGTACCTCTTACCTGTTCAAGCATTCATTTCCTTTCTAAAATTACTTACCGTTAAAGTAATTTCTATTATCGTGTCCATCCTCTCATTCAATGAACCAAATCAAAGTTCGGTCAGAGCATACTTCAATTGGACCGCGTTAAACAGAAAGGAACCAAGCCACATCAGCTATTGCCAAAGTTAACCAGGCCATTTAGTTTTTTACGAGAGGACGTTTGTGTGGATTCCTTTGAAATTTTTAAGGAATTAGCTTCGTACTCTGGAGAAAATCCACTGAAATTTGCACAAAAATCCGCACAACCGTTTTCATGTAAAAATTTAAATTGCCGATTAAATTTGGGAATAGCTGATGTGGCTTGGTTCCTTTCTGTTTAACGCAGTCCAATTACAATTGACTTAATATTCCAGAGACACTGAAAGTTAGATAAGCAACAGGAAAAATTCACTGAACACACATATATTTTTTAAAAATGCATAAAACTTCCCCTTTGAATTTTTGGGTCAGCCACCGTCCCCTTACAACATAGTCAGTGTCGCGCTATTGCTTCGCTGGAATCCTTGTCAAAAGATTTCAGCCTTTTGAGGTGGTGGGTAATTCATGATTCAAGATACAGGGTCTTTGGTTCGTCTCTGAGAGTGCATAAACATACTCGGAACATACGCGCTTTCATTTACCAACTAATGAGAATTGTTGGCGCAAATATAGTGTTCACCCCAGTCTCCGTATATTTTGCTTGTTCCTCTAAAGTATTTGCGCCTACTGGAATAATAGGGGTTGCGTTTGAAGAAGTAAATAGAGTGTAAGAACTTACCTAAGTTACAGTGCGGTGAGCAGGTCCAGTGCACTCGATTCCGTCCCAAAATCTTGTTAAACACAAGTTCCACTCGCGATTTTTCCACAATGATGGCATTAGAATAACAAGCAAGAAAAAAAACGGGAAATTCTATTCCTTATACGTAAAGGCGGTAGAGTCTTTATCAGATAAACAATTTGAACATTGTATATTGTGCAGGTAAACAGAAGACATAACCTAAAGTTAGGTAAACAAAACAACAACAATCATGGCGGTCACTTTTCTCACGGCCGCTTTTCCTCACCTCAAAATCTGTTACCGTACTTTCACCTCGTAAACTGAACCAATCTCGATGAAAAATACATCAAAAAATAATACAAAAAATTAGCTATAAGTTATGGATCCGATTTTGGAAATCTTCGCAGGGAATTTGAAGTAATAGACGATTTACTGGTCGCTTCAGAAAAACGACTAGTGGTGCTCTCTGCGCGGATACGAGCTGTCCCTAGATCACTTGGAATCACCTTAAAGCCAAGGACCAATCCACACAGGTCAGTCATTCCGGTGGACGAGTTTTGGTTCTCTACTGCGCAGTGACGTACTATTGAGTGCTTGCAATGTATTTCTTATGGGTGCACTCAATTGTACGTCACAATGAGTGCTGCGAGTTAGGGCCGGGCGGGGGAGTGGGGAGTGGATTTAAAAAAGCTGCGCAAATGACTGACCTGTGTAGATTGGTCTTGGTTAAAGCTGGTGTGAGGTCCATTCATCTTTCCACCCACCTTTAACTTCAACTCAGTGTTGCCGGATTTCAGCTATAGTTAAGTTGATTGAGAAGTTTGCTATGTAAGCTGTACAATTCTGCCGTGCTAAGGAAAATGCCGTATGAGCCTTCAGGCGTTGCCAAATCTGGTAGTAAGTTCCGGGCTCTGGGGTCATATCTTCAATTGCTCCGGGTGCTACGACCGGAACTTTATAGGCCTCTGAGCCCGGAACGCGGACGGTATGTCTATGTAGCCCGTAAGTCGGCTTCCACAGCCGGTTTTTTGTGTACGTATAGACTTATGGAGACTAATGGCACATTCGTTGTTTGTAAAATGAGCCAGAAATAGTTGCTCTTTTTTGGAAAATACAGTCCATTTCGCTGAAGAGGCAACAGGGCTTTGGATAAAGCTCAAGACTTCTCCCAGTGCGGTCATTGTTTCATCTCATCACCTCACCTGAGTGTATTGCTCCGTAGGTGTGTTTACGAGCTCTCGGTGCGATACGTCACGCCGGATATACCTCCCCACTACGTTAAAACCGCGCAACGCAAATAAACTTCCTACGCGTAGATACGTGGTTCTTTATTCGCGGAGCCCTGTACCGCGCCCGATTAATACCGCAAGTATCCGCTGCGGCGCCACATGAGCTATAATAAACAAGGATAATGATTCAGGTGCGTAAGGTGATTTTCTGTTCAACTTGACAACCTCTTGTTGATGCAACACCCACGCTGTACTGTGTGTATCCTGCGTCCCTTTCCTCGCCACATTAATCATCTCAGTTTTGATCCTGATCCCTGTCGAGCAAGCAGTGCAGCCTTGTTGCCAAGTTCAACAGGAAATTATTCCATAAATCTGCTGAGCTAAGGAGGAACGCCGTATGAGCCTTCAGATGCTGACAAATTTCTTTTGATAAAATACGAGTTGTTTGAGAAACTTATGAATATTTTTCTTCCAGGTTTTCGGCTGATTTGATTCACAGTTAATTCTATACATTATCTAACAATTTTATGGAAACATACTCATAAATATCCTCAGAAACATACATTTTATCGGAGGGACTTGACAACATACACATGTTCATATGACGTTTTTCTTTAGCACGGCAGATAAGGGCAGGCAGTTAAGTACGGAGGCAAAATCACTAGAGCTTTTCTGAAATTATCCTCAATTTTTAATTATGAACTGAGGTCTAAGGGAGCGTTTCAGAACTACGCACTTTCTCAATTTCAACCCTCTTCTGCCACTTGTTAACACAAATCTAGATCTCCCCATCTCCCTCGCTCCGTAAATAATATTAAACGCTGCGCATAAAAGCCATCTAATTAATCATTTGACGCGCTGTGGTTGTGACGTCATCCTTAAAAACTTGAGCCTGATAAAATGCTTTAG
The DNA here is from genome assembly GCF_918797505.1 of Bemisia tabaci. Classification (NCBI taxonomy): domain Eukaryota; kingdom Metazoa; phylum Arthropoda; class Insecta; order Hemiptera; family Aleyrodidae; genus Bemisia; species Bemisia tabaci. The sequence continues at coordinate 8,183,255 of NC_092799.1, forward strand.
TGTAGAAAGGAAATAACTGCAACTTTTTCGTCGATGGATCCTTAGCTTTTGCGCAATGCATTCTGGGTATATTACAAAATTTGACCCTCTGGTTGATTATTTTGGAGAAATAGAAATTTCAGTCTGTGGACCAATCATTTTCGGTGGAATTTTCGTGCCGAAAATCATCTTTCAAAATCTTGCAATAGTGTCTGCCATGAAACAGAATGATTCGTGGGAAAAATGTCATTTGCCGACAGTTTCACCGGGAAACAATTATTTTTCTTTCACACATGGATGTACCCATAGATCCCTAGGGCAAATTCTGACGTCATTCTAAAAAAACACAAGCTTACACTCGGCAACCATGCCGCGGCAGAGTAAAGAGTGAAAGGGCTATCACGAGTGCAAGTCGCGAAAATGAAAACGCGGGCCGGTGCCAACGCCCCCGCACTATCTGTGCTCACCTGACGTTAACCTGACAGAAAACTGACGCCCTGCAGCGATAAAAAACATGAATCCGTCGTGATGAACCCCCCGAAATAGAATCAGACCCCCCCCCCCCCCACGTCTGCTCCGAAACGCCGCCGGTCGCCGAGAGCTTAAAGTTGAGCGACTGATCTTTTCTTCCTGCGGAAAGCTTTTTTTTAAGCTCTTGAAGCGGTGCTTGTGTGCGTCTCTGAGCCGTAACGCTCGGTTCCTTCGGAAAGTTAAGGCAACTTTGGACTCTCGGACTTGAGTTTAAAAGGTCACTTTGAAAGTTTGACGTGTTAATGGACAAGTTACCGGCGCGTGTCGCACTATAAAGTATTGATGGTCGAAGCTTTTAGTTCGACAAAATGTAACAAGAAGAGACCCTTTACTAGTTCATCATTCTCCGCCATGGTCTGTACTGCCGTTCTAAGGAAAAACGCCGTATGGACCTTCAGGCATTGCCAAATTTCCTTTGATAAAATGCTAATTTGCTGGTAAATTTATGAATATTTTCCTCTCAATTTTTCAGACTATTTTGTTCGCAATTTAATCTAAAATATCTGAAAATTTCAAGGAAAAATATTCATAACTTTCCTAAAAAATAAACATTTTATTGAAGCAAATTTGGCAACTCTCGAATGCATATACGGCGTTCTTCCTTATGGCACGGCAGTGTGAGAACCACTCGTTTTAACAAATAATATCGGATCGCTTAATTTTCCCCTTGTCTCCTTCGTCTATCGTTTCGCTTAATTTTCCCCTTGTCTCCTTCGTCTATCGTTTTGTCTACCAATTGCACTCATCAGCCTGCAGGAGAGACAAAATAGCCATCACACGAACATCAGCGAAATTTTCTACTATAAGGTGGATGATGCAAGTATTATCCATCCTGAGTCACCCACATCTCATTCTAAAATGACCCACTTAAAGACAAAAACAGACGAACCCATGAGGTCACTAATGCGTCTATCGTCGCTGCCGCGGGGTCATTGAGTGGAGTCATTCATAACGACGAACTTAGGAGACTGCGCACAGTGGAACGAACCAATAGAAGAGGTCGGACATGAGATTTTTGGCTGGAATCTCAAATTTTTATGTTTGCTTCGTCACAAATTCAGCCGCAAAGAGTGTCTCTGAAGGGAAATCTCACAAAATATAACCAATGGAGCCACTCTAAAACTTTCTTGTTTCATATTTTCAAAAATATAAGCTTTCAAAGCTTGCCAAATTTGGTCCGACTTCTCCTACTTACTCGCTCCAGCGTGCGGCGCACGGTGGATCGAGTCAATGAGAGAGGTCGGACATCAATTTTTTCGACTAAAACTGCAAATTACATCTTTATTCCGTCAAATTTTAAAGTTTAAAAGGTGCTTTTTAAAGTAAATTTTACGAGAAAACCAATGGGAGCACCTTGAAGACCTCGGCGTTTTGTGATAATGGAGTTATGAGCTTTTAAAGTTTCCAAATTTTGTCCGATTCCTCCCACTGAACTGTTCCACTGTGCGGTGCTTCGTCGCGGATTCATTTCTCCATATTTTATCTTCGTCTCGGGTCCCCCTTAAAAAGTTTTCTTATTGATAAGCAGCGCCTCTCTCCATCCGTCGGCGGTTTCCAGTGATCCCTGGCTTCAAATCAAAATAAACAGACGCCAATATTAGTCGCGTCGGAAATTTTCCATACCTGAGCCGAATGTAAACACTGCCGTACTGAGTAAGAACGCCGTATGAACCATCAAACGTAGCCAAATTTCCCTCGACCAATCGCGAATTTTTAGGAACTTTTGTCAACATTTCTCCTCCGATTTTTTAGTGAATTTTGTTTGTTATCTGATCTAAAAAGTCTGAAAATTCAAGGAGAAATATTCGTAACTTTCTTCAAAGATAAATATTTTTCAAGGAGAAATTTGGCAACACTCGAATACTTATACGGCGTTTTTACTCAGGACGACAGAAAAGCGAGGCTGGCTTTTTATTGATGTTTTGAACTGACGGCGACGGCTATTCACATCTCTGATTATTTTATAAACAGAAACTGAAAGTGCACAACTTATCGATGGTTGCCAGGTTGGCGCAGCCTCTTCTCAGAGAGATCGGGCGAAAAGTATTCACACATTTTCCGGAAAATTGTTATTTTATCAGAGGAAATTTGACCACGTCCTAAGACTCATACGGCGTTCTTCTTTAGTATGGCAGTATGGAGAGGAGATCAAAGTACTCAGTTCCGTTAAGAAAAAACGGCGTATGAATTTTCGAATATTGCCAAGTCTCCTTCCAATAAAATGTGTATTTTTAAAGATATTAATCAATATTTTTTTGGACGTTGTTAGATTCGTTAGCTTCAATTGCGAAAGAAATTCGCTAAAAAATTGGCAGAAAAATATTCAAAAGTTTCCCGAAAATCCATATTTCAGCAAAAGAAATTTGTCAACGTCTGAAGGCTCACACAGCTTTTTCTTAAACACAGCCGAAAAGTCTCGTCATCTGACACCTTCGAGAGCGAAAAAACAAATAGATGACTCAATATTCACATGGTTGCTAAACTGGTTCGCTGATTTAAATTTTTTTCAGTTACATGCCTTCTGAAGGAGATTTATTTTGGAATAATCAGCTAAAGTGAGTTTCTAAAACCAAGGGACCCAGTGTTTTACCCTAGAATATAAAGTAATAGTATTAAAGCAAAATTTGTTCGAAGTCCCGATGTTTGCTTACTCCTGTCATATATTGACGGCTAAAGTGCGAAACCACGTATTTACATCGCGATATCTCAAAATTCCCGCTCCTACATTTTTCTACCGAAGTGACATAAAGATTATTCTAACGCGAGTTCGAAGAATCGCGCCGAACACAGTGCGGCCGGCGTTAAACGTATATCAGCGCCTGCAAGACTTCAGAAATACTTCGCGCATTGCGCCAAACGCAGTGCAGTCGCCGGTCAATTGGCGTGAAACGCATATTATCGTCTACAAGACTCTAGGAATGCTGTAGGACTGCGTGTCGTCATTCTTGACTTTCTGCTCCAGTTTTTACCATAATTAAAGGGAAATATGTATCCTCATTGTAACGATTCAGAAACTTGAATGGTATTTAATTTTTTTTGTTACATTAAAAGGAAATAGAACGAACGAAAATATCGCTTCAACATTTTCGATACTTATATTTGAGATCATTTGTACAAGTTCACAGAAACTTTTCAGAAAATCTGAGTATAGCTCTTTAAAAACATTTATTAAAAATAAAGCATGAAAACAGTGTCTACGTTGCAATCAGAGATAATACGCTTTCTTTCTGGTGTACCCGTCGGGTTGTGCATCCATTCGTCTTTTAAAGGACTTGAACATGGTTGTTCTGCAATTTTTTTCGTGTAGTTTTTTTCAGTGATTAGCGGCTGCGCGGCTGCCACAGGCCCCTAGTTCACTTTTTTAATGTTTATGAAAGCTCTCAGGGCCATTTGTGCTGCGAGGGCCAGGTATCCATCGAAGAGAGACATGCTCGTGAGTGAAGAGGGAATGAACGCAGTCTTCCGCGATGTAGTTATCTAGCAACCAAATTTGCCATATTAACGCTTCCTCGTGGAATATTGAATGTTCGTGCAAAAATGTGAGTTTTCAGTACCAGAAAAATTTGCGCAATCCTACGCATCTCCAAAAACGGAAAAAGAGGCATTCGCGTAATCGTATCGCAGCCGTTACAATGGGCACAGGAGGTAAGTAATAGACTAACAGCAACCCACGAGAGACCCAAAAGTTAGTCGGCTTTTAGTCTATTACTTGACGCCTTTGCCCAGTGTAACTACCCGCTTCCACCAATAGGATCCCTCTATACCGCTTTTGTCTTTTTTGTCTACCGATTTCAATTATCGGCCCGCTAGGTGGGAGCATTTCTGACCACCCATAACTGGCGAACCAAAACTTTTCATCGCCGGAACGCTGAGTTGAGCGAAAAAGTGGAAAACACACGTATCAAAAGCAAGGTCTCGTGCCGATGCGTGTCAAAACATCACCCAGTTTTTCAAAATTCTTTATCAAGGTTGCCACGAGCATACGTGCAGTAACAGGACACCTTATGAAATTAAATATTCGCGCTTATTTGTGATCGGAATAACACTCTCGACACCCGCGCCGCGTGCCGCGGGACTGTGGTTAGTTCCTCTTACACAGTAAAATGAGCGAAAACACGAGCATCTACAGTGTTAACAGCGGTTTGATTATTGAAATCGATAGACAAAGCATTTGACAATGAAGACGAGGGGGAAATGAAGCGATTCTGCGGGCTAATTATCGAAATTGTAATACAAAGCTATAGAGAAAGAAGATACAATGAGTATGGAGCGATCTTATTGGTTGAAATTGGTGGTTACTATACTTAGACTGAGGGAGAGAACGATGGACAGAGGTTATTTTATAACCTCCTTTGTGTTATATTATAGGGTATCTCGTGAGTTGCCGTTAGTTAGTCTGTTACCTCCCTCATTTGTCCGTTGTAACCACCCGCACTTCCGACAATAGGATCCCTCTTTAACCCTTTTGTCTTCTTTGTCTACAGATTTGTCTATAAATTTCAATAATTAGCCCTTGTTTGGTGGGAGGGTGTGGTTACAATGGACACAGGAGGTAAGTAATAGATAACCAGCGGTAACCCACCCACGAGAGACTCTATGCATAGTCCACCAGTTTCCCCTTTTAGTAACAACAACCCGTCGAAAGGATCGTTTTATTTTCCCTCTATTTTCTTTCTCCATTACTTTTTCTATCAATTTCAAAAATCAGCCCGCGGATACGATATATTTTAAATACCCCGCACTAACAATCTGATTTGTGTTATCGAGTGAGGCAGGGCTCTTAGATGTGCTAAAATTTTGGCAAAATTGTTGATTTTGTGACGCAAAAAAACGTGTGTGCTGTTTTTTCCCTTTTTTTAAAAAAATATGACAGCTCATTTTTTGTCATTGGTATACTAAAAACGACTCCATAAAATCCTATAGGAGGTGCTGGTTTTTTAGCCTTGGCGGTGCAATTTGTTGGAGCTCGGTGCTGATTTTTCTCAAATTCGTCTGAGACCCGTGGAGTAAGGCAGGAGAAAGGGTGTGTTTGGATGTCAAGCCTCTCCTCCATCACAATGAAAATTATACGGAACCTTTCTACGAGAAAAATGCATGATGGACTACATACAATATATATACGGTCCACCTGAATAATTCAAACCACGAATTATTAGGTTTAACGGCCCAAAGTGAAGCATGCCTATTAATGAATTTGTACCTATGTGTAGGGCTAAAACCTGGTCACGGGTTTTGACCAGGTCAAGTCAATATACCCCGGGCCCCATCTTTCTCCGCAATTTTCAGCCGAACAGCTGGATCCAATTCATGTTTCGCAGGTCAATCACCCTGTATTAGCTCGTCTGATAGCATGTCCATGATTTGATACACAAATAGAATTAAGTGGAGTCGGCGAAGTATGTATTATTCAGCCGCTGCTAAACTCGAAGTTCAAATTAGGAGGGTTCTTCTTCCTATTGCGACCAAAGTTTCTACGTTTTGTTCCGTTTCAATCAAAACAGTGAGACTAGATAATGACAGATAGGAAAGGAAATGGACGTTCCCCATGGACAATCAATATTTTTTATGGAGTCGGAGAATAGAGCGACTCGATGTTCGGAGGGGTTGAATTCAACTCAAAACTCAACCATTTTTCTCTGCTGCATTGATGTTATCCTCTTGCGTTGTTTGACAATAAGTCCACCTGAAACTTTCAAAATGTTTTCATTTTAACACATAATGGACCACTAGACAAGGTACGAATTTAAGTATTCTGATACTTGTCATTAAATCAAAATTTCACGCAGAACACGCTGCGCACAAGCCGGCACAACAAAAATTACCGAAATCAACTCCTTACAAAGATATTAAATGATTCCTGATGCGTGAATTCAAACCACCCGCTCAATAAAACTCAATGCTCTACGTGATTCACATCGCGCGTTGAATATTATCGTGACAGTCTCTGCGATATGAAAATTACCACAATTGAAGATACCAATGAAGATACCACAATTTTGACGCTGTGGCTCAGCTATAGCAAATTGCTTAAAATTTGAACAACACATGGTGGGAAATGAACAGTGCTCGATTGAGAGGCTTGCTGAAACTGTTGTAGTGCGCGATTTGACTCACGTAGAGCTTTCAGTTTCTTGTGAGCGGGCAGTTCAAAATCCGCGTAACCAATGTGAAATAAAAAGGTTAATATCTTCGCCAGGAGTTAGTTTCAGTAATTTTCGTTGCGCGAATCGTGTTCTACGTGAAATTGTGATTGAGAAACATGTATCAGAATGCTTGAATTCGTACCTTGTCTAGTGGTCCACTGAAAAGAGCATTGAGTCGTACCCCTATGGACCCAGCAGTGAACTTCGTTTCTAAAGATGAAAAATCGTTTGCACACAAATTGTAAAAAGTGGTCATGAAGGAACAAAGAGAACTCACACAATTTTTTTTTTAAATATGATGATCAGTTTACTCTAAAAAATTAAAGTTTTACAAGAAATCTACGACGTCATGATATCGATAGTTAAAGTGCAAAATTACGTATCTTCATTGCGATGTTTCAACATTTCCTCTCTTATTGCATTTTCTTCAAGAGGTTGTTGCCAACTTCGGAGCTTGATATCTATGCAGAATATTCTAGCAGAGAAGAAAAATCAATGAAGTTAAAAAAAAAAAAAAAAAAAAAAAAAAAAAAAAAAAAGTACATTAACCAATTGTTCAGTGAAAAAATAAATTATGACAGAAAACTGCAACATCACAAACCGAGAAACGTGATTTTGCACTTTGGCCAACGATTTATATCAAGGACATTTTTTGTGTTCAGGCAGATTTTATTACTTTTTGCTCATGTAAAATTCGGCGTTCCACTCCAATGTTTCCAAATTTTCCCGCGCGAATTTCATTTTCACCAGGAGAATCTTGGACTTTTCTTCCTGAAAATTTCCGAGGTATTTCCTCTGATCGCCCGCAAAAATCAGTAAAATTTTGAAATAAGAGCGCTAAACTTTTGTAAAGAATTGAATTGTTTTAGCCAATTTTGCAAACTTGGAATGAAGTTACGTTTCTTCGTGCGGAAAACGACGAATTAAGACCGTCCACAAAACACGTTCTTCGTTCGTGGGGGCAAAATTTGTAGCTGAGGAATTTTAGTCGAGATGAGTGATCGATAAAACGGATTCTGAGATTTTCGCGGAATATGGAGGGAAGCCATCACTGGAAAAAAAAACACATTGGATCTAGAGTCCAGACTCTTGAAAACGTTGACAAGAAAAAATACTCTTGATTCAATCGGATTTTTGCTTGAATCAAAACGAAATCTGCTTAAATTAAGAGGCTTGGTTCTTGATTTAAGCTAGATTCTGATTGAATCTAGAGTACTTTTTCTTGTCGATTTTTTTAAGAGTCTGGACTCTAGATCCAATGTGTTTTTTTCCAGTGATCCGTTTTAAAAACTATCAGATTATACTCTCCAGGGAATACAACTATGTTATGTTGTTTACATCCGAATCATCGAACAGCTATGTACATCGAATGACGCGCAGCCATAAAATGAGTCCATCAGACCACATTGTGACTGCCGCTTTCTCAGCATCTTACTCGAAGTGCACTGCGTGGTAAGTCTTAATAAATTAGTATTCCGGCGAATTTTGGACGCTTCGGCTGAAAGTGATTCACTGCTCGTCTATGCGTGGTTGTTTGCCGGGCTGTTGTCTGTTGTCTGTTGTTACGCATAAGTAATCAACCGGAGAGCATGCCTCCGACAAACAAAACTTTACACCTGGGAAGAATCCCTCAGATGCCGGATTTCGTCGGGAGGATTCTGTGACGTCACACCGCGTCCTCTCGGATCCTGGAGGTGGAGGGTTTGAATATCGTCACCTACCGGCCATAGTATCATGAGCGCCATGCGACGTCCAAAAATTTCCGTCATCATTTTATTTTTTTACAGAGAAATTGTTCAGCGAAGCTGTCCAAAAATTTCACTGACTTTTCTTTGTGCTGCCGATAAAATTCCGTGAAATTTTCAAACAGATTCGACAAACAATTTCTCGGTAAAAGAATAAAATGGCGGCGGAAATTTTGAAACGTCGCATGGCGCTTGTGATACTTTGGCCGGAAGGTGATGATATATTTTCCGCGTTGGTGTTGGATGTCAGGATTAAAGCAAGCTGCAGAGAAAACCCGGTTTTGGGGACGTCAATGGATTCTTGAAGAGGGATCGATGCCACCATAAAATTTGACGGCAGTGAAATAGACTTCATTTTGCGATCGCAGGAACTACAATTTCTGGCTCCGTTAAAGAACAACGTTTGTACCATTATTTTCCCTATGTTCATACTTGTTTCCCCAGAAATTGTAGCTCCTGATTGGGAAATGTAGGCAAAAAAGTCCAAATGTGCTCTACAAGTGAGTCGTGTACACCGAAAAAAAAAAGGATGCTGACTTAACACTCTGGATGTAAAAATGGATGTGCGAAAACTCACAAAACGCTGACTTAACCGCCACAGCAGTTACTATAGCAATGTCATGATGTATCCTACCTGCTGTTGCGGTTAACTCAGCGTTTTGTAAGTTGTCGCGCACTTTTTTAAATCCAGAATGTGAAGTCATCATCCTTTATTTTTTGATGTAACTCTTTTCGGTTAATCTTCATTTTAAAGTTGCATGGTGCTAAAAGGAAGTTACACCATTAACTACAAGTATTATGACTGTTTGTGTGTTGGTGTTGCACCTTAGTTATGACGCTGTGCAATTTCCTGTACTACATCTTTCGCGTGCAACAAGTCAGATTGACTTTAAGCGCCTTCAACTCTGGTGATACTCTACACACAGCCAGAAAGATGGTTTAGTTGCCTATCCGACCCGAGGACCGTATATGGATCCCTCGGTGCTTTCATGACGCATTTGAGGACAGTGAAATTTGTTCAACGAGAGTCGTGTAACTCCTTTCAGTTCCTCTCGGCTTTTATTGTAAAATTGTATGGTTCTAAATTAAATCTCTCACTTCGAAAAGGATCCATCTCGGAAAAATGAAATTTTTCAGGAGACGATAAGAACTGTGAATCAGCCAGAGAGGGAGTGTACGGGAAAAAATGAACATCGTTAAAAGAAACCCGGGTTGAGTCGTTTCCAAACTGAGAGATTTAATTTACAGCCGAAGAAACTTTTTCTAACGTAAACCCGTTGTATTTCAAAGTTGGCAATTATCGCGGCAGGTTACTACTGCATGAGTTGGTGACAGACCCCTCCGATCCGAAGTCACCTATTACAAACTACAAGTCATGACTGTTCGTGTATGTGTAAAGCACCTTCGTCATAGCGTTGTGTAATTTTGCGCACATTCGGAATAGTTACGTGCCCAAAACATTGACGTACCCCAGAGCCGCTGCATTGCGTTAAAAGTTGGGTTACAAGTGGATATGTCATACCATGCACGGCATGAGTTATTTTAGGAAAGCTAGAATAGAGGCATAGTAGCAAGAATGTAGTAAGTTTCGTATATTTTAACGTGGTCGACTTATCGCCGTGTAATTAGTGGGCAAACTGTCATGCAGCAGGCTGATTCGATAAGATATCCATAGTAAAAAATCCTGACGATCAATTTTTTTTTAGTGTGCTGTTGGTAAATTTTAGAGGGATAAGGGCCCAGAGGAATATCCAAATCGGAGTTCAAAAAAATATACGATGCAATTTAAATTAAAACAAGGAAACAAGCTTATTTTTTACTCAACAGACTAGTTCCTTTCACAAGTCTTTCCGGGCTTTGAGCGTTATTTTTTATGGCGGAGGTGTGTAATCTGACAGCGCTTCAACAATACGTCTGCGGCAAGAAGCCAATTATGAAACTGTTGTTCGTTGTTCCGAGGAATTAATTTTGTGGGTCGGCTTCTGCGCTGGGATTCGGCGTAGCCGAGTCAGGAATCCCGCGGTTCCGAGAAGTTGTTTACCAATTTCGGTACCGTGAATAAAATTCGAAGCATTTTCAATATCTTCCGTCGCCGGTGAATCGCGTTTAATTTATCAGATTTTAATAAATCGCCAAATCCTTAAAGAAAAAAAAAAAAAAAAAAAAAAAAAAAAAAAAAAAAAAAAAAAAAAACGTACCACACCATGAGCGAATTCTGCCGTGGTAAGGGAGAACGCAGTGTGAACATTCGACAGTTGCCGAATGCCCTACGATAAAATATGTAATTTTGAAGAAAATTATGAATATTTGCCCTTGAAATTTTCAGGAACTTTAGGTGAGATTGCGCACAAAATTATGTAAAAAAAATAGAATAAAAATATGCATATGTATGTTTACCAGGGAATTCTTGTTTTATCAAAATAAATTTGGCAACGCCTGAAGGTCCATACGACGTTTTTCCTCAGCACGGCAGAATTCCTAAACCACGTATCTGACTCGGTTGCGACGTTTCAAGTTTCCGCATCAACATCATAAACCAAGCAAAAAAAATCGATTGCACGTTGCAGGGGGTGAGCTTTAGTTCATACCGAACAGTGAAATTCCTCAAAACAAAAGGCGACTGAAATTTTCGGTTCAGTAAACGAAGTTTTCAGTCATAGAAACCTAATTTCGGTAATTGAACCGAAAGTTCGGTTTGTGTGACAAAAAACTTCAAAAACCTCGTCCAACTCTGAGCCCAATAACCCAATACTTCACTAGCCCTAAAAACTTCGTTGTTCAATGTGTACTAAAATTTTTTCTCCGTGTAGCTTGAAATTTTCTTCATTGTTAAATGGTGAATCTACTAAAATTTCAAGCTCTTATGTATCTCATTTCTTGTTCTCTCCAAAAAAATAATGCTTGATTGGAGATTTTGTATTGCTAAAATGGAAGTCCTTGCTAACAGAGTTCAACAATCGTACAATTGGCAATTATTTTGTCAGCCAGTTTTGATGTTCCATCAAAAGAACTTTCCTGGAACACGCTTGTCTGCATGATGTTGAGTTCTGACACGTTCAGATCCTGGAAAAGCTCCGCTGAAGTTTGGTGTCAATGAGAGTTTTCTATGAAAAAAATCCCGATAAAATACATATTTTATAAAGTGTATCAACCGCGCCGAAACATGTAAACTTTTATGGCACGCACTTATGTGTATGTACAGCCAGATCGATTGCTATTTGCATGCGTCATCTCTGAAGCTGAGGTAACCTGAAAAAGTTGGTCCTAAGAGATAAAAGACCCTCATAAGATGAGGCCTCCAACTTTTGTGCCCGACGGGAGGAGATAAGAGGAGAAAAATTGAGGAAAAGATAGAGCTTGAAAAAATGAGAAATATTGAAGCTTAATAGCCCACTTTGTGATCCGTCACTGGCTCACTGCTGCATCTACGGAAAGATTTTTCACAGAAATATGTGTTCCCTTTTTTTGGTTCCTGGAATGCGGCTTTATTTTCTAAAATTTAAAAATCGAGCTAATGAGAAGGCTATTAAGTTGGACTCAAATAATACGTTTATTTACAGTTGTCTCCCTCGTATGCAGCAGGTCAATTTCCTCGAAACGCCTTCAACTCATACGATACTCTACGCATAGCCACGAGGAAGATTTGGTTGCCTATCCGATCCAAGCTCTGCTCTGAGATGAGGATTTCATTTTTCATTTCGACTCTTTCCATCTCGAAGTTCCTTCATTTTCTCGTCATGCTATCTGCACTGAAAAAAATGTTTACTTGTCTTGAATATACTTTGAAGATTGAGATTGTCCGCCGACGAATTCTAGCTGCTTTAAAAAGAACATTCAAAATTAATAGATTACATATTGGAACGAGCGGCTGCTATTCTGGCTCACCCAATAAAGCACATATCAATTATGTTCCTCATCGTTAGTTACGTTAGTTGCCATAACTTACGTCCTTTGTCCAATGCAACCACGCCAACCACCCGCTTCCGCCAACAGAATCTTTCTATATGGATGGCCAACGCACGAAACCACGTATCTTCGCTTGCGACGTTTCGGACTTCCTGTCAAATTTAATTTTTTCATTGGAAATCCAGTCAAGTTAATTTCTTACTAATTTCCTTGATGTTTCCTCTTTATTAGCAGAATACTCCGTATAAATTTCAAGTCAATTAGTTGTTCGGTATTGAAGCCAATTCCACTCCTATAGTCATTCAGACCTTGGTCTCTGGGCAATGCCAACAGAGATTCTGCTGTGATAAGTAAAAACGCCGCATGAGCCATCAGGCGTTGCCTAATTTCCTCCGATAAATCACGAATTTTCGGGCTTTGTGAATATTTCACCTCTAATTTTTCATGGGATTTTGTTCGTAATTTGATCCAAAAATTTTGAAAGTTTCAAGGAAAAAGATCCTAATTTTCTTCAAAAATAAATATTTTCAATGAGGAAACTTGGCCACATTCATACCAATGTCGCAGGCAAATAGTCAAATCAGGCATTTTATCAAATGCCTAGGCCGATACTTAACTTTTCAGGGTTTACGAGGTTTTTTACGTTTTTACAGACCTCTCTAATTTTCAATATTTTGAGAGGAAAAATCCGTTGAAGTACAAACTGTCATTTTATGTCCCGTTCAAAAATGTACCTCATAATTCTTCATCCGTCCAAATTTTGAAATTTTTTTTTTTTTTTTACGAAATGCTGCATATTTTGAGATAAATTCGCATTAAATAGGACTAGAAAAATCGTATTTATGATTGTATGGAACAAGTTTTCATAGGGAATTCTTTTCCACATGATCAAAGTATTTTTTCGCCTACTGTCAGCAAAATAATCAGAATTTCAGTCCAAATAAGAATATTTAACTATTTGCTTACACTTGAAAAAAAAAAACACATTGGGTCTAGAGTCCAGTCTCTTGAAAACATTGACAAGAAAAAATACTCTCGATTCAATCGGATTTTCGCTTAAATCAAAACAGAATCCGCTTAAATTAAGAAGCTTGGTTCTTGATTTAAGCTAGACTCTAATTGAATCAAGAGTACTTTTTCTTGTCGATGTTTTTAAGGGTCTGGACTCTAGATCTAATGTGTTTTTTTCCAGTGTAGGCTTTTAACAAAATGCCTGATTTGTCTGTTTGTCTGCGACAACTATACGGCGTTTTTACGTAGCACGGCATGATTTCCGAGCGGTCCGGCAACTATTCTCCGGACTAGGAGGTCCGCCACGGTGAGGTGAAGGTAAACAATCGTTAAGAGCGGACTGGAAAATGCACGAGCGACAATCACCGTTAGAATCTTCTGCGCCGTGAAATTGATCCCGACTGTTGCGTAGGGTCCACCGGTTCATCCTATTATTTGCGCTTTCGATTGATTGCGAGACGACGCGACTTGTTTTGAAAAGTTCGGACTGGGGCCGGGGTGGCTGAACTTGACTGCCGAATCGCCAGACCTGACTCCCCTTGAAAAGGTCAGTGAGCATTGCGGGCCAGGGGGTCCATCCCTGGCTGCTTCGGACCTTTATGCTGTCCTCCTATGAAAGAGCACAGGATAGCGGGGAATAATTGGATTACATTTTGCAATAAGGAGCCATTATCTCTTGCTCATCCATAAAAGCACTTTTCTCCACAAGGAAACCAATGACGCATATGATGTTTCTAAAATGAGCCAGAAATAGTGTAATCTTGGTTACTGTCAAGTTTCTTCTAATTCTAGAAATTCGCAGATCTTGGCTATTTCTTATTGCGATGAAAGTCCTTCTACATAGAAAAATGAGTGCTTCACTGGGAAAAAAAACACACTGGATCTAGAGTCCAGTCTCTTGAAAACATTGACAAGAAAAAATCAGATTTAAGCTTAAATCAAAAGGAAATCCGCTCAAATTAAGAGGCTCGGTTCTTAATTTAAGCAAAACTCCGATTGAATCAAGAGTATTTTTTCTTGTCCGTGCTTTTAAGAGTCTGGACTCTAGATCCAATGTGTTTTTTTTTTTCCAGTGCTTAAAGACCGCATGTATAATTATGTGGAAAAAGCCTAATAAAAATAACACTCGTAAAAAAAACCTCTTGGACCAATGCCGCATTGCATTGACTTAAGAGTGCAGTTTCTTGTCGCCGGATTTAAGAATCTTGAACTCTTGTTTCAAGCGGATTTTGCATTGATTCAAGCGGATTTTGCATCGAAACAAGAGTCCAGACTCTTGAATCCGGCGACAAGAAACTGCACTCTTGAACCAAGAGGTTTTTTTTTACCAGTGAAATTAGCTGAAATAGAAATACATATAATTCTGAGCTGACTAAAGGAAACTGAACTATGCTGCTGACTTATTGCAAAATGTGATCCAATTGGTATTTACCATACGTCGTTTTATATGGGCAAATGGGTTTTTGACAAGGCAAAAACGAAGTATGAGAAAGAGATAGAGGAGAGGAAGAGAAAGAAGAAGAAAAAAAGAGTAGTAGCAGTATTAATAATACATATACGTTTAATTTAAAGCGGTTCCTCAGCAACTCGAGTTCCAAATGAGAGGAACCTACATTGCCGTGCTATGGAAGAACGCCGTAAGAGCCTTCAGACGTTGCCATTTCTTCCGATATAAACCGAAATCACTGGGAAAATTGTGAATATTATTTTCCAAAAATTTCAGACAACTTTGTACGCAATTTCATCTAAAATATCTGAAAATTTTAAAGAAAAATGTGCATGAATGTCGTCAAAAATACATGTTTTATCAAAGGAAATTCAGCAACTCTCGAATGCTCATACGACGTTCTTCCTTAGCACGGCAGTATTATCACGCTGCCATTTTGTCGGCGGATTTTGTCATGGTTTGCAATATTTTACATGCCTTGCATAATAGGGTTCCCACAGAATTTAGAAAATAAAATTCCCTGACAATTCCTTCACATACAGGGTGATCCTACTATCTTTTTCTCGAAAACGGCGAAAAATTGAGCTTCGGGACAAAAACTTTCATGGATAAATCAACCCCAAAGATTGGAATGAAAATATTTTTAGTCCCCCAAATTGGGCCCTTGGGGTGTTTAGGGGGAGGGGTGCCCCCCTGTTTCTCCTCTAAAGAGAGATACCTAAATTTGCACAGTCATCTCAGGAGCATCCAATGGCGCTTAAGGTGTTTTAAATCTGCACTCTCGAAATGTAGCACACGATGACACGTCAGCAGATACTATGTACGCGGCGCACTTGGTGAATGGGGCGCGTAGCGTGAAATTTCATTCATACTTGCACCGTTGAATGCTTCGTTAGAGGAGGCAGCTCTCGATCTTCTTCTACGTTGTTGCGTTTCACTTTTGTTGTCGTCTGAGATGCGTCGTTTAAAAATCTCGCAAGTCCGCTTTTATCGTGTTTCCGCACCGTCGAAGGTCGCCGGTGCATCGTTTTGTCTCGATCTACAATGCGCAATTAGCTCAATGCAGCCGTAATGAACCGGACTAGATTCGAACGGAGATGTAAGACGGAGATGAAAGGGAAAGGACGAAATCCATTGGAAGTTGGAACACCAGCTTCGCAAATTGCTGAGCAAAAACATCCGATTGAGATGGAGATAATGTGGATCACATTTAGCAAAAAAGGAACCAGCGCGACTACAGTTTTCTCAAAATCGTCCTACTTCTTTTTTTGAAAACATTTAATGCGTGTACAGTAGGTACCTATTCAAATATACACTATTTTTGTTCTTTAATTTTTTGTTTGTTTTATCGTCAACTTTTTAGGGGGAGCTTTTTAGGATTGGGCCGGGATGGCTACCGCCACCTAGAATTATACAATTTTTTGGTGGGGAAAAAGAACTATTTGCTTTTTTGGGAGATTTTTCAGAAAATTATGAAGAAGCAACATTTTTGCAACACTAAAAGCACAATGGTTCCTTTTTGCTAAATGCGATCCATTTTGGAATTTAGATATCGCGATTTGGCATCAATGTTATCCGAGTATTTAAATTCATTGAAATATCAATCGATTTTAAAGCTTCAATTCCAGCTTGCTTCGATACATATTGATTGTTTTACATATCAGTGCCCCACAGCCGAAATATTCCAAGAAATTTCACGTGGCTGTGAAATATTTCAAGAAATTTCACGTGGCTGTGAAATAATTCCAGAAATGTCTCGAGGCTGTGAAATATTTCAAGAAATTTCACGAGGCTGTGAAATATTTCAAGAAATTTTACGTGGCTGTGAAATACACATTCCCCTCTGACAGTTTCCCCCGATATCTGAAAATGACGACGATGGAGTTAGGTTGCTTTAACTTTTTGGTAGGCACATCGATGGCCAAAGTACGAAACCACGTATCAATGTTTGTGACGTCGCAGACTTTCTGACATATTTCATGGTTTCCTTGAAAAATTAGTCAACGTAATTCATTAAAATCTTCCCTCACTTTTTTCGCCATTGACGGAATATTATGTAAAAAAAATTCAAGCTATATGGTTAGTTTGTTTCTCCTCGTAGAAATAAATTAAAAGCGGAAATTGTGAAACACCAAAATGAAGATACGTGGTTTTGCACTTTCACCATCGTTATAGAAGGCAAAACTGCAGAATCGCGTGTTGCACGGTTTGCAGCGTTGCAAACTGCGTGTCATAATGTATTTTCTAAATAGGAAACCATTCAACGTAATTATTTTAAAAAGAGAATCTTCGATGATTTTTTCTCTCGGTGTGAAGAGCATTCCGTAAAAACTTCATGCCATGATGCTGACTCAAAAAAAAAAAAAAAAAAAAACTGACGATGTTGACCTTATCACCAAAAAATGAAAAAGTAGCGGAAATTCTAAAGCGCACCGCAATGGAGACACGCATGTTTGCCGTTTCACTGATAGGTCGAAGACCAATAGCCAAACCTCAAACAGTCAAACAGTCGAATGGTCAATCATATTATCTCGGCTAAAAATTCAGAATTCTCAACAAAATTTTGATAAAGAATGATTCAGGATTCTGGCCCTCATCGATGGCTGAAAACGTCGCTGTCCCGGCGTGAGGGCGCATTTCCGTCTCCCACCTCAGCCCTGCTTTACATGTGAATCCATGTTTTCTAGGACTCACACACACACACATATCGATACACGCTTGTACGTCAGAGGAACGACTAAAAGCAAGTGATACGCGCAAATTCGGGGAACCAATCAACCGCACACCGATGACTCCTTTCTTTTTGTCTCATTTTCTGCGTAAGACTCGCATCGGCTTCAGGCGCAAAAGTTTTCCGACCAACTGAATACTGTCATGCACGGAGAAAAAAACCTCGTGCGTGGGAGACGAAGTTTAGGTCATATGGATCTCTCAAGTTTTCAGATTGAGCATCGGAACACTTTGGGTCTAGCTGTCAAGGTTCGGATCACACATGTGAAACTTCAGTTCTTACATCTGAAGTACGTCAGATGTGAGAACCGAAGTTTTCGGATGTGAAAACCAAAGTACTTCAGATGTAAGAACTGAAGTTTCAGATGCGCGATCCAAACCTCAGCAGCTGGACCTCAAGTGTTCGGATTCTCAATCCGAAAACTTCAGAGATCCATACGACCTAAACTTTGGGTCCTACGCACGAAGTTTTTTTCTCCGTGTGCTAAGGAAAAACGCCGTATAAACATCCGAGAGATGCCGGATTTTCTCCGATAAAATGTTTTCTTTCCAATGAGAACTATGAATATTTTCATGTGAAATTTTTAGAGAATTCAGATCTGATTGCGAGTAATATTCTCTGAAAAATTGGAGGGATAACACACCCAGATCTCCTTGAAAATTCTTAATTTATTAAAGGAAATTTGGCAACGTCTAACGGCTCATACTGTGTTCTTCCTTAGCATCGCAAAATAAGTGGAGCATGTCTTAACAATTAATCGCTACTTTATTATACAAATTCGACGCAATCGATCACTGATAAGTTCTTGATGAATGAGTGAAAGTTGCGCGAGTATGAATGTCATAACGGCTCTTAACTTTAGGCGCCTTGGGCTTTCCTCTTGGTGCATTTTATTGATAAAAAGAACGAGTGCCTTACATTTTCGTCTAAGCCGTACACAGCATATGCATGAGTGTACATCAATATCTCGGCTTACTCTAAAACTTAGTCAACATTCTGTCGTTAAAGCTATCCAAATGTATAGGAATTAAACTGATAAGCTTGTCTCTGATTGTGTAACTTTCTCGAAGCTTAGAGAGAGAAAAACTAAACTCTTATGAATGAACGACTGTAAACTGGGCACTTCAAAACGTAGTAATATTCGTAGTAGCGGCCTCATTATTGAAATTTAAATTCATTTTAACGGCTCTCAAGTGATATGCATACACTGAGAAAAAAAGTACGGTCAGGAGAACCGCAGTGCGTTAGCACGTACCGCACAGTACGGCCGATATTGAACACCGAATGTTTCGGTTTACACTACAGTATATCCTCGGTAGCTACTACCAGACTTCTCGGTTCGGGGTACCGAGATTCCCGATTCAGGGTACCGAACTCTCGGTTCCTGCTACCGAACTGCGATTTGCACAACCGGGGTGGTGCGGTTTGCGTTACCGACGTTTTTAGGGGTGCGCCGGTAAGGGTAGGGCGATGTGACGTAGCTGCTGGGGCAGGAGGGGGGGGGGGCTCCGGATGGCCCCCCCCTCCAATGACTGAATTTTTCAGTATTAGTAACAGCTATCATAAATTTTCGCTGCAACTACAAAAATAAATAGTTTCTTCATTCAAAAGAGATGAAGTTACAATTTTTTGCTGCTGAAATGATTTAAATTTTAGAGGAAAAGATCCTATGTACCCTCTGGAAGAGATGCAAAAATCCCCGTTGGTCCTGCTAAGACCAACAGGGATTTTTGCATCCCTCCCAGAGGATACATGGGATATTGTCTTCTATTGAGGGGAATTTGGAATCATCTCTCCCCCCCCCCCTTTCATTAAATCTCTCGACTTCATGTATTAATTTGCAATAATAAAGTCACATTGTTTATTTTAATACCTGAGAGAAATTTAAATGAAAAATGAAGATACCTCCCTCGGTCACTATTTGAGGCTAAAAAAGACATTCGGACCTTCAAAAGCGGGGCTCTTGTGTCATAATTTTGAAAATATTTAGTCAGACAGCACAGCAAATTTTAATCAAAATCGATGCCATGAAGCCTAAAATTTAATTTGGAAAATGATCTGGTGTTCGGCATGAAAAACAGTGCAGGGAGAGAAAAAGCTGGTTATTAATTTTTCCTAATTTTCCTTAAATTCATTTTTTTTTTAAATTCCCAAGTAACTTCAGTTCCTCCCAATTTTGAATCGCTGATCGGTCGTTGTAGGTGCATATGTTGAAGGCAAATAGTCAAATCAGGCATTTGGTTGAATGCCTAGGCAAATGGTCAAATATTTTCACTTAGACTGAAATTCTGATTATTTTACTAACTGTAGACAAAATAATGCTCTAATCATGTGGGAAGGAATTCTCTGTAGAAATTTGCTTCATACAATGATAAATACCTGAGTTATTTCTAGTCCTAGATTGCACATTTATCTCAAAATACACAGCATTTAATAAAATAAACTTATTTCACAATTTGGACAGCTGAAGAAATGTGAGGAGCATTTTTGAATAGGAAAGGCAATAACAGTCTGTACTTTAATGGATTTTCACACTTTAAATATTGGAAATTCGAGAGGTCTCTGTGAAAACATAAGAAACCTCGCAACATCTGAAAATTTGACAATCCGCCTAGGTATTTGATAAAATGCCTAATTTGACTATTTGCCTTTGACACATACACATCTCTCTAAACAAGAATTAAGCACGATTGAAAAATAAAAAAAATACCTCATTAGGTCTAGGAGCAATGATTGGTTCATGCAAGGAACAGTATCTCTATTCAAGTCAGTGAGAAAACTTGCTTGAAGAGAACTGATTAAAGATCACTCTCATGAAATACAAATACAAATTCTGCATACACCATTTTAAAACTTAAGTATCAAGAAAGGTTTACAGAACTGCACAACTTATTATAATATCTAGTTCTTGTTAGAATATGAAGTTGGATGGGCATAAGACATTCAATGTAGGTATGCTAAAACTAATTCTCCCTGCAAAGAGCACTAGAGTCGTTAATAAAATAAAATGTGAGAATATCCTGATCGGTCACAATTGCAGAGAACATGGATGGTGTTGAAACGGAGAATAAAATAAAACACTGACTCACCAGACAATTTTTGCGATTGAATCAGAAGGTATGAATTTTCTGCAGAGTTGGATGTGAATCTCTTGAGTACACTACACTTTCTGGTTTGTTTTTTTTTCATTCGCCTTTCATTAAATAATAGATGCACCACTGATTTTCATTTCAAAAATTATAAGATGAAAGTCCATATGTAGAGGTAACATGCATTTAAGCAACAACTCACTGTGCGCGCACCTGACAATAATTGCACAATCTTTAAGGTAAGAGCGTAAGCTTAAGTAGTGAGGCTGCAACTATTGGGTGAAATAGATGAATCAACACTGCTAAATTTTCAAACAAATACTGAGACTGCAAGATGCAATCAGCTGAGTAATTTGTTTAAAAAGTCATACAGCTATCAATTACTCTTTAAGGAGGAAGATGTTTTGAGGTTATACCAATGGGCTCATGTATCTCTCTGAATCAGACTCCTATTAAATTCAGGAGAGCAGGTTCATCAAACAAGAAAACTAACTAAAAAGAACAAAGGGGATTACTGAAAACTGTAGGTGGGTACCTGAGAAACATATGTACTTCAATTGTTAGACAAAATCATTGGAACGAGACAAGCTGGATCTGTGACGTTCGGTTACGTGAGAAAAGCACACTCTGTAGAACTGATTCGGAAGAAGATAGTCTCCTTTTTGTATAGATACGTTAACATTCTCACTTCGTTACCATGGCTTTGGAAGAAATAGAAATCACAAATTACAACGAGTGCCGAATTTGATCCTGGAGGCACAAGGTTGATGAAACAGGTGCCTAAATGGACGTTCCTGAGTACTTTAAGTAACTGATAAGCCATGAGACACACAATTCAGAGTTTCAAATACAAAAACTCAGCACTGTTTTTTAATTATTCAGGGATATGAGAGTTGATTTGAGATAAAATGAAGCATTCGACACTGCACAAGCGTGGCTGATAACAAAGGAGGATGATCACAGAGAACAGAATTGATAGACGGTGCACATTTCTCACTCACCAGCTCCAGCTGTCCAAATGTTGCCGGCTCGGACCACACGCGGCAAATTCAAATATCATTATACTTATATGCACTTGTGATTGAAATTATTCACTCCATTTCCACGATCGGATTCAAAGCCCACGCCATTCTCACGCGTGGAAAGCTGGCCGTACCCACTCACTTGCTCAAAGACGGTTAGAAACCGAAATTTAAATTTGTTCACCCGAACGTTTCCGATTTCACCGAGTGAAAAGCCGAGATGTGCAGTAATGTGAACCGTACCACCGTGGAATTTTTTCCACGGAAGAACCTCGGTCAAGTAAGCCGCGGCCTCTCACGGCTCGGTTCGCACTCCCGCACCCTGCGGTTCACATGACCGAGAGTACGGTGCAGGTAACCGTAATACTGCGCACCGTACTCCTCGGTATAAATTATTGTACTTTTTTTCTCAGTGTAATCTTATGATCCAAGGATCTACTTCGGCATGCTTACATATCGTTCTTCTGACGTAAGGGCGTACCTCTGTTTCCACTTGAGCTCCAAAAAGCGTGTGGTTAAACGAAGAACAAGGCTCACGTAGGAATTGGGATTTCTGCCCTTACGCCAGAGGAGCTAGATAAGGATAGCCTCTTCTCCCTCAAAACCAGCGCGTGAATTGTAAAAAAAAATGTTGTCCTGAATGTAAAGTGAAAAAAACGATTCGAGTTCTCATCGGGGGTTATTTTTTCATTTACTTCTTTTTTTTTTTTTTTTTTTTTTTTTTTTTTTTTTTTTTTTTTTTTTTTTTTTTTTTTGGTGCATGTGCTTACTCTAAATCTACGTTTTGCAATTTTGTCATCACTTGCCACTTGTTTAGTCGTTTTCTGGAAAATTCTGGAAAAAACCGGAAAGGTGGAATGGCTTAAAAGACAGAGATTGCTGATAATATGTTCCACGGGTATGGATTCTTCTTCTTCTTCTTCTTCTTCCATATTTTTCCTTTGTTTTTTTCTCTTCTTTTAGGTAAAATTCTAGAAACTAAGAGGACGCCGGTAATTTCTATTTAAATTTTTTTTAATAATATTTTTTTCGTCGAGCGCACGCGAAATAAAAGAATGTCGTCAGTGATTACTGAATAGATTCCAGATCGCATAAAGATTGTGAAACTACCGATCAGCCACATATCTCGGTTTGCGACGCTGCAGACTTCGTGACATACTTTATTTTTTAGATGGAGAACTACTCGACGTTAATTTTTTTAGAACCTCTTTGATTTTTCTTCTTTGTGGGAAAAAAGTTTTGTGAAAACTCTAAGGAATAATGTTAGTTTCCCTTCAAACAATTAAAAAGCAAGCAGAAATTCTGAAACACGGGAAACGAGATACGTGCTTTGGGAGTTTTACCGTTGATACATATGGACGTATTTCTGTCAAACGAGACCATGAGTATTAAGACATGAGCCCTGGGACCCATAAGAATATATTAATAACAGTACTCACGTCACAATACACATAGTTCCGTTTGGCAGAGATACATCCATATGATCCTCAAGAAATATAGTAGATAGTAAGTAGTAAGCAGCAATAAGTAGTAGATGAATGACAGTGCCTATCATATACGGCTGGCTGACATGATCAAATGCATCATTAACACCGTCAAAAATATTATGCTTGTTGCGTTACTAGATTTCCTGGGGAACATGTGTTTAACATCGTCATTCTATAGTCCACCGTCAGCTTCACTTGTGCGGTTTCCATCGAGAAGTAAAAAAAAAACAAAAAAAAAAACGCATTACCAAATAGTAAATCAGAAACCAAATCATTGACTTGATAACGCATGCTTAGTTTAATCTGTGTACTCGTTCCAGTTACCTGCAGTTGCGCCAACTTTATCCCCAGTCCTTCGCCTTGTATGGTCAGGAAGGTCAAGGACCTCTAAGGACACATCGATGTCCCAATGTGGGAGATTGTACGGCAGGAGACATTCTGAGGATTCTGCCAAGGGCAAGTATCATGCAGTGGCGTGGCGTGAATGATCGATTATCGATATTTCCCATTTGATAATATGGTAAAGACTCGATTATTGAGGTGTTCGTTGTTTACATCCTGTTTATCGATCCTTTCCCATAGGTTTGAATGGCAGATCAATCGATGTATCGCAAAGCACGCCACGTACGCCACCGGTCTCATGGTTGTGGCAGCGCGGACAGGACCTAGCCTATTTTGCATTAATTTATACGGGGATTCTGGGAATTATCCATAATCTGATCACTTTGGCTTGCAACAAAGTTGTCACATCCCATATCTTTTTCACCTGTAAAATTCGTCAATATTTCATTGCAGGTGATGAGCGGGATTATATAGCCTGATCGAAACAGGTTTACTGATGTTACATTTTTTAGAGATGCTGCACTCTTCTCTCAGGCAATATAAATGGATGAGGTAAAAATCTAAAAGTTACGGTAACAATTGCAGCAGCGGGCTAATTGGACTAAATTTTGCAATTAGAAGCTACAAATTCCGGCCCGGTTCAAAAACAACGTATGTGCCATTAGTTTCCCTATGCACATAAGTGTTCAGATGAGCCAGAACTTACGGGTCCAAATTGCAAAATGCAGTCCAATTATTGAAACTGATAGACAAATCTATATCCTTAGCAGACAACGGGAAAATATAGCGATCCTATTGGTTGAAACGGGTAGTTATTATGTAGCACCATATTTACGGGATGAAATAATTGATAAGTATAAGGACCCTCGTGGGTTGTCGTTAGTGAGTTTCTCCCTTCTTTTGTCTATTGCAACCATCCATTTCTACCAATAGGGTCGCTCCATTTTCAATTTTTCTTCTTTTTTCGTAGCTTCGTCAATCAATTTCGATGGTCAGCCCACGGGTGATAACCTCGAAGGTTGGCGACAACTTCATCCCATCTAATGTCACCGCCATTTCTTTGGTCTTAAAGCTCTATAGCTAGAAGTATGGAACTCAAACCTCTCTATAATATCGACTCTATATGGTGATTCAAAAGTCTTGCACCACCCCAGTGACCCCTTGGATTCTTGTCTCTTTTTGGGATGGTCCCCTTAAAATTTTTGTGGTTCCAGAAAGTCACTTTCTTTGCCCTAAAAGCACTCGCAAAATTTCAAGCCTTGATCTCAATTCGTTTAGAAGTTACAGGGGTGTTACCTGATGCTAGTGGTGCGGGACTTTCAGATATTTCTGCATAATACTGCCGTGCCAGGTAAAAAACGTCGTATGAGCATTCGAGAGTTGCCTAATATCCTCTCAGGAAATGTTTATTTTATAAAAAAAGTTATGAATATTTTTCCTCGCAATTTTCAGACTTTTTAGGTCTTATTGAGAACAAAATGCTCGGAAAAATCTGAAGTGGAATATTCACAAATTATTCTAAAAATGCATGATTTTTTAATAAAATTTGGCAACACCTAATGGCTCATGCACGGGAAAAATAGGGTAGTCGACACAACCAGCGGCTAGTTAAAACTGCGCCAGCTACCCCCTGATAAAAATTGGCGATAGGAGCTGCGTTTCAAAATACCATAGGAGTTCTTATAGCCGACTGAATAAGGCGATAGAAAATCATACAGGTGGCTGTAGAAAGTGGAAAAAATCATACGGCCGGGCTACACGAAGCGATAAAAAATTATACAGCCGGGCTATAGTTCCTATCGCCAGGCTTTACACTTTATCGCCTTTTATGTTGCTTTTTCGCCATCGGCTATAAAAGGCTATAAGAAATTGTGTAGAAATTCGTATGCTTTGTAAAACCTTAAGTTTGTACGGAATCACCTTAATATTTACAAAACGCACATTATATTTTCCTTTACTACATACTTTTTTCATCAATTAAAATGAGAATAATCCATACAGGAGTGTGCAAACATTTCAAAGTCATGAGTTGAAAAACGCCGCCTCCACGAGATCAAATATTAGAGCCTAACACAAAGCGGAGCGGCGGCGCACTGGCGCCTACAAACCTAACAGGGATACTTCACGCATTGCCTGCCCGCCTGCCGCGCCGCACCGCAGCGTACCACGGCGCTTGAAGCAACTATCTCACACCAGAGGTATTGCACAGTATCATACGAAATTGAAGGCACTCCAACATTTTAGGAATGGCAGGCATCCTTCAAAAGTACGGGGCTTATCTCGCAAAATAAATCAAGATACTACGGCCAAAAAAGGGAGCGGTAGTCCAAAAACTCACTAAGTCCTAGCATCCGTAATTAGTAACGTTTAGCATACACTTTATCGCCAGGCTGTTGCTCAATCGCCAGCGGCTATAAAAGGCTATAAGAAATTGTGTTGCCGGCTATAGAAGCTATTGGAAATCTTACAGCCGGCTGTAGGTCTATGGTATTTTGGAACACAGATTCTACAGCCAATTTTTACCAGGGCCGTGCGGTAGTTAAGATAACAACCACGGATGTTGATGTAACTACCGGGTTAGTCGTGACCTCCACCGTGGTAGTTATCGTAACTACCGCACGGTAGCTGGCGTATTTTTAACTAGCCGCTGGTTGTGTCGACTACCCTATTTGTTCCGTGTACGGCGTTCTTCGTTAGCACGGCAGAATGGTGCGCTCCAAGAATTTTTTTCAAATCGACAACTCCGCGATCCATTCGCCGATGTTATTGGGTGACGCATAAAGATCTTCGCCGTTGCGAT
This sequence comes from Bemisia tabaci, assembly GCF_918797505.1. Taxonomy (NCBI): domain Eukaryota; kingdom Metazoa; phylum Arthropoda; class Insecta; order Hemiptera; family Aleyrodidae; genus Bemisia; species Bemisia tabaci. The sequence continues at coordinate 8,209,488 of NC_092799.1, forward strand.
GTCACCTGTGAGTCCAGAATATTCTTTTTTTTATTGTTTGTTTTTATGTCACTTTTTATTGGCTAATCGTATGAACTCCTGGTCACACCAGGTCGAGCATGTGCGGCCAAGCACGTTCTCAAAACCGTGACCGTCAAACGGCGATGAGCGCCAGTTGAAAACGACAAGGTGCGCTGACCTTTGCCTTCAAATTCAAGACGTTTCCAGTCATTTAGACCATACCGCACGTCAATTTTACGGTCTAGATCCGTATGGCCAAGATATTTTATTTCAGGGTGCTTGCTGGAGTTTTTTTAGGATCGTATGTAAGGGTGACCCTGGAACATACCGTTTTCAAAATGACGTAGGTCGTCGTTCCCTGTACAAAAGAGCGTAGCAACATCTCAATGTTGCACTGGAAAAAAAATAAAACACATCGGATCTAGAGTCCAGACTCTTGAAAACATTGACAAGAAACAGGACTCTTGATTCAATCAGATTTTTGCTTAAATCAAAAGGAAATCCGCTCAAATTAAGGGGCAGGGTTCTTGATTTAAGCTTAAATCTGATTGAATCAAGAGTAGTTTTTCTTGTCGATGTTTTAAGAGTCTGGACTCTAGATCCAATGTGTGTTTTTTCCAGCGTGCCAAATTTCTCCTTTATTAATGATATATCTCCTATATTAATTCTCCTTTATCTTTATTATCATAGAGAATCATGTACTTTTCTAATTAAAAATATAACTGATTTCTCCTCTGATCTCATGCAAAAATCAGAGCAGTTTTTTACAAAAATTGTACCGGCATATTCTTGTAAGAAATTAAACTGTTTGAGTTAATTTTTGCAACCTTGAATCGGAGTATGTCCCGGCGAAAGTGTGACACGCATTGGCATTGTGTCTGCATGTGTTGACATGTGATATCATGTCGGAAATTGTGAAGATTAAAAAGAAACTCGCAAATCAAGCACATATTTTCCATAAACATACCTACAAATGTAATGTCAACGTCTACGGTTGCTTCAATATCTTCATCTATTACGGTTTGACAATCTAGGCTGTTTCAATCGAATCGTCATTCTCATGGCTCTATAGCAAAATGCACTCTAGATTCCACTTCAAGATTGTATTAGGACACAGCATATCTACTTGAAATTGTCAAAAAAGTTCACCTTTCACGGCAATTCGAACGTTTAACATAACTTCAATAACGAAATTATATATATTTGAAAGTAGGTTACATCCGAGATAAAATGATAGAAGCATATCGCTCCGGATGTCAATCCAATGAATTTAACTAGGAGATAAAGTTTACGTTCACCTGTTCAAGATTTCCGTTTTAGCTTAATATGAGCCGTCAAAATGAATTTGTTGGGATTCGTAAAAACGTGCGTCACTGGCACCGATTCTCAAATCCGCTTAAAGCTAAAGCCCGCTGCCTAGGCTTAAAATTGACTATCGCATATCGTTTGATGCGGATTATGATACACGAAATACTAATCCTGTAAATTTACTATGTAGATCAAAGAGTCATTTGAAAACTATTTCCAGAAATGAGTGATCCTCGAAGTTCGCAAAAATGGCGGTGACTTCGAATGGCAGGGGTCTGTCACCGACTCATGACAGCGATAATTTTCAACTTAAAAATACAACAGGTTTACATCTGAAAAAGTTTCCCCAGTGTAAATTGAACCTCTCAGGTAGAAAACGTCCCAACTCGGGTTTTTTTATGATGCTCGTTTTTTTTTACAAAGAAGCACTCATTTTCTGGCTATTTCGCAGTTTAAATCGTCTCCTAAAAAATGGGCCTTTTGCAAGCGAGAGATACAGCCAACTGAATACACTAATTAAGAAAAATTCGCGCAAAACTCACGTCGGGCACATCAGAAAAGTCTGAAATCCACTTTTTGGCGCGCAATTTGCGTAGTTTGAGAAGGGGAAAATAGATTTGAAGTTTCATCCCTCCATAAGATACGGTGTAAAAAGACAAACTTCAAACCGATGATTTTCTCGCACACAAAATATTTTTTTGCAGACATGAGAGTTTTGACCGGATATAATGGATAGCGTCGAGGAAACCAATGGTATCAAAATGAGAATCTAGAAAAAATACCAATTAGATCTTGCTACACTTGAGGGGTAATACTGTACAATGTAGATTTTCTCTCCAAAATCAACGAGTAGCTCATGCAACAAAGGGTTGAATGATTGTTGTGACTTCCAAAATATATTCTGTGAAAAATTCATTTCAGCAAAATCCAATTTTCAGGATAAAAAAGTGGGTTTGAACTTTCTTTCCGCCATTAAGCCCCATTTAATTTCAAAACTTAACATAAATATATTTCTTGAAATAGCTAAAACTGAAATTATCCCACTTGTCCTCCAATCCCTTTGGACGTCTCACAGTGAATCGAGCCGATTGAAGAGGTCAAACATGACATTTTTGACTAAAACTGATAATTTTTGGTGTTTATTTCGTCCAATTTTAAATTTCAAGGGATGTTCCCGGAGGAAAATTTTACGAGAAAACCAATGAAACTACTTTCAGAACCTCAAAGTTTTGTATAAATGAAGTTATAAGCGTTTAAAGTTTCCAAATTATGTTCGACCTCTCTTATCGGCTCGATCCACTGTGCGTCAGATGAAATTTTTGCTAAGCAGAATAGCGCTTTTTAAAAATCCCCAGTGTAAATGAATCAGTGAGTTCGAAAACACACCAACTCGGTAACTCGAAATTGCTCAATTTTCATGAGAGACGGTCAATTTTTATAAAAGTCATTGAAGTTTGCGCATCTGTCCCAACTTGGACCTTTAAAATGCCCTTCAGTGCTTGTATTCCGGCACCAAAATTATCTTTCTTAGACTAATTTCTTCATTTACCGTTCGGTTTCGTGTGTGTCTTGGTTCTATTCATTTTTCCGAGTTGGTGTGTTTTCGTTCTCACTGTTTCAAATATGGTTTCCCTCTTTTTTTTTGAAAAAAATGCAACTCGGTCCCCTGTGCCGAGCGCTGTGCGTAAGCTCCTTAATCCGGCGGGCCACGATGCGTCAAGGTTCCAAAAATACGTGCAGGCGCGACGAGACGTCATTGACTGACGTCACCACGAGTGACACGCCGCTTTGCATTGTGCCGAATGCGAATACGAGCGCTGCGTGTCAGGGCGGGGGGGGGGGGGGGACGGGAGCTAACAAACTCTGTTGTAATTCATGCACGTGTTGACGACCTCGCGTTCGGATCTAGGTCACATCTTTCGTCTTTCCTAAAAATACGTTTGTTTTCTATTAGGTCTGCGACCTTACCAATTAATAGATAATACCTGTTCCCCTTGATTCCCGCGCCTGGGCCGCCTGCCTCGCCTTCGCGTAGTCGGCCTAGCGTTTTCATCGATCCGCTCCTTAGCCCTCCCCCCCCCCCCCGCGCGGGAGGACCTGCGCGGGAACTTTGTGAGCGTGACGTCATTATACGCCAATCGATTATTATCGGAAAATCGTCGCCTTTCAGTCGAGCGGCCCTGATCGGAAAAGTCCAATGTTGAATGGATGGCGTTCGGCGAACCGGCCGTACCCACATGGATGGTTTTGAAAAATGACTTAAGTGCTAGTGTGACCGTATCTGTGCGGAGTGAGCCTCTCCTCGAGAGAAACTTTTCCTTAACGCTTCGCAAATATATGTGGAAAGCACTGGAAAAAAAACACATTGCATCTAGAGTCCAGACTCTTAAAAACATCGACAAGAAAAAGTAATATTGATTCAATCAGAATCTAGCTTAATCAAGAACCAACCTCTGAATTTAAGCAGATTTCCTTTTGATTCAAGCAAAAATCCGATTGAATCAAGAGTATTTTTTCTTGTCAATGTTTTCAAGAGTCTGGACTCTACATCCAATGATCCAGCGAGGAAAGCTGGAAGTTTTGGCGTAAGTTTGACCCTAAAATCTCAAGAATTGAGGGATATTTTATCCCTGAAGTTCTATGGTGATGAAAAATTCTTTCGTTGTAGAAAAAAATGGTTTGAAAAAATTGAGTTAAGGATTCCAATTTTTAAAATTTTCCGAGGGAGGCTCCCCGGACCCACCTCTTCCTTTTTGGCGGAGGGGGTATTCTATATCCCACTCGTCGGGGAACGGTAATTGTTTGCTCCACCACCAAACCACCCCAAACCACTGTGACTGATGTGCATACTGACAAATTGACATCTAACAGCAAACAACTTCAGATCCCTCCTCTGACACAAGTGAGGATCCCTTTCTTGTAAATCCCACTCATATCTGCCGCTTAAAGGAAGAACACCGTATGAGCCACCAGACTTTGCCAAATGTCCCTTGACGAATCACGAATTTTATAAATAATTTCTCCAAATTTTTCAGAGAGGCTTTTTCATAACTTTATCGGGTAAGTCCGAAAATTTCAACGAAAATATTCATATTTTTCTCCAAAAAAATATTTGCCAAGAGAGGATTTGGCAAAACTTTAATACACATAAATCGTTTTTCTTTAGCACAGAAGATATTTCCATCGAGAACCCTGTCGACGGCTAGCTCACTGCGGTCCAATTTTCCTCCAGGCGTGAGGGACTTGAGCCGAGAGCCAAAAATCAATAGACTCTCGTATATGCAAAGTTCCTCCGAGCTAATTGGCCGATCCTGTTACGAATATGACATACGGCAACGATGGTAAAGCCTACCCAGCAATTAGCATCTCGGCACCGTCTCCGACTTTGATCGCGCACGTAATTAATAACCCTCGTTTGCGGAGCTTTGACCGAAGTCGTCATCACGTGAGTTGTATCGCCTGACACACAGCGACCCGCAACCCGCAACACATGAACACGTATAGTCTTAAGGCTGGCCAATCCCCAGCGGTCCTGGAGGGCGGTCGTTAGCCGAGCATGAATCATCTCACTTAAGATGCGATATTGAAGTCGACAATGTACGCCCCGTCAACGAAAGCAGTCAGCATTTTAAAAGTCAAAAACCTCGCGATGCATTAGAATGGAGATGTTGCATGTGTGAGGAATTTGCGATTTGACTGTTGATTCTTATGCAAAAGTTCGCAAGAAACACGATGGTGCTACTGGTTTTCTCTCAAATCAACTCCCAAGCTCAAAAAAGCTCTCAAGTTGAGGCCAAAATGGAGGGGATATCCCGCGCTATCCTGAGAGTCCACCTCTACATCAAGACAAACTATCCATGCAAAGATAGGGAGCAAATACATTGACAGGGCTGCCTCTTTATTTGGGGACTCCAAAACTGAAAACACGACATCCCCGCTAATGTATTTGCTCCCTATCTTTTGAAATCCTCATTTCTTCTAAAAACCTCTGTCGCCACCCTTTCACTGGGCGTCCCTTTCGTCTCCTCCCAGGAGGAACCCAATCAAGCAACTTCTTTGCCAGCCTTTCGTCCGTCATTCTATTGACATGACCATACCAGACAAGCTGCCTGGTCATGACGTCGAATATGATGCCATTTTCGACTCCCATGATCTGACGCACTCTTTCACTCTGAATTGCAAATATTATTTTCCAAAAATTTCAGACGATTTTGTATGGAATTTAATCTAAATTAACTGAAAATTTGGAGGAAAAATATTCATAGGTTTCGTCAAAAATACATGTTTTATCCGGGAAAATTCGGCAACTCTCGAATGTTCATACGGCGTTCTTCCTTAACACGGCAGTTTTACAATGTTACACGGAGCGTGAGGCGTGAGGCCCGTGTCGTGGGTTTTCGTGGCCGGGCTCAAAATGTGGTCTGATGGGAGAAATCACGTGCGTTCCGAGAAATGAAGGATGTGAAAGTGAGATCGTCGGTGTCGGTCGTTGCCGTTGTCGGTGTCGGTGTCGGTGTGGATGTCGGTGAGACCAAGACGAGACAACGGCCTGAAAAGGAGGAGCCGCCGAGCCGGGAGCAAGGAGCAAGGAGCCAGCGAGGGTCAAAAACCTTTTGCCATAAAAACAGCGCAAGGACGTAGCCGTAGCCGTAGCGCCCGCCGTGACTTACTCACCTGCGTCGCCGTAGCGCCATCGTCTACGTGCTGCCGTTGACGTTGCCGTTGCGGTGCCGGCGCCACTGTGTCCGGCTCACGCAACAGGAATTTTTCCTTGAGAGTCGCGCATGCGCACTTTTATTTAAGGTGATTCGTCCTGCGGTTCTCGGTGAGGTCCAACTGGATTGCATTTGGACGTATTTCTATCAAACGGACCTAAGCGCCATCGGGGGAGGAAGGAAGAGGGGGGCTTGGATTGGCGGCGGAATCGAGCGTCCGGCTTATCCCGTCCTATACTCGCAATGCTTTTTCATGACGCTTAGGTCCGTTTGACAGAACGCGCTATCCGGCATTCTAAATTCCTCAAAAGGAACTCAAAGTGGCGCTTAGTTCCGTTTGATAGAGATATGTCCATTTTACAATAAGGGACCACTATCTCTGGCTCTCCCATGAGAGTACATATCTGCATAGGGAAACCATAATGAAAAGTATGTTGTTTCTAAATTGGGCAGAAATAGTGGCTCTTTATTGCAAAACCAGAGACAAGAGACCCCCCACTGGCCTCTTGGCGAGAGGTGGAGGCTTTTAATTTCGGGGATTCAACAATTCCTTATGGAAAATTATGGGAGCAACAGTCATCAACCTAATTTCGGCTGTTGACCTACCTACATGGTGAATGATGAGCTTCGGGTGACGTCATGAGCCAAACAAGTTTCCCAAACTTCGGCCATTTTCGGCTTGTTTGCACTACGAAACTGCCAACACGTTTTGTTAAACATCAACCATGTAGGTAAGTTCACAGTAGAATGCTGAAGTCCCGAACTTAAAAGCCTCCACCATCGCCAAGATACTAGTGGAGGGTCTCTTGTCTCTGTGCACAACGTAATCCAACTGGGGGCTGATATATGGATCGCATTTAGCAAAAAGGGACCAGCGCGATTACAGTGTTTTCAAAATCGTTCAACTTCCTCTTTTCTTTTAAAAATTACAGTAGCTATTCAATTTTACACAATTACTGTTCTTCAAAATTAACAATTTTTTGGTGGGAGGAAAAAAACTACTTGCTATTCTGGTCGATTTTTTGGATAACTATGAAGAAGCAACATTGTTACAACACTGTTAGCTCGCTGGTTCTTTTTTACTAAATGCGATCCATATATCTGTTGCAGGCAATTAGTCAAATCAGGCATTTTATCCAATGCATATAGGCAGGCAGTCAAATTTTGACAGTTTACGAAATTCTGAAAATGTTTGGCAAAGAGCTCATACGTTTTAAATATTTTTGGGGCGAAATAAGTCATGAAATCTACAAGCTCCTATGTTTCCTTCCTCTTCAAATGCTCCTTATGTATTTAAATTTTCAAATTTTAAAAATTCTATATTTTATCGTTTGCTGAAAATTTACAGATATATGTTCGCTCGGAAGCGAAAAATTGTTTAAAATACTATTCTATTATGCCACTTTTACAGATGATTCTTTCTGACAGGAGCAAAATTTGATTTGTCTAAAATTAAGAGTAGAATCAGGATTTCAATCTAGGTGAGAATATTTGACTATTTGCTCAGGCATTTGACAGAATGCATGATTTTACTACCCGCCTGCGACAAATAGACCGTGAAACTCCTATACCACGTATCTCGGTTTGCGAAATTGCAGACTCTCTATCGTCATACTTGATTTTATGAATGGAAAACTACGCGACGGTTATTCTTATGAACTGCAGTGATATTTCTTCTCTGTGCGAAACAAATTCTGTGAAAACTTCAAGAAATTATGATGATTTTTTCCTCCTTCAAAAAACACCGCAGACAAGATGCGTGGTTTGAAAGTTTCACTGTCGATATGCATCCATTACGTAACAAATCTCGCCACAATTTTGATTTTTTAGCAAAAATGAAGCAAAAAATAACAAAACCTTCTGATGAGAATGAGAAATAATGTATGATTCTCAAAGAAAAAATTGAAAAATTTAGAGAAATTAAGTAGAATTCTTCATGGGGGAAAAAATTGTTCGAAACAGTAATCGACCTCTTGTACCGAATGCGGAATTTTTTTCCAAGAAAAATCCTGCCTCCGCTTCTCTGAATTTTGCAATTTTTTTCGTCTAGAATGATACATTGGGCTCGTACTCAGAGACTATGGTCTTTTTTTTACTTCGCATTGAAATCAACCTAAACGTTTAGCAAATAACTAAAGCTTAATTTCGCACACATTTTCTTCCACTTCTAATAGGTGCCTGTACCTAATCCTGTCAAAAAAAGTTAGAGTGTCGGTTAATTTTTCCAACATAAATTTCACCGAAATTAGTCCAGAGATGGAGTTGACTCGAGGAGACCCTAGTTATTTGTGAGAAGGAAGAGTAAGTTATTTTGGATAGATATGGTTTCTCACTCATGAGTAGAATATGAAAAGTTCTAACGGAATGAAGAATGAACAGTTTCAAGGGTCCACCGTAAGTCAATGCTCGATACGGATACATATATTATAAAGCGGTAAGTAAATCAGCCACTTATTTTGAGAGTTTTGAAAAAAGACGCAGGTCCAGACGTAAATCATCTGACGTATATGAATTATGTCGTATGTAGTCATGAGCGTGTGCAATGAGATTGCTCTCATATGTTCGACAGGTTTCAGGACATTTTGTCCACGATTTTTTTTCCGCGCACCTTTTTTGTGCAGTAGTTTACGCCCACACGTAAAATAAGCAACGGTGACTTGGTCCAAACGTTATATTTTAGTCGATATGTAAAATTATATTGACAATGTGGAAATGAGAAATTGAGAGAGAAGGAGGTGTTTTTATGGTTGCTCATTTCCTAAATGAAATGTTATTACTTTCTCCTTTTGAATCATCTTTTTAAATTGTCATTGGTGAATATTTGGTTTTATTTCTATCCTTAAAATATTCGATGTACAATATACCTCATACACATATGTATAGGTACTTTTTTTATTTTTTTTAAATTTTTTCTTTACGAAATTATTACTTCATTTTGAAAACATTTATATTTTTAAAACGTGACAAATGTTTGTAAACCCTTTTCCAAGCGACATTAATCTCACTAAGCCGCAGTTGTGCTGACAGAAACTGCACAAATTAATAAAAGAGGGGAAAAAACCAAAAAGCACGCAATCTTTAGTTTTAACCCATTTGTACATCGATCTTTTAGTGTCAAAGACGTCAAATTTTGAGCGTTTGGTTGCGCGTACACCTCGCTGCAGCACAATGAAAGCACAAATTGTAAAAGAAAAATTTAAGTTCTTTGGAAATCGTTAAAGTTGACACGGAACCACTAATATTTAAAAAACACACATTATATTATTATTCTCCTTTGATAAATATTTTTTCACATCAATTTACACGAGAATAATCAATGCAGAGTATGCAAACATTTCAAAATCATGAGTTAAAAACGCTGACTATAAATATTAAAGCCTAACAGAGCGGAGCGGCGGGCTGCCAGCGGGAGAGGCTCACGGGCGCCTACAAACCTAAGTGGATACTTCACGCAATGCACAATGCTTGAAGTATCCACTTAGGTTTGTAGGCGCCAATGCGCGTTTCGCGCTGTGCGCGGCGCCTGAAGCAACTATTTCACAACAGACGTGTTGCACAGTATTATAACTTAAAATAAATAACAAATAGTAATAACTATAAATTGCACTTATTAAGAATAACATCCTTTAAAAGTACAGATCTTTCCTCGCAAAATAAATTAAGATACTTATCGTACACTGGGAAAATCTAAGAGCCTTTAGCTGAGGCAATTTTAGTGGTTTATTCGGTTCAGGTATAACAAGGTGGGAAAATCTTGAAAGATAATTAAGTCTTGTAACACCAAAGAGGTGCAGAGAGTTTTAGTGAATTTTGTCTCATGGAAATGACACTCCCCCATTTTTACCAAAACTCTCAACTATATATTACTCTCCGTTGGACCAAACAGACAAAACACAAAAACAAGCAAATCCTCATTCTTCCAAGAAATTCGTGTTTGATCAAAGCAGGAAATTTGGCAACCGACGAAAGTTCATACAGCGTTTTTCCTTAGCACGGCAGTACTTGTATGCAACAAAGAGAGCATGTACACTGCACAGTTACCCCAAAGTGTTATTTAAATCTTTCATCATCATTACGCTTTACTATCTTATTTTATTTTTCATTTTATTCCACAAGTTTTCCACGGGACGTCACGCAAGCAAATTGAAGCTCACCTCAAAGATGGCAACACTCTCCTAAAATATTTAGTTGCCCGTCACTCTTTTCGCAAGCATTTTACCCATCCTCGAATTGATTTTGATTACGTCACAGCGTGAATGAAATTTACGTCCATTGAGGAGAGCGCTCGTCTGGAAGCTCTCCCAGAGACTGCAACTGACGATGACGCAAGGCAATAAAAGCTCCGAATTTATTCAGATCGAATGCAGTCGATAAAACGACGCTCAGTATCTCCGGGATGCAGTTCTGCTGAATTCTTTGAGGTCAAACGCTGCTCATCCGCATTATGAATTAAATTTATTGCCCCGCGGGAGAACTCCCCACCGTCACGAAGCGTGGGTTTGCGCCGAAGCACAGTGGATCGAGTCGATTAGAGAAGGTCGGACATGACATTTTTTACTAAATCTGCAAATTTTTATGTTTATTTAGTCACATTTTAAATTTTAAGCGGTGCACTTAGAAGAAAATTTCACGAGAAAACCAATGGAACCACTTTTAGAACCTCAAGTTTTGTATAAACCGAGCTACAAGCGTTCAAAGTTTCCAAATTTTGTCCGACCTCTCATATTGACTCGATCCACTGTGCGAAGATCATAATTTTATGTTCTATGTTTGCTGGGCCTCTAGTGTTCATGAGGTTGGATAATCTTTGATCTTTCTGCGGTTGCTTAAAAGCATTCCGCTAAAATTAATCGGGTTGGTTTTCCCCAAAGCTAAATATTAAATTATTATTTACATGGAAGAGAATATAACTCTTAAAAATTGATCGAATGTTGCAAGTAACTATTAGTTGTGGAATAATGCTGGGTAATCACCATTTTTAGGGAAAATTCAAGCTAAAAGTTCCCCAACTAGAGAAAGTGTTACAAAGATATCTTTATAATGTGCCGCAGTTCGAACCATTTTTGTAATTCTAATTGAAGCGCTTGATGCAGAAAAGGCATCTCATGGTTGTGTTGTCTCAGAATCTCCATCAACGTTTCATCCATTATATAATTAAAGCAAATGTACGGAGTTCCTTGAAAGTTTTACTGAATTTTCTTTATGATTTCAGAATGCTGAAAACAAAAAATCGCAGAAAATGTACCCCATAATTTCCTCTCGAAAATATGAATTAGTAGTGAAGATTCTGAAACACCGCAACGAAGAAATGTCTTTTCTGCAACCAAAGCTTCAATGATAATATCTGACCACAATTTAAGGGTTCGTAAATTATAAAAAGCTGTATTTCACATATAACAGAAAATAATAGAAATCTCATCGAAAAATAACATAATTGCTCAAATACTGTAATTAACAGAGTGGCAAAATATTTTCTGCTTAAAAATTGTCGAAAAGCCTTTTGTTAATATTTTTCCTTTAAAGTTGTCACACAAATAAAATTGCCTTTCACTATTTTGAAGGGGAGTCAAAGTACAAAATTCTATAAGTTAGAATTTAAGTTGCGAAAGTAAACACTTATCTGTTTTAGTGCAAAACATTTTTGTAAGTTTTGCCCAGGGTTGCACGAGTGAAATGAAAAATATGAAATATTGAAAATTTCCGTGAAATATTTCATAAAATTTCACATGATTGTGAAAGATATGAACCATATTTTCAGGGGCTGGGCATGAAATACGCACAAAAAACACCAAAAAGCAAAAACCGGTCGCCTTTCATTTAATTTTGCATTTAATTTCAAGAAGTATTTTTATTATATTACTCATTTAAAGCTGATGCGCATCCTGTGTAGCTTGAAAAAGGTGGTCTAAAGCAGCCGAGCATTTTGATTTACGCTGTTCAAGGGTTGTTCATAAACCAGTGTGTTTTGATTTTTTTTTCCGAGAAGTTCATTGAAGCAGGGAAAATCCAATTACATTAATAATGTTTTCCCTCTCCCAGCGACTCCAATTTAAGCCCTGGTTTATTAAGACTGGATCAATGAGGCGCGCACTAGGTCAATCGGTCAATTTTCCCGCACCAGCGTATATCGATAGAAAAACCAACGAACCACTATCTTAGTTCGCGCAGCTTTCCACGGCCAGTTCAAATTTTTGAAGAAAATCTAATCGTTGTTGTGGGACACATTTGGTGTGACTTTTCTTTGCGCTTTCAAGAATTTTATTCCTTGATGATTGTTTCGAATAATTTCATAAAATAATTTTTTTTATTTTTTTTAAAAAAAACAGAAATTTTGTTATACCGCAATTATGATCCGTGCCTCCGTAGTTTCATCTTCTATACGCACTGTTTCAGCGCTAATCTAAGTAATTATTCCTCCATAGCTATAGGTATTGGCTCGCGGCAACGGTGGTGTGTAAAAACCAGCGTGGTTTTGTATGTGAAAAATGGTTAGGTCAGGTAGGTTTAGCAGTAAAAAATAAGAAATAGATAAATATTGCGAGAGTGTTTAATTATTGGACCATTGTTAATTAATATAAATGTGCCATCTTTAGCCGGGATACAAGTCTCTGAACCGTTGCGTCGTATTGCTACGCTTTCGAATGTGTCTGTGTCGCCTTCCTTGACCCTCTCATCATCCTTATCCGGCTGAAAAACCCCTTCAGTTTACAGGAAGTTACTCATTCTCGTGCGGCACTAAATTCAAGGGAGTCGCTCACAGGGACAGGAATAGGTTAAGAGCCACAGGGTCAAGAGTGTTGTCGTGAATTGGTTCAAAAGCCAATTGGCAGAGATTTGCGACGCAGGGATTTCGAAAACTCTTGAGCCGCCACCCAGAGGAGACGGTGATCCAGTAAAAAACATGTTTTTTGGTCTACAAGTTGGATCAAGAGATTTGATTTTCTTCATCGTGACCTCTAATTATTTGAGAAAGAGGAGTCGTAGAGGATGAAACAATTTGCGGGTAATCGTGAAAAACTACGTTTTAATTTATATTTTATTTTATTCGATTGGGAAAAGTGTCAGAGCACAAACAGGGCCAAATTCTATCGACTAAATCTCTGCCAACGTGTCCTCCAAAAACGTATCAAAAAAGAGCAATTTGCGAGTGAAAGCAAGTGTCTCTCTGTTTCTGTGAGAATCTATTGGGTAAAGAGTGATTGGAAATTTAGGGCCGAAATGTAGAGACTTTCTCTCAGATAAAAATCGACCGAGTTTTTTTCGTTGATCCGACCGAAAAAAAGTTACCCAAAGTTACCATAAACACATATTGGATCTAGAGTCCAGACTCTTAAAAACATCGACAAGAAAAAGTACTCTTGATTCAATCAGACTCAAGCTTAAATCAAGAACCAAGACCCTTAATTTAAGCGGACTTCGTTCTGATTCAAGCAAAAATCCGATTGAATCAAGAGTATTTTTTCTTACCAATGTTTTCAAGAGTCTAGACTCTAGATCCAATGTGTTTTTTTTCCCAGTGCGAAAATTTTAGCAATGCAGTTCTCCGACCGAAAATGTTAATTTTTTAACGTGGAAAGGTGGAGATCTAACAGAAATACTGCCGTAATTTTTCAGGTGGGGGGGGGGGGTCGCATATCTACGTGACGAGGGGATGGGGGCTAGAACTCTGGCGTGACGTAATCCATATTCGGTCTTTCACTAACCGCACCAAACATGAACGTGTTGAACACGACGATCGATAGGCGATTGACTCATTCCTCACCCGATGAGCAACGCGCGGCACCCCTCCTTCCACCGCACCGGCTGCCCACGCTTCCGTCTCGTCGAGACGTTCCTGGCGAGACGTTGACGTCGGGCGCGTCATGTGCCGTCAGCCTCCCGTTGACGTCCGAGTTGGCCGTCATGAGCTTTTTATGGCCAACGCCACGCTCCTCGACTGGGAGTCGTTAAATTCAGACTAGTTGGAAAAAAGTTGCATCCGTCTGAGGAATATCCGCAGGTCACCAATAAGAGCAGTAATGATCAAATTTTCATAGTCAGGTTTCCTGGGTTTCCTTCAATTTTCTCGTTTTTTCTTTCATTTATTCAATATTTGAGAGATTGGTGCATTTCTCCCTAGCATTGTCATACACATTGGTCTGTAGAAGAATAACATCCTATACTCACTCTAACATCTCATACTGCCGTGAACGCCGTATGAGCTTTCAGGCGTTGCCAACTTTCCTTCGACAAACCACGCGTTTTCAGAAAAAATTGGGAATATTTTTTATCCAATTTTCAAGTGGATTTTGTTCGAGATTTTATCTGAAATGTCTGAAAATTTCAAAGAGAACTACGCATAACTTTCTTCATAAATACATGTTTTATTCGGGGGAGGGGGGGGGGGGCAGCTCTCGAATGTTCATACGACGTTCTTCCTTAGCACGGCAGTATGCCTCGTCCAATCATCAGCTCGAGAGGAAGGGAGCGCCAAGTTTGCTGTTTGAGTGGAAAACCTCGGATAACCTAACAACTAGACTGCATTTTGCAATAAGGAACTAAAATTTTGAGTTCAGTTTAGAGAGTGCCATTCGTTTCCATGTGCACGTAAGTATTTTAACGGATGAGCCAGAAATTGCAGTTCCTAATTCCAAAATATGGTCCAATTTACCCTTGCAACGGCCCTGACATGTGTATACTGACATATAATAACTCCACGCTTTAAGTTCTGACACAACGACAGATGACGCTGAGAACTTACAATCTAAGCCAGGGGCGAGGCGTGAATGATCGATTATCGATATTTCTCCGTTTGAAGCGATTCTAAAGAATCGATTTTTAAGGTGTTCGTTGCAAACACCCTGTTTATCGATTCATTTCGATAGGTTTAAATGGCAGCCCTGCTAAAAATGGCGAGTACAAATGAGTAGAAAATCAAAGTCAAATGAATAGAATTTAAACTTAAATGAATAGAATTTAACTCATATGAGCAGAATTTCTCTACATCCAGTTTTTGACAACTCATTAACTAGAGATTTCAACACACGTGAGTTCAGCGTTGAATGTCCGATATCTCAGAAACCACCCAGAAAAAATTAAATTGCTGATTTAACAATTAAATTGCTAAAAAAGTGACTGCAACGTTTCAACGTAGATTTTACAATAAAAAAATTCTACCTTAACCACTATTGTAAGCTAATTTAACCACGGGGGTAGTAAAAGTAGCATTTTTTTTTGTTGTAAAATCTACATTGAAACATAGCAGTCACTTTTTTAGCAATTGAATTGTTGAATCAGCAATCTATTTTTTTCCGTGTAGCTTCAAAAAAATCATAAGAACAAAATGTTTTTATTTTTCATATTTACACAGTATGACGGTGTCCCCTGGTCAGAAACAGCACTTCTGAAAAATGACAAAACTTGAATTCATATGAGTTGAACTACTTTAATCTTATCAGTAGAATATTCTAGTGATATAAGTAGAATTTCTTCTCATACGAGTAGGATTTCTACTCATATAAATAGAAGATCTACTCATATGTGAGTTGGCGAATTCTGAATAGCCTACTCGTCATTTTTAGCAGAGTAGATCAATTAATTGATACATCGCAAAGCACGCCACGCCGCTGATCAAAGCATTACCGTCTGATTTCATCCCTCTTTTCCTAACGAGATTTGCTCGGAGATGGATCGTTCATCCAGGAACAAGGTGGGGAGCAGAAAGCTCCTCGTTCGACTAATTATTTGAACGACTGCGGTTAACGCGAGTCCCTTTCGGCGTCATTTACGACCGAGCCTGGTTGAGGCCTAAATCATAAATCAACCACGACGTGTTCTATGAAACACGGCTCGGGATGAACGATCAGCGTTCTCAATAAGGAAAACTGCACCTGTCGCGTTGCCTAGTGGCGTGTGAAAATAACCATGCTCGTTCTGTCGTGATAAGCAAGAACGCCTTATCGATGGCCGAGTGGAGATGTTGCATGTGTGAGGAATTTGCGATTTGACTATTGATTCTTATGTAAAAGTTCGCGAGAAACACGACGCACTATGGTCCCAATCCGCTCGGGAGCGCTCAAAAATCGATGTTTATGAAATTGGACGACATTTTTGTTTCAAGTCAAAATGG
This sequence comes from Bemisia tabaci, assembly GCF_918797505.1. Lineage (NCBI taxonomy): Eukaryota > Metazoa > Arthropoda > Insecta > Hemiptera > Aleyrodidae > Bemisia > Bemisia tabaci. The sequence continues at coordinate 8,225,619 of NC_092799.1, forward strand.
ATAAATATAGTATCTACGGGTCATAAACTACACGTAGTATACCTCAAAAAAATTTCTAGTCACTTTGAAAGTGTCACAAACTGTGCAAATAGTCGGATACGTATTTTCTGACCCGTGAAGTGGCTATTTCTAACAAAGCGTTCGGAGCCTCTCCTGAATCATGAAATGGTCTCTCAGAATTCTTGCTTATACCATTTTGTAGAGGACTCTAAGAGGATTGTAACGCACTAGTTACAATTTTTCTCCGAGGCATTCTGACACATCCACACAAGGTAGAAGTTGGATACCTATTTTTCATAAAAAAATGCCGATTTTTCCCACGAACTTTCATTTTAAAAAAAAGTCACCAAAGGTCACCTAATGAGACACCTTTAGGGAGCTTCTACACATCCTTGGGAAGCCACAGTAGAAATATTTCGTGCTTTGGTTTGCTTTTTCTCGAGAAATCGAATTTACTAGGTCTCTAAGTCGGTGGCTAAAATAACGGTATTTAGCAAGTTTAGCCATCGATCAATCTGTAGTCGTCTTAAACTTTTTTGAGGCATGCGACACCTCCAAAAACGTGCTTAAGTAGTCTCTATGAATCCTTAAGAAGGATTTTAAACCAAAAATTGTTGGTTCTTCTTGCTTTTTGGACGAATTTTGAATCTTTTTCGTACCTGCGTGTTTCTTTCAAAATACTGTTTTACAACTCTGGAAAGCCCCTCGAAAAATATTCTGAGACATTTGGCACCTCCAGAGACACTTTTAAGTCGTTTCTGCAGATCCTTAGAAAGGCAACCGAACCAAAAATAATTGCTTCCGCCTGCTTTTTCGACCAAATTTGAATTTTTTACGTGACTACGTGTTTGTCCCAGGAAAACTCAATTGTTTGCCCCGAAAAACACCTATAGTTGCAGGCTTAAAACGTGCTAAGCACTTTTGCATCTACAGAGACGCACTTATATAGCTTCTATGAATCTTTTTGAGGTTGACCGTTTCGAAAAAAATTTGGTTCCCCCTACTTTTTGAGATTTTTTGGGAAGTTTTCCGTTCCGCAGTTTTATCTTTAAAAACGCTCTTTTCAATCCTAGAAAGTACCTATTGATGTAAAATTTCTTACTCTCCGAATATTTATCCATTGTTGATTGAATTTTTCTTAACGTGACAATATTGCACCCCCCGCTCTTCAACATTGTTATGTACCCGATTTGCGTTTCCCGTCAAATCAACGTAAAGAAAAGTCTTCTCTGAAGCATTATTTCGACATTTTTAAAATACAAATGAATTTTAGATCTATTTCATTTTTTTCAGTTCAGTTTTCCTTAAAAAAAAAAAAAAAAAAAAAAAAAAAAAAAAAATTGGGGGGGGGGTGTCAAAAAATCAAAACATTCTTAATTTTACATGAACTGTACATGTACGTGCAATGAACGCATGGTTTTCATCCAATCTAAGCAAGTATAACAAGCCAATCGTATGGTAGTTTGTGATTTTTTGTGAAAAAATGACAGTAACTTTTGCAAATGATTTTTTAGGGAAAAGCGGAGGTCAAATTCGGATTCAGCGCATCAAAATCATGAGGAAAACACATCTTAAATGTATTTATACTCAAACGGAGAGCCGCTATGATTTTTGATCACTGAAAAGTGAATTGGGACCATAGTGCGACGGTCCCACTGGTTTTCTCTGAAATCAACTCCCAAGCTCAAAAAAGCTCTCAAGTTGAGGCCAAAATGGAGGGGATGGATATCCCAGTGGCGTGGCGTGAATAATCGGTTATCGATATCTCGCCATTTGAAGCTATGGTAAAGAATCGATTACTAAGATGCTTGCTGCGAACACCCTGATAATCGATCTTTTTTCATAGGTTTAAAAGGCATAACAATCGATATATCGCAATTCACGCCACGCCACAGGGATATCTCACGCTGTCCTGAGAGTCCGCGAGTGTCCTGAGAGTGTATTTCCGCCACCATTTTGTTTTTGTTGCAGAGGAATTGTTGGTTAAATCGGCTTGATAATTTCACTGAATTTTATCGGCAGCGCAGAAAAAATTCAGTGAAATTTTCGGACAGCCTCGTTGAACACTTTCTCCGTAAAAAAATAAAATGGCGGTGGAATTTTGAAACATCGCATGGCGCTTGTGAAATCTGGCCGGAAGGTGACGATATTTAGAACGTCGCAATTGAAATACACATTTCCTTTTACTTCATGCCATCGATATTCCGCAATGAAGTGTGGAAAAAGTATAAACCAATTTTTTTCTGGTTGAAAGTGAGTGCTAGAGCCATCCATGGAATAGCAGTGCATGTGCGCTGGGGAAGAAGTGAGTGATAAAAATAATGAGGAAAATCCTCCGACATACCCGCACGAGAATAGATCAATTTAAAGCAAAACACCGACGAAGAATTCCAGGAAAAATCATGTAGCTGCGGGGAGCTGCGGTGGGACGCATAGACGCTCCATTAACGATTGAATGCCACGTAATTATCAGTAGGAACGAGCTCAATCCAATGGCGTGGTGGCGTGAATGGTCGATTATCGATATTTCTCCATTTGAAACTATGATGAAGAATCGATTATCAAGGTGTCCGCTGCGAACACCCTGTTTATCGATCCTTTTCCATATGTTTGAATGACAGATCAATCGATGTATCGCAAAGCGCGCCACGCCACTGGCTCAATCATTTTCTGCTCGTCAGGATTCATTAGTTTACCCCGGGCAAGGGGTTCCTCGTTCCCTGATTAAGGAAAAACTTGGAGGTCATGCCCCCTGACCGCTGTGCGGTTCACCCTGCTCAGAGGGCGCTTCGCAGGCCCCCTTGAGTTATTGTTAAGTTAAGTGTTAAGAGCAATGATGACGAGGACTTAAGATGAAAAGGAGGAGCCCTCGGCGCGCCGGTCAGCATGAGACACATATAAGCGCCTACAAGACTACATGAATACTTCACGCATTGCGTCAAACCTAGCGCGGTCAGCAGCGGTTGGCGTGAAACGCCCAGCGCCTACAAGATTGCATGAATACTTCACGCATTGCGTCAAACACAGACAGAGCGGTCAGCGGTCGGCGTGAAACGCTTAGCGCCTACAAGACTGTGGGGATACTTCAAGCATTGCGCGAAACACAGTGCGGTCAGCGCGGCGGCGGAAGTTAAAATTATTAAACCACATTCATGTTTATTTTTTCATAATGTTTTCGTACATTTCTTATTAATGAAAGGCCTCGCCCACACAGAGTTAGGGTTACGGAATTTAACTTTCGCGCAAAGTTCCGTGAACTTTTGCTAGTGTTGACAGGGCTTTCGCAAAAAATGTGCCCAATACGAGTGAGCGCGTCTTATGCTCCCCTCATCCTCCGGCACGTTAACTTGATGGTTTTTATCGATTTCAAAACGAGTGAGAAGGGGGGCGGAAAAATACAGGCGGCGCACATGGGCGGCAAGTAGGTAAATCCGCCGGCCCTGCTTCCGAATATATTTCTCTAAGTTTTCAGACAATTTCGTTTCTAATTTTTAACAAAATATCTGAGAATTTCAAGGGAAATTATACATTATTCCTCACAAATGAATGTTCCATAGTCAGTTGTGCCGCGTGCCGAGGGAAAACGCCGTATGAGTTCTCAAGCGTTGCCACGGTTCCTATCATAAACAAACGAATTTCAGAAAGAAATTGTGTATATCTTTCTCCCAATTTTTCGCATAATTCCATTTGCAATTGAAACGACAGTACATATCGACGGTGAAACTACCAAACCACGTATCTCGTTTGCGGTGTTTAAAAATCTACGCTCACATTTTATTTTTTTGAAGTAGACCAAATGGACGTATTTCTACCAAACAGACCTATGTGCAGGTTAGAAATATGGGGTGTGCTCGTGGAAGCTGCATAAGAAGCTATGTAAAAGTGGGCGTGATTCCTTTTGAAGAATTGGAAAAGCGGGATATTGCATTCTATCAAACAGACCTATGTGCAACTGAATGCGGAACTCATGAGCCGCGGGCATGGCAAGAGAGCCTTGTGGACAGGGCTCATGAGTTAATGCCCTCCGACGAAGACCGCGCCCTCGTCCTGGGGCTCGATCATTGCCGCTGACGTCATTGGCGCTTTATTATTCTCATTCACTCTTACGGCCAGAGAACTATCGAGCACACCCCATATTTCTCACCTCCACATAGGTCTGTTTGGTAGAAATACGTCCAAATCAATATCATTCCTTGAAATTTTCACGGAATTTTCTCCGCACAAAGAGGAAAACTCACAGAAATTTTCAAGACTGGATGTTAAGTAGGTTTTCATTTAAAAAATAAAGTATGACAGGAAGTCTGCGACGTCGCAAACCGAGGTACGTGGTTTGGTAGTTTCACCGTCGATATGTGATTTCAGGGAAAATATTCATAAATTTTCTCAAAAATGAATGTTTCATAGGGGGAAATTTGCAGCACCCGGGTGTGCATACGTCGTTTTTCCGTAGCACGACAGATAGTGGTCAGCGCGTCAGGTATCACCAGTATAGATTACTCTGCAACGCTGTCGTCCTAAGGAAAAACGCCGTATGAACATACATCCGCCTGAGTTCTCCTGATAAAACCTTAATTTTCGAGAAAATTTATGAATGTTTTCCTTGAAATTATCAAAAGTTTTAGAATAAATTGAGAATCATGAGCCCCGAAAAACGAGAAGAGTAATATTTACAATATTCTTAATTCTTCCTTCAAAATAAATATTTTATCGGGGCAGATTTGGCGGCGTCTGAGGGCTCATGCGGCGTTTTTCCTGTAGCACGGCAGTGTGGAATTACGATTGTTCTGCCTGAGATCTCTTTCCTCTGCCGTAGTGCGCAAAATGTCACTTTGTGATGCAGATATGGCTGTCCTGAATTTATATCAATCTCCTTTTGTGTCTGCGCGAGGAGCGCTTGAGCTTTTCCGAGGAATAGATTTTCCGTGGAATAGATTTTTCTTCGGTGGGGAAATGGAGAGGTAGGGTGGGGAGCTGCGATCAATCCGAAAGGAATCCTTCGAAAGCTTTTCGATTCCAACAGTTTTATCTCATTTCCGCACGAGATTAACTTGTGTCACACAACCAGTGACTTTGATGTGTAGCCAGAGCACAGGGGCAATGCCCTGCATGCAGCTTGCCGCCAAGCCTTTAGAAATATTTCTCTTCACCAAGAGGAAAAAAATAACATATAGGTTCGGTTACATGGGTTAATGTCGATTATTTTATAAAAGATGTTCTGCGTGCTAAGAAAAAACACCGTATGAACCTTCGTCAGTTACCAAATTTCCTTTGGTCAAATACGAATTTTCAGGAAAACTAGAGGATTTGCAGGTGTCTGAAAGTTGATGAATTTCGTGTTTAAGTGGAAACTACTGAGTAAACTGAACACGAGGATACCCTTGGCTCATGAATTGAACAATTTTTGCAGAAGATATGACAAAATTATCTAATCTGCTAAAATACGTGTGTTTAAATGAATAATGCCGCCAGATGACGTCACTAGGCGGTGCATTTTCTCACTTTTGAATCTATTTTTATACTGTTTTCCATATAAAAAAAAATTATAAAAAATACTGTGAAATCAGCTCTTTAAGCACTTTCAGATGGAGCAATAAAGAATTTCATGCAAATACTCCATTTTTCAAAGAATTTTCTTCGTATTTAGATCTATATAATCTGAAAATTTCAAAAGAAAATATTCATTACTGTCCTCAAAAGTAAACATTTAATCAAAGAAAATTTGGCAGTTCTCAAATTTTCATATGGAGTTCTCCCTTAGCACGGTAATGTGGAGCACAAAGTAAAAGCGACTTCTGAAAATTGGCAACACGGTGTTTCCTTCATCTTGAATCATTACAATAATCGATTCTAGACGAGGCAGTCTGAACATACGCATATCGATTGTTTTACACGCGGTTAATGACGGTTTAATGGGCAAATCCTAGAGTTGCCAACTTAGTTTGCCAGAACTTCCACTGATGCAAAATGTAATAAGCCCTCAGTCATTGGAGGATTCCGAGTTTTTAAAGTGGTTTTTCTTCCCTCTGAAAATTGGTTTCCCTCTCCGGAATGCATGAGAGTCGATTCAGAAAAAGGAACCAAGTGTACAGCTGGTTCTCTTTCAGATCCTCTGCCGAGAAAAATAATTTAGAGAGAGGAATCAACCGCGAAATGATACCAATGGAGTTTTTCTAAGCAACTGACGATCGTACCACATTGTTTGCCAAAGAGCTTAGTTCTTCAGTTCGATCCACATAATGTTCATTTTGGGAGTTTCCTCCGTCAGTTGGACTGCAATTTGCAATTAAGAACTACAATTTCTGGCTCCTATTAAAAACGACATATGTGCCATTAGTTCCCCACGAGGATATGCGATTTTATGATCGAAACAGAAATTGTAGTTCCTTGTTTCAAAATGTAGTCAAGTTAAGTGAATCAGTGAGTTCGAAAACACACCAACTCGGTATCTCGAAATTGCTCAATTTTCATAAGAGACGGTCAATTTTTATAAAAGTCATTGAAGTTAGCGCATCTGTTCCAACTTGGACCTTTACAATGCCCTTCAGTGCTTGTATTTCGGCACCAAAAATATCTTTCTTAGGCTAATTTCTTCATTTACTGTTCGCTTTCGTGTGTGTCTTGATTCTATTCATTTTTCCGAGTTGGTGTGTCTTCGTTCTCACTGATTCAAGTATCACTCTGTGGAGCATTTCTCACCGCTCCGAAAATTTTGCAAAAATCTCGAGGAGAGGCAACACCGGGTGTGTTTTGGCGCGGGAGTGTGGCGCTTTTTAGTTTTCGCGCACGCGACACTCTCTCGATCTCGAGCGAGTCTCTTCAATTTAGCGTAAAAATAGTGGATTGGACCTTCGAATGAAATTGCCGGGAACGCGTCACCCTTCCTGGTCGCCGCCGTCGGATCAATAGATTCGCGAAAATTGAGCGTAGCTGCGACATTTTATTCACGATGAAATTTGGAGTGATCTGTAGACTTAGGCCTCGTCTCCATGAGCCGTTTCACGGGATTTGTCCAAGGGAAAAATCCCACTTACGAAGTGGGGAAAAATATTGAGTTAATCAATATTTTTCCCAGTACCAAGCATGGTACTTGAACCCCTAGGACCCCTTGAGAGAAGAAGAAGAAGTGAAAACGGTTTGTGCGATATTTTATTCATTACTACATTTTTCATGTTTGTTCAGTTAAAATAATGTGTCTAATTGTTAATTGAGTGCAATTATTATTTTCATCCGGGCTAAATACTCGCCTTTAACTAATTTATCTTCCCGCGCAAACTAGTCGCAGGACTGTATGAGCCCCGTCCCGTGGAGACGGTAGGTAACTGGGAAAAATCCCAGAAGTTTCATTCCTGCGATTCGAACTTGGGACAAATCCCATGAAAACGTCCCGTGGAGACAAGGCCGTAGAGACGGAATTTGAGAATGGGCCAATCAAAGATTACGAAAAACTTTCAATTTGTGCAATCTTTATGCCCACTTGTGACTCCATGAGGAGGGGTTGTCTCGAATCTCAGTATAAAGATACTCTAGTTGAAATTTGGTCACGTTTTCCACCAGCAGTTAGCACCGCGTATGTATTATTTCGGGTATATTATGATCGAGGTTCGGAATTAATCTCGTTGGTTTCGCGGTCAGACTTCGCCGCTTGGCGAGGAAAGCGGAAACCGCAAAAGTCACGCACGGTGCGGACTGTGCGACCTTCACCTCAACCTACCCTTTACGACGTCCACACTTCTCTCGACCCCTCGACTAATCTTTACATGTTTTCTTGTTCCTTTATTTTTGAATTTCTCCTGTCTTGGCTGTTTTTAATTTTGCCTTTTGCCTGCACTGAGAGTAAAAGTTCGGTTATATAGACACTGCGGTGGCGTGGCGTGCTTTGTGATATATAGGTTAATGTGCCATTTAAACTTATGGAGAAGAATCGATGAACAGGGTGTTAGCAAGGTGTTGGCGACGAGCACCGTGTTAATCTATTCATTACAAATAAGAAAAAACACTAAGAAGTGGCCCAATAGTGTATGTAACAAGGTGGAGAAATGGTGCTGGGTCCACACCATTTCGCGGGGAAATCAAAGCCAAGAAGTTCCAAAAATTATAATTAGAGTCAAAAATAAATCTTGATTTTCCCGCGAAGTGGTGTGCACTCAGCACCATTTCTCCATCTATTCTTTACCATAGCTTCAAATGGGGAAATATCGATAATCGACCATTCCCGCCCCGCCACTGATATACTGAACTTCGAACTTTGAACTTTCGATTTTGAACACCGAACTTTTTCCGTTTAGGTCGCCGAAGTATTTGGTCTTAGGAACCAAATTCTGGTTACTTAAGCAAAAGTTTCGTTTCTGTTACCAAAAACTGCTTTTACCTGAACCGAAGAATTTAAGCGGTCAATATGAATCGAGCTTTTTTCTCTGTGTATTCTATAGTATTTCACAGGCAGTTTTCCTACATTTCGATGGGTATGGAGTGCGTGGGAGTTGAAATATTTGTAGGTACCATTTGCTCCTTACTCTTTCATCGCGCGATTTCCGGTGATATCTTTTTGACTAAACCGTGATATTGTGTTGACCTAAGCGTCTTAAGGACGATAATAAACAGTAGATCAGAAAAACAGTGGATTTCATGGTATCGTTGCAACATGACGAATGAAGTCTCCCACGTCCCAAACCGAGATACGCGGTTGCGGACTTACACCGTCGATAAGTGTGTTTATCATAGAGATTTATTGTCCGCGTAGACGTCAGAGGGATTTTAGGCACATCCATGCTCTAGGTTTTTCAAATTTGCAGAGAATAAAGTCGAGTAGAATCTATCTATCTCTGCAGATTCACTCGTCAATTCCGAGGAACTTTGACGCCACAGCCGGAATTCGAACCGGGGACCTATTCTGCCGTGCTTAGGAAAAACGCCGTATGAACATTCGAGAGTTGCCAAATTTCCTTCGATAAAACGTTTATTTTTGAGGAAAGTTAGGAATATTTTTCCTTGAAAATTTCAGGAACTTTAGGTGCAATTGCGAAAAAAATTATTTGAAAAAATGGAAGGAAAATATTCAAAAGTTTACTAAGAAATTCATGTTTTATCAAAGGAAATTTGGCAACGCCTGAAGGTTCATACGGCGTTTTTCCTTAGCACGACAGTATTGACTTAGAAGCAGACACGCTGACCACCAGGCTAAACTGGCCGGCAACAGAAATTCCATTTTCTGAAAACGTCATCTATATGTACTTGGGTAACATGACAGAACGGTCTATTCATCAGAGTGAAAATTCGAAGCAGCAAGCTCATGATCCCGTAAAAAACCCGTCTTCCTCCGCCCGCAATCGTTGCGCAGTGGATACCTCGCCTCTGCGAAATTCGCAGCGGAATTCCTCAAAATGATTGATACGCTTTTATAATAAATTTACTCGCCCTACGCAAGTGCTCGGTAAAAATGGCCCCGGAAATTCCTCGTCGGAAGACTTCTGATCAATCACTCTTGGTGGTACGGTTGCGCTGTGTGAGCGGCCAAATTCACTTCCGTCCAAACTTTTAATCAACTAAAACGCGGCCGACAGACTCTTTTTGCGACGCTCCTCGTTTTAACGAGTTGTTTCTGAAAGCGAACGTACACCCAATTTTCAGATGAGCTCCGGGCTGTGTAAGAATGCTAGCGTTCTCGGGCTCATCCCAGAAATGGACTTGTTCTCTTTCAGAGACAGCTCGTTCGTTTAAGGATGATGGAAGAACCCGCAACTTTCGCTCTGTTCACCGCGAGAGTGCGCACGTATTAGAGTATGATATACCCGCTGAACATAATTTATTAGGCTTCGGGGTCCTGTTGCGTCATCACTGCGGACAAATCGTCGTTTCCTGGACGAAGGGACGTAACTTAATTCTGAGGATGCAACGTTGACCACAAGACAAGGTAAGAATTGGACAGGAAAAGGAGTTGTTTCCCCATCAAAATTGTATCCAGGATAAGTTGAGTGTCAAAAGTCGGCAGAAAAGGTGCAAATTGGACCAAATATCGCAATAAGAAGCTGTGTATTGATAGCATAAGTGCAAAACCACGTATGTGACGTTGCAGACTTCTTGTCATACCTAGTTGTTTCTCTGCAAAACTAGTCAGCACACTTTCTTGAAAACTGGTTTGGTTTATTTTTCTCTGTCAGGAGAATATTCTGCGTTGATCCCAAGTTGTGAAGTTGTTTTGTTTTTCTTCGATGAAGTAAAATAGGAGCGGAAATTTTGAAACATTGCAATGGAGACTCGTGGTTTTCCACTTTGGCTTGCGATATATACAGTTTCTGGCTTAATATTTGTTAGAATTAGCATAAGTGGCTTGGTTTGTTTATCGTATGCAGATAAGTGCTTTTGTGAATGATTACGTCAGAGAGGCGACAATGTACATCGAGTTGTAAAATAAATCTATCGTTTGTCGCACAGAGCAAACAATTTGAAACGCAACGTAACGTATGATACTGTAAGAATTGGGGTCGCAATTTCGCCACAGCGGGACGAACACGTTTTGTTGACTTTTCCGCAAATAATTCGAAGGAAAACACCTACTTTTATTTTTCTTGCGTTTATTCCTCAAGGTTGGCAAGTGAGCAGGATACGTGGGTTCATCAAGGGAAACTCTCCCTGCTCTCAACATTTATAAATAGTCGTGCCGGCATTTTTGTGAGCGAGACGAAAATCAACCTTTGATCCTCCAACGTTTTCGTTTATGAACATTTATGCAATCTTTAAACGGCAAAAATAGAATGTTGAAAATTTAAAGTTAGGGGCGTCTCTTAATTTCTATGTGAGCCCTATCTTCCGTCTAACTCTATCCTTGTCGGGGCTCATGTGAATATATACCCTTACTTCAGAGGAGCGACGATATCAAAGGATATACTTTTAAGATCAAATTTTTTATGTTTTACTAAAAGAAAAATGCTTCATTATATTATTCAAATTGGTGCCCCTAACAGCTTAATTCTTCACAAAATGCATGTAGATGTTTTCTTGCGAAATGGACCACTAGACAAGGTACGAATTTCAGCATTCTGATACATGTTTCTTCATCAAAATTTCACGTAAAACACGATGCGCATACAACGAAAACTACCGAAATCAACTCCTTCCGAAGATATTTAATGATTCTTGGTGTGTGAATTGAAACCTAGCGCTCATTAAAACTCAATGCTCTACGTGATTCACATCGCGCGCTAAACGTTATCATGAACGTCTTTGCGATATAAAAATCTGGCAACCTCAAGCTTGATGCTTTGGCTCAGTTATAGCAAATTACTTATAGTTTGAAAAACACATGGTGGGAAATGAACATTGCTCGATTGAGAAACTAGCTGAAACCGTTGCAGTGCGCGATTTGACTCAAGTAGAGCTTTGAGTTTCTTGTGAGTGGGCAGTTCAAATTCCTCGTAACAAATGTGAAATAAAAATGTTAATATCTCCGTTAGGAGTTGGTTTCAGTAAATTTCGTTGCGCGAGCCGTGTTCTACGTGAAATTCTGGTTACGAAACATGTATCAGAATGCTTAAATTCGTACCTTGTCTAGTGGTCCATTATTAAAAAATGTAGATATGTGCCTTCTTGCTCAATTCATTCCTACTCATATCGTCGTCATAATGTGCCGATATCGTCTCTCCTCAAGGCGGATTGAAAGCATGAGCTTGCTGGCACCTCAGAACGTCGGTCAAAAGCTCATAAATTCGCTGTGATTTCTCGACTGAGATGCTCTGCTCACCCGAGTAACTCGCCGGCACATAGCTGGCACGGACCGAAGCACTTGGCCGAAAATAGATGAAATTAAGCTCTTCGAGCACGGAAAATATTTGTTCATTGTGCGTCAAATGAAGCTCTTTATTCAGTCTCGCTCGTTGCTGCCACACTGCATCATGCTATGGCCAAGTTGATCCCGAGATAAATTGCCCTTTTGGGATACTAATTTGGACTACATTTTGCAATTCGTGACTGAAATCTCTAGCTCAAAGGTAAAAAAAACTTATGATTATAGGGAAATTAATTGTACATACGCTGTTTCTGAATTGAGACAGAAATTGTAGTTTCTAAATGCAAAATGTAGTCTGTGCTGCGGCCGGCTAGCGCATACACACAAAACAATGATAAAAAAGGCGATAGGAATAAATAAAAAGATAAATATATATGCTAAATAATAATGACAACCGAACAAGAAAATAGCAACATGAGCAAATAACAAAACACTAAACCGCAAACTTAACTACCGTACCCGACCTAACATTTTGTAAGCTAAGGAGCTAAATGAGAGAAGTTGGCCCAAAGGGCCAACTTAATGCAGGGACTTACATTTCTCGACGTTCCGAATCCGCGATAGTTATTCGAGTGAGAACCCCCTTGAACCCACCGAGGCATCAGGGTGAGATTGTTGACCAAGCCCAAGTGACTCTTATCAAATCACTTCCGATTGGCCCCAATCACCACCCACGCTCATCAGCCCTCCAATCGGGAGACCGATGAGTACCTCGGAAATGCAAGACAACGGGAAAAAGAGAAACTGCATTCCACTGCACCCAGCTGCAGCCCTCCTTTGTTTTCCTCCCTTGCGTCTTACGGCAAGTTTCTTAGAGGGACGCAAAATGAGAGCAGCAAGCCAGCAAGTGCAGTGCGGCCAGGTCTCCTCCCCCACTGTCTCCCATTTCCTGGAGGGTTCCAAAGGGACTCTCAGGGCTCCCGCCACTTGCTAAGGTCGAGCACTCCAGCCTTGTCTCCGGGACCTGGTTACAGATTACCCCCAATTTCTGAATATGCTACTTGAAGCAAGTAGCATCTTCAGAACTTGAGTTTCCGAACAGAGACTGACAAGCTGCTTTGACAAAAAAAAAGTTGTTTACATTTTTAAGAATTTCTTGTTTAGCTGTCACTCTTATGTTATTGAAAAATTTGCATCCATCATAAACAAATTACATTAATTGCTAAATGTCATAGGGGATAACAAGAAACTCAAAATACTTATACCTACTATTTTACCTAAAGGTTAGGAGAAAAAATTCAATAATGAATAAAACAAAGAATAAAGACGCCATCCAAGGGCAAAAAGAAATTTTAAAATCAGTTATGAGAATAATAAACATAATTAGGTACACTAGAAAAGGTAAAAATGGTTATGAAGATAATAAGCACAAGCAATTAAGAATAATAAACATAATCAAAGGTACAATAGAAAAAGGTAAGAACGGTTATAAAAATAATAAACATAGGCAAGTGAGAATAATAAACATAATCAGAGGTACAATAGAAAAAGGTAAAAATCGTTATGAAAATAATAAACCTAATCAAGGGTGGGTACAAAGAAATAGATCAAACTGGGTACTGCCGTTAAGTTTACAGTATATTAATCGTGGCATGTGTGACTTTGTTGAGATATTATGAGAGCTTAAATCAGTATTGTTTTCTTTGTTAAATAGGTTGATTCATAGCCTTTGTGATAATGGGTCTTGTTCAATGAACTTATTAAAATCCTTAGGGGCAGGGACACCACTGGCAATCGACCCTTTCATTGGCCAGTTGTTTCAGCATTTTCCTTGGCCTTCGGTAAACACTGAAACTGGTTTTCTAAAAAAAAAATTGGGGCCAAAAAAAAATTAGGTCATTGGTGGCCGGCCATGATCAGCCTTTCGACTCGGTCCACTGGGACACATTACATTGCTTAAGTAGTGATAAAAAATAAGAATAAAGAAAAACCACTTAAGTGACATACAACAAACTGTTTAAACACAGTATAACATTAATAAGGTAAACACAAAAAGAAATCCATGAATTGACCCAGTCTGCTCGTTATTCATGGTGTTTTTCACTAACTGACCCTAATCAGTGAAATGAAATACTTATGAGGTCAGTACTGCTGTAACTAAGAATGCTCAAATTTACAGGTTTCCTACCCTTAAAGTTTCAGGGGGACGGGACTAAATTGGTTGGTTAGAGGTACCTCTATCTGTCTCTGAACCAATAAAAAAAAAGAGAAAGCAATAATAAATAAATTTACATTATTGGGGTACAACCTACAGGTCCTGCCACACTGTTTCATGATAGGTCAAGTAGGAGGGTGTACAGCTACAATGCCTGCCTCTTCCCAGGCATTGGGTATAGGGTGGATTTAATGAAGAGCTGCCACAGCACTTTCTATGAAGCCTAACTATGGGGTTACTTGACCAATGGCCCTACGGCCGTTACTCGGTCATACAAGTTCAGGGATCGTAGAAAGGTAGGTTTGAATCATCTGGAACTGTTCATGGGTTTATAATTAATATGGAGTTCGGCTATCACTACTAAAATTATAGCTAATTCAGAGATAACTAAAGTAACATAAAAAATACGTTAGTGTGCACCAGAAATGGTAAATGACAATACAACAACCATAGGGTCAGAAATGACCCCCAGTTTCCGAAAAAAAAAAAAAAAAAACCTTTTTTTTCATCAAAATCAGTTTTGTGGAATAATAACGACTGGAAAAACATACGAATTATATACATTGTTTGGTTTCTCAGAGACTATTAAGCAAGGATTTATTCTTAAAATGTCCTGTTTCTGTCTGCCTGTCATCAATGCTGGGGAAAAAGTTTCAGTTGATTAGCATTGTACACTCCAATAACATCATTGTTTTCTAATGAAACCAGTTTGAATGCATTATCTCTGATTTTTTCAGTTATTTTGTACGGTCCGTCAAACAAACAACAAAATTTCTTTGTTTTGCCAGCCATGGCATCGGAGAGGTGATGAGTTTTCACAAGAACAATTTGTCCAGGGATAAACTCTTGCAGGGCAAACTTAGCATCATGTCTCGCTTTTCTCTTTTCGGCTTGTTGGGCCGTTCTTTTCTCAAGGGCTATACGCTGTTCCTCAAAATTTTGTTGCTTGTTAGACGGAAATTCAATGGTTTTTTCAAGGAAATTGAATGGTTCTGTCTGCCTCATAATCTGAATCGGTGCAAAACCTGTGGTGTCGTTGATAGTATTGTTAATCGAATCTTCAATGAATTTCACAAAATCAATCCACGTCCGGTGGTTTTTATGACAATAGATGCGGAACATATTTCCTAGGATTCGCATATAACGCTCTACAGGATTTGACTGTGGATGATAAACTGAACTATGGGTTGGAATGATGCCTGCTTTCTGAAGTTGATCATGCCAGTAATTTGATCTAAATGCTGGGCCACGATCAGCCACAACACAGTCAGGTTTTCCAACATCTACTACATAATTATTTAACAATTTTCTGGTAACTAAGACACCGGTGGCATTTCTTAAAGGGTACAATTTTATGTACTTAGAATATAAATCAACCAGAACAAAAATTATTGAAAAATTTCCCTTAGAGACAGGCAGAGGGCCAAAAAGGTCAGCGGAGACTAGTCCGAGAAGTTTGTTTGAGATAATAGGTTTCAATGGAGCATGAGAGGCTTTTACATTAACTTTGCATTTCTGGCAGAGGAGACATTGACGCACAAATTTTCTAACTTTTTCTTCCATGTGGGGAAAAAATGCAAGACGTCTTAAATAATTATATGTTTTCTGAGCACCCAAATGGCCAATACAGTTATGCGCAGTACTAATGATATCGGTTTCTGACATTTCAGGTATACACAATCTCCAAGTACCTGAGTTATTAGTATCTATAAAAAGTAGTTCATTGTACAATCGAAACTTATCATGCGAGTTATTTGAAAATTTGGGATCTTTTTTTAACTTACTCATCAGGTCATGCAATTTTTTGTCTTTGATCTGTTTTTCTACAAAATTTTTTCCTAAATTTAATGTATCGTTAAGCATCTGCGATTGCAAGGAAGAAACCATCAATTCAAGAGTGTTCGGAGGGAGATCATGTAGGTTGGGAGGATGTCGACTGAGTACATCCATGGCAATATTTTCAGACCCTTTGACATGAATCCAAGATAGATTGAATTCTTGTAAATAAAGAGACCATCGTATAAGGCGACCTGTGGTCAAGATGCATGAATTTAAAAAAGTGAGGGCAGAATGGTCTGTCAGGATTGTGACTCGGAACCCCAGGATGTATTCTCGGAACCGTTTACATGTCGCAACTATTGCTAAAAGTTCAATCTCCGTAATAGTGTAATGTCGCTCAGCTGGCTGAAGTATTCTGCTGTAAAAAGAGATTGGTCGACGGTTTCCCTCATCATCATACTGGAAAAGTTCACCCGAGATACTGCTAAAACTGGCATCCGTATTTATAAAAAATTCTTTGTCAAATTGAGGATATGCTAAAGTTACCGTCTCTATAAAATTCTCTTTTATTTTATCAAACACCTTCTGTTGTTCCGAGGTCCACTTCCAGACAGACGATTTCGTTAACAAGTTATACAAAGGTTTCAAAAGTTCCGAATGACATTTAGAGAATCTTTTATAAAAATTAATAAAACCAAGAAAACTTTGCAACTCCTTGACGTTGCGCGGAACAGGATAATTGCGAATACAGTCATATCTTTCTGGGTCAGTTTCAATACCATTCTTAGAGATTACAAAACCAAGGTGCTTAATTTTTTCTTTAAAGAAAAAACATTTTTTAAACTTTAATGTCAGTCCTGCATCACTAATATTACTGAATATTAGTTCTAAATGCTCAAGGTGAATCTCTGGGGTTTCACTAGTGATTTTCAGATCGTCTACATACCTGCTTAGGAATGAGTCAGTCTCGGGACCAAAAACGTGGTCCAGAGCTTTCATAAACAATTGCATGGAAACACACGTACCAAAGGGAACACGACAAAACCGGTAATTTTTTCCCTCAAACTGGAAACTAGTCAGGTCTCGGGACTCCTCATCCTCAAGGCAGATTTGCGTGAAACTCTCCGTAAAATCAAGAGTGCTCATACAGTTGGGTTTAGAAAATTTATACAAAACAGAGTCCATGTTAGGCGGAGCTTCAGCATCCTGGATTATATTTTGGTTTAAGGTTCTGCCGTCTAAACACAGCCGAACAGAACCATCAGATTTTTTAACAGGCACTAATGGATTCGAGAAAGGGCTGCTACTCCTCTCAATGATACCTAAATCAAATAGACGTTGAATTTCTTCTTTCACCAGGGGTTTGATAGAAAACGGAACAGGGTATGATTTTTTAGCAAAAACATTAGTACCCTTTTTCTTTTTCAACTGAGCTGTAAATTTTGTACATTTTCCAGGGGAAGTTGAAAAAATATGACTATACTTTTTAATGAGTTCAGATAGTTGCATTTTGATATCCTCAGTGATATCTAAAATTTTTCACTTTCTCATGAATTTCATCATCTGTTAATGGACCAGGTTGCGTACTGCAATAATTTACAGGGAAATCTTCATCATCAAGGTCATCATTAAATTTAGTTTCATAGAAACTAGTAAGGTTTACTTCAAAACTAATTCTATTTCTACTTGGCAACGTGGATTCTCTTAAAATTGTGTGAACCTTTTCGGTTAATTCATTGATCATTTTATTTTTACCTGCTTTGTTGAGATGCAACCCATGTGACGTAAAATCACTTCTGGTGAAAATAAATCTGGAGTCAATTAATTTGATCTTATCTAAATTTAAATTTTCAATGAGAAATTGATTCATGTCATCGATGACTTCATTATATCGAGGATGGTCAAAACGATGAAACAGGGTGACAAATATAACACGACAATTCAAGTTATTAAGGACACTTACATCAAATTCTTTCTTTAAATTACTCTTAGATTTACCTGTCTTAAAATTATTTGTTCCTGCCATTACCACAACAATATCTTGAGAAGATATTTCTGTTTTACTTTCTTCAAGGACTTTTGTAACTTCTTGAAAAGAAGCATCAGGATTTACCTTTGATTCCACCGAGACTTCAGGTAATCAAGAGTGGCGGTAGCCACCCCCGGTCGAGGAAAATGACGTCCTACTAAAGTCCCGATAACAAACGGGTGGCCGACACTCTTAGTCACAGGCAACTCCCTTAATCTGAAAATTGATTCGATTTAGAATGGAATTCAGAGCAAACGGCGGCACGGATTCCAACGATCTTGGTGTCTATGGACGCAGCTAAGTTAGCCGGATGGCGTTTAAGGGTTTCATTAAGATCCATTGAGTTTTCAAAAAGTTATAAGCACTTAATGACCCAAAACAAGGAAAATTTTACTTTTTACTTTGCCGGGAAATTTGAATTTCAAGAATCCAGGGTCCTGAGAAAGTCACTCAAACTCCGCGATAACGGTAAACCTTAGACCTATAAAAGTGGGTACCTAAAGAATCGTCATGTTACCGTGTCCATGGTTTTTACAGTTTTGTAACATTCCTAGTGATCTTAAAGAGAAATTACGGAAAATACGACTAAACTGCCCGTCATGACCATCTTTAACAACAGATTTCTCGCTTACCCGGCCGCAGATCGTAATGGAGCCTATATAAAGGGCACTCCGTGAAGATGTGAGGATTTCATTTTGCCACATAAAAAAGCGCTTTATCTCACGGATAATCCAGCATCCGCTTACATCCTTCAAAATTTTAGCTATAATTTTTGAATTTAGAAAAAAACCAGTAATATAATGGTTCAACGCCATTGGTTCATTCTGTTCAGGTTCGTCCGAGTTTCGGGAACGAAATTCCTGTCGTCGTTATCAACCTCCATCTACTGTATTTATTTGTGAATAATGAACAGATTTAATTTAAAAGTTCAATTCATTTTAGATCCTAACTAATATTACACACTTATATTATTACGCCCACTTTTATCCCGATACACTACTTCATTGGTTTCTTAAAAATCTCAAGTGATTTCTAGTCGGTCGTTACCAACCTCTTTAACTAGTACTAGTTGTGAATAGATTTACCTAATTTGGATAAGAGTTTAATTCTTTGTAGATGCTAACTACTATATGTACGTACTCTTATTATTACGTCTCACGTGTTCTACTGGAGCCCGATATACTATTACCTTAGTTTCTCTTGAAATGTTCAAGTGGTATCTTTATTTTATTGAACGAATATCAATATGTGACAAATTTTTAAGTGAGGTTATGTCGTCATGTTTATGTCAGTACCTGACCTAAGCGATAGATGTAATTCAGGTAAATTACGTTAACGAAATTACACCGAAATTGTGCCAAACTCTAAAGAGGAAGCAGCATTTACATCACAGAATGCATGCTCGTGACTAAAGTCTAAAAATTACTGGAATATGAGCCTCGGCCTTCACATGCGACTGTCACTGAACTTCGACCGAAATTTATTCGCTCTACATCTTGCCATCAACCTATGTGCTCTGGAGTGATTATGTTTCTCTGAAGTGTATGTTATTTACATTAAGAACATGTTTCCTTCATGATTTATCTTGGAATCCTCCTATCTCTTCTACCGTTCTTGTTACGCGTGGCTTGCGAACCTGAGTATGTGAGGCACAATTCCATCCCTTTTCGGAACAGTTCAATCATAGATCAACTTAATGTCACACAATCAAAGATCTTTGACTGTGAGCATTTGCTCAAATTGGTTTCTTCCGAGTCTCTTTGATTTTGCGTCAGGAGTTGTTAGAAACATCATTTTGCCCAACAATAGTAACAAGGTCTTTAATGAAAGGTATGTACTCGTATTATTCTCATAATTTCATAAGTTGATGATGAAAACACAATGAAGGCTTCATTTTCTTGCATCGATTACCGTGTGAAATGGGTGCGCCCATTCTTCCTCCATACAAAAGCGTAACAGAATAAATTGCTTATCTGTCAAGAGGACTACAGTAGTAATATACGTAGGTGCCAGTTCCTACCCAGTTCCATTGGAATAAGTGCGATTGTGTCAATCAAGGCTGAGTACAATTATATTAACAATTATCTTTTTATCCAGCCAGAAGTATGTCTTCATGATCCTTACTTTGTCTATGAGCCTTGCCTGATCGCATCAGCCCCAGTAAGTGAGAGGATATACCCACCTAAATCGGAATGGAAAGCTTTGTTTAAATCGCCGCCCCTCTTTCTTGCTGCTTATGTAAGGGGATAATCTCCACCCTTTTAATGGATATTTAATCTCAGTTCTCTGTTTTAAATGAGGACCAGTTTGCTAGAGGGAGCCTCTGTGCACGCTCTGTGTCATTCACGTATTGCGTGTTTGTTTACATCGAGTCATAAGGTTATGTTTGCACCCACTTATTGCTATTTATACTTATTGCTAGATAGATGTGTTACTGAAGTATTATTCCATTTTGACCTAGCGAGTGCTTTCTAAGCTCAGCTCCCAGCATGTAATTACTCCAGTGAAACAGTGCACGTAAAATATCAGGTGTGCGGAGTTCAGTATTGACCTACCTAGTTTCTGCACCGCTAATCGTCCAAGGCTGAATGTGATTAGATCAATTGGTATCATTTATGAGAAGAAATGGAAAGCTCGCATATCACCTTACATATATTTACTAAATGCTCTTATCAAGAGATTGCCGTTTCGGTTAATGTCTGTCAGTGAACCTTGAAAACTCAAGGAAACTAAGAGGTAAATTTTTCAATATTTTATCCTTAAAATGCCTGTATTACGACCAAATACTTTCTCCATGGCTTTTGCATTTTTTAAAATAACTTAAGGCACTACCTATGTGGGCAAGTATATGATTTGACAAATTTTATGGTGAAGCGATATTATTCGAAATTAATCCAAGAGAAAGGTAAGCTATTTCATTGCATGCGCAGGTATTTTTTTGCAATGGCCGATACTTAATAAGGTCAGTGAGAAATTCTCTTAATAGGTATTCATTGTCAGAACCTGCAGCCTGATTGTCGAAATTGTGTGTTTCTCGGGTAGACATAGATGACATAGGTCAAAAGGCAGTACGTGATTGGTCGGCGCTATGTCTTGTCGCTGTTTTGTCGTGCCTCTGATGGGTGGAACCCTAGACAAGCTAAGGCATCTCTTAAGTTTCTGACAGTATGTTGTCCATTCCACCAGACAAAGGCACAATAAAGCTGCGATAAGACGTAGTTGATCAATAACGCTCCACCTTTTAACCAATGTCATCTGTGTCTACCTTTCAAACACAAATTTTCAACAATCAGGCTGCTGGCACCCTCAAGTTAGGAAGATCATCTTATGCGATAAGTATGCCTGTTGCCAAATTTTCAAAGAGAAATTAAGTATTCGGGGGAGATGAAAATATTTCTCATTTCATTGCAATCATCGACAATTTTTCTTTTACAATGCTCCTTAGAGTATGGTGCACCTAGAGTTTGTAGGAACAAAGTTTGGATGTTTGGATGCTCTAAAGAATAATAATCCCAAAAGTCATGAAAATACCTAGCTAGTTTAAAGTCATGCCACACCAAATAGCCTCATTTTGGTAAAATTTGTGCTCTACTACTTCATTCACTGGTTGTTTCATGAATAATTCATCATTCCATACGGAGTACCTATGATTTATAAGGCAATGCTCTCATGAATTTCCATAATCATCTGATAGGTTGCTGAGTGATGAAATTCAGTATCGAAAAAACTTGCCGCTAGCATTAATACAAACATAGGTGCGCTTAAGAGGGATGATGTGCGTAGTTGAAACAAATGAGCAAAATTATTTTATAACTTGGAATAAGCTTACAGTGTAATGCCTATGACAATAAGTTATACTCTTTTTCCATTAATTTTCTCACGCAGGTAAATGACAACTCTATAGCTATTTAACCCCTCCCCCTCCCCTGTCACCCTTTTCCTGTGAGCCTTTCCAATAGGTACAGATACATTTGACTACCTTAGGTAGCCCCACTACTTTCAACTACCTATTTCCAGACTGATCACAAGTCAGTGGGTGCTATTAAAATTTCCGCTGAATGTGTTAGTGCTTTAGCAGATGTTGTTTACTTTCCATTCATTCAGGATTTTCAAATAGCCAATAGTACCTACTTAAATATTTTATGGCCACACCTTTCTCCATTCAAAAACGAGCTGATATAAACTACAAAAACCCTCAAAAACATTTTCGGGCAAAAAATCCGGTCGAGGAAATTGACGTGTTACATCTTATTAAACCAAAAACATTCCCTTTCACCCCTCCAAGAAGGTTGATAAAACTAAGTAAGTAACTATGAGATGACAAAAACCTCTCTTAAATTCTCAGGGTCCACCAAGGCCACATATGTCCAAAAACTTACTCCTTATGGTTTAAAAAAAAGAAACAAAAAATAATCCCTCAACAATAAGAAATTTAAAAAAACCGATTTTGTGGTTCACAGATATGTACATAAATCCTTCGAATGAACTTGAAATCAAAAAATCGGTCGAGAAAATTTAAATGAATTTTCTCCTTCAATTATGAGTTCCGCAACAAGCACGACTCGCTTGAAGCTTTCCATACACGAGCCGCAAGAAACTAATTTCTTCTTTCTTACCTACTGAATGTGAGGAGAGCGGGAACATTTACTTTTTCCTTCATTTATACAGGATGCAACAAGCATGACTCTTGCGTTTGCAGAAACCCTTTCATTAAGGAGATCGCGAGAGCCTTTACCGCGTTCATTTCCAAAAGGGATTACTCCAGAATTTCACATTTTAATAATTTAAACGATTCATCTGTTCTTCTCTTCTCTCCTTCTGTCCATTGACAGAAATACAAAATTTTTCCGACTCACTGACGCGACCGGCTCGATGCGTAAACAAGTGTGGATTACCTCTAAAGTAATATATAAAAAAAAAAAAAAAAAAAAAAAAAAAAAAAAAAAACACTTAAATCACAGCATGGGTGTGAGTTTTCTTATATCGAAACTTAATTCAATTTTTTTAAATAACTCCTCTTGTCAAATGGGACCCATTTCGTGAAAATGAAAAAAGGAAAAGTAAACGAAAACTTTTAGCCTTCTCACCATCCAAATCATATGGTAAGCTTACAGTAAAAGCAACCATGATTTAGATTCAGCGAAGTTAATCGAAAGAGTCTGAAATGTACCTATATGTGGTAAAATGGGTCCACTTGGTAAAACTGAAGCTGGCGTCAGGGGATAAAAAGGCACCGTTTCACTGAGAGCATCGAGCCGGTCGCGTCAGTGAGTCGGAAAAATTTTGTATTTCTGTCAATGGACAGAAGGAGAGAAGAGAAGAACAGATGAATCGTTTAAATTATTAAAATGTGAAATTCTGGAGTAATCCCTTTTGGAAATGAACGCGGTAAAGGCTCTCGCGATCTCCTTAATGAAAGGGTTTCTGCAAACGCAAGAGTCATGCTTGTTGCATCTGTATAAATGAAGGAAAAAGTAAATGTTCCCGCTCTCCTCACATTCAGTAGGTAAGAAAGAAGAAATTAGTTTCTTGCGGCTCGTGTATGGAAAGCTTCAAGCGAGTCGTGCTTGTTGCGGAACTCATAATTGAAGGAGAAAATTCATTTAAATTTTCTCGACCGATTTTTTGATTTCAAGTTCATTCGAAGGATTTATGTACATATCTGTGAACCACAAAATCGGTTTTTTTTAAATTTTCTTATTGTTGAGGGATTATTTTTTGTTTCTTTTTTTTAAACCATAAGGAGTAAGTTTTTGGACATATGTGGCCTTGGTGGACCCTGAGAATTTAAGAGAGGTTTTTGTCATCTCATAGTTACTTACTTAGTTTTATCAACCTTCTTGGAGGGGTGAAAGGGAATGTTTTTGGTTAATAAGATGTAACACGTCAATTTCCTCGACCGGATTTTTTGCCCGAAAATGTTTTTGAGGGTTTTTTTTTTTTAGACACAGGATTGGCTAAGTCTCGACCATGGCTATCTGATAGAATAGTGAGTTTTGGCTTATTAATTGTGGCACAGGTGACCGAGTTGACTCTTTCTGTCTCATAATGAACCCAATCAACGTTAAGTGCTCCATCGAGCAAAGAAAGGCACTTATGTGAGCAATTAATATCAGCTTTATAGAACGTTAGAAAATCAATACCTAGAATAAAAGGGATGTCAATATTGGGTACAACTAGTACGGAGAACGGAAACTTCTTTTCTGAAAACTGAAGTTCAAGAAAAATTTGAAAATGCACTTTTTTCGACCTTACCCCAGTGACACCTTTGATTGTAACCCCTGTCGTGGGTAGGCTTGGAAAATCAATGTTGGTCACCTGCTTTAATTGTTCATAAAATGACTGGCTACAAATGGAGACTTGAGCGCCCGTATCAATCATTATTTTAAAGTCATAATTGTTAATTTTGCCCATAACATAAGGACAGTGTACTCTGGTCGGATTCTCTCTGAGAGGATTCGGCTCCTCCAATAGAAAATGTTCTTCGTCACTTTGAGTCACATTGTCTCCTGCCGTAAAGTGGTCACAATTCTGAGGATTAATTTCGTGAAGCTTTCTATTTTGATTTATTTTATTTGCAGCTTGAGTGAGTAATAATTTAAGTGCTGAGAATGCCAATATTTTCTCTGCTTTAAAATCAATGAAAGAAAGAAAGCGGTTAATCTGAATTATGTGAACCTGATTTTTTGAAAGACTATCATCAGAAACTATCTTGTCATTAAGGGCTGTTGAGAGGGGAGAAAAATTATTCAACGGATATAGCTGGATTATTTCACTCATTAAGATAGGGGATATGTGACTCATGGCGACAACATTCGCCATGGCAGGAACGGAACTCGGCAGAGACTGATTCTTAACCCTATCGATTTGTTCATTTACTGAATGACCTTTCAAAGATCTAATGAATTCTGACTCTAAAAAGACTCTTGGTTCTAATGCTAAAACAACGTAGTCAGAGACTTCATAGGTTTTGATGAGAGAGTTAAGTTCTGAGAGTGAGAAAATCAAAACTTTCTGCGATAAGTTGAGAGTAAAGATATAGGATCCTTCCTGAAATTTCTTATAAGGAATATCGAAGATGTCAGAAAGAAACAATAAGATTCTCGTCGGACCCTGAGTCGGAGTGAGTTGGAATAATTGAACTTGAAAAATATTTATCTTGAAAGGGAGCACTTGAAAATTATTAATATCATGACAGGCTGGGAGCTTCTCACAATCCTGTATCTCACCTGAAGCTCGAATGGTGGGACACTGGCTTAGTTTAAAGACTTGCATTGACTAACCTCAGTTTCGAAACTTGGCGGAGGGATCGAAACATCAATATGCGCACTTGGGTCCACTGAAACCTGATTGGTCCCATAAGCTTTTTTGGCTTGGGGCCAAGCAGGGTTGGGCTGATTCCGAGATTGTGCTGGTTGGGAAAACATTGGGACACTAACAGAAAGTTCGGGATCAGCCTCCAAAAGGCGTAGTTGCTCTAAGGTTACATCAATGGTCTGACATGCAGATAAATGTAAATTTCTCCGCACACCCGGTGGGAAATGGCGAAGGATTGTGGACACAAGTAATGATTCTGGAACAGGCGGTTCCAAATATTGTGCCCTATGAACATAGTTTAGAAAATAGCTGGTCATATCCAGGCCACCCTTTCTATATTGATTAGGAGTGAACAAAAGTGCCCTGACATTATCCTGCACTTGATCACCCCAAAAATATTTGAGGAGAGCCTCTGAAAATTGCTCAAAGCTAGAATGTTTCAATTTATTAACATTATACCAAGTCAATGCTTTACCTTTTAGAATCTGCATTATCTCCTGCAGTTTTACCTGATCAGGTACGTTCGACGCTCCATAAAATGTGGTAACCGATTCTACAAATTCTACAGGATGTACTGGAGACAGTTCTCCATTAAAGGCAGGCAAATCTTTCAACTTGATAGAGGAGCGATAAGATAACTTGTAATTACTGGACTTAGGAGAAGTGTTACTGTTTGAAAAGGCACTCGCCACTGATGAGTCGTTGACCGTATTATGACGATTTGGAACTGTAACGTTTACAGAGGGTTCTGGCATATTAGGAAAAGAATTAGTAGACACTCGAGTAGCAGAAGGAGCTCTTTCCACATTCGCAGGGGGTGAAGTTGGTGCTCTACCTACACTTTCAGAAATTTGACGATCAATTTCACACTTAACGATAGTTGGAAGTGACATCTTCAATTCTCTTATCTCATCGACAAGGAGTTGGATATCTGAGGCTGGCGCTTCATATTGAGCACGCTGATTGTGAGACGAATAAATTGAGTCGAATTCCACGGACTCAAATTGATCACCGTCACCCGCTGAGGAAATCCTACCATTTACATTCTCCTCTTGATGCCAGTCAAACATGTCATCATGAAGTACATGAAGACGGGGTCCTACAAAGGGAATCATCTGATTTTGCATCGCATTGAAACCACTTATGTGGGGATCATCCACGGGGACAAAACCACGTCCTCTACCTCTACCTCGACCTCTAGCTCGAATAGGAACAATCTTCCGCAGGTGTTTGAACCGCGTATCAGGTCCACTCATGGCTAAAATTAAATGTTAACAAGAATATGAAGGGGGGAAAAGCAGAATAAGATGTGAAAACTTAAGACTAGATACGATACGTAGCTATGAGGATCCCGGAACGATGCTACGGAAGATGTGTAAAGACACCACGCAAAGGCCACTAGAGATGCACACCAAAAAATGCTGGAAAGGGAAACGAAGTCATCTGGATTAGTACGTTGATAAACATGACACAGGATCGGATCCACTCTCGCGATGCACAGAACAAACACCAGTTAATCCAACCAGAACGAGAACACCACCAGAAAACACAGACAGATAGGCTCGGATGATCCGGCTTTTCTTTTTGTTTCAGAAGAAAGCATAAAAAACTGCCGTCCTTAATCTTTGTAGTTCACCAGGAAAGGGGCAAAACTGGGATGGAAAATTCAACTTTTTTCCCTAGGGAAAAGTCTAACCCTTTTGAGATAAACTGGACTTAGATGTTGTCATCACTTTAACGCCACACGAGATGTCACGGCAAGCATTCAGAAAAGAGATTTATCCGCACTATTAAAAGTTGGTTTCGATTTAATTAATTGATCCGTTAAGGCATGTCTAGGTTTACTGTATTGTGATTTCGCACTAGATATATTTAGTTGGTTAGTTTATTATGTGACCGCGAAAGAGAATTGGAGTTTGAAAAAAAACGAGGGAGAAATTTAAACCATTGACTTCCTCACTCTGCAGAGCAGAGACTCTTGGTAGCCAATGATACCAAAAAAGGCAGCTATCACACTCACATAATATTAAAATCAAATAAAACACATAACACAGGTTTGACGTTGGGCGCCATTATGTGCTGCGGCCGGCTAGCGCATACACACAAAACAATGATAAAAAAGGCGATAGGAATAAATAAAAAGATAAATATATATGCTAAATAATAATGACAACCGAACAAGAAAATAGCAACATGAGCAAATAACAAAACACTAAACCGCAAACTTAACTACCGTACCCGACCTAACATTTTGTAAGCTAAGGAGCTAAATGAGAGAAGTTGGCCCAAAGGGCCAACTTAATTCAGGGACTTACATTTCTCGACGTTCCGAATCCGCGATAGTTATTCGAGTGAGAACCCCCTTGAACCCACCGAGGCATCAGGGTGAGATTGTTGACCAAGCCCAAGTGACTCTTATCAAATCACTTCCGATTGGCCCCAATCACCACCCACGCTCATCAGCCCTCCAATCCGGGAGACCGATGAGTACCTCGGAAATGCAAGACAACGGGAAAAAGAGAAACTGCATTCCACTGCACCCAGCTGCAGCCCTCCTTTGTTTTCCTCCCTTGCGTCTTACGGCAAGTTTCTTAGAGGGACGCAAAATGAGAGCAGCAAGCCAGCAAGTGCAGTGCGGCCAGGTCTCCTCCCCCACTGTCTCCCATTTCCTGGAGGGTTCCAAAGGGACTCTCAGGGCTCCCGCCACTTGCTAAGGTCGAGCACTCCAGCCTTGTCTCCGGGACCTGGTTACAAGTCTTAAACACTCCCATGAGGAGATAGGAATTTTTATAGAGGAGACACATGCTGCTATGCTTTGGGAAATTCATCGGAGGAACCTTTGAATGTTGCGAAATTTTTCCAGATATAACATTAATTTTTGAGAAAGTCTATTTTTTTACCTTGAAATTCTCAGGTACACACTATAGATAGCGTAATGAATGCAAATGAAACTTTTTATGCAATTAGACGAGGCGGACATCTACAAGTTTCTCAGAAATATTGTATTATATTAATGAAAATTTTTAGGAACATGCTATCCAGTTTTCAGAGAGAGCTTGGTCGATGCAAAAAAATCTGAAACCTTCCGATCCTTTTAATGATGCAATTTAAACGGTCTTAAGCATTAGAGTTGACCACTTTTCTCAATGAAATAAATTAAAATTAACATCTGGTTCCCTAGTAAAAATTGGCGATCGGAGCTGCGTTTCAAAATAGCATAGGAGTTATTATAGCCGACTGAAGAAGGCGATAGAAAATCATTTAGCTGGCTGTGGAAAGTGGAAAAATCGTACGGCCGGGTTACGAAGCGATAAAAAATTAAACAGCCGGACTATAGTTCCTGTCACCGGGCTTTACACTTTATCGCCTGGCTGTTGCTTTTTCGCCATCGGCTATAAAAGGCTATAAGAAATTGTGTAGAAATGCGTGTGCTTTGTAAATCCTTAAGTTTGTACGGAATCACCATAATATTACCAAACCGCACATTATATTTTCCTTTACTACATATTTGTTTTCATCAATTAAAATGAGAATAATCCATTCAGAGTGTGAAAAAATTTCAAAGTCATGAGTTGAACAACGCTGACTCCACGAGTTTAAATATTAGAGCCCAACAAAAAACGGAGCGGCGGCGCACTAGCGCCTACAAACCTAATAGGGATACTTCAAGCATTGCGCAATGCGTGAAGTATCCCTGTTAGGTTTGCAGGCGCTAATGCGAGTTTTGCGCTGGCTGCCCGCCCGCCGCGCCGCAGCGTACCACGGCACTTGAAGCAACTATTTCACACCAGAGGTATTGCACAGTATCGTGCAAAATTGAAGGCGCTCCAACATATTAGGAATGGCGGGCATCCTTCAAAAGTACGGAGCTTTTCTCGCAAAATAAATCAAGATACAACGGCCCAAAAAGAGAGCGGCAGTCCAAAAACTCACTAAATCCTGTCATCCGTAATTAGTAACGTTTAGCATACACTTTATCGTCAGGCTGTTGCTTAATCGCCATCGGCTATAAAAGGATATAAGAAATTGTGTTGCCGGCTATAGAGGCTATTGGAAATCTTACAGTCGGCTGTAGGTCTATGGTATTTTGGAACACAGTTTCTACTGCCAATTTTTACCAGGGTTTTTTAATGTTAAATGACAAAAGATAGCTAAAAACAGGAATGTGACCCTAAAAATTGTTTTCCCGCAATGAAAGGAATTTGCATTTTCTCCCAAATGGGCAGTGTCAGAGGCAAGACGACCCCATATCTCAAATGGGTCAAAGCACCCATTTTTTATCAATTTTCTGAGAGCGCGAAATGAACGAAGCCTCTAGGAATTTTATTAAAATCTTCTCTTACACCCAAATGGTCAAGTAACCACATTATCGTTTCAAATGGGTATTTGAAACGGTAATTTTGGTGGATTCTAATAACGTAGTTGGGCGGGGTGCTAATCGTCTGAAGTCAGCTTCAGACATCGCCGTACTACTTTAACTTGACTGTCGGCTTTGTATGGATCGGATTTTAATTAGCTTTTTCTCCCCTTAAAATTGATTTTTGAACTCCATAATGAGCTACATGAAGAATAAAATTGGAGCAGAAATTTTGTAACACCACAATGAAGATACCATCACCTTCCGGCCAAAGAATCACAAGCGCAAGGCGACGTTTAAAAATTTCCACCGCCAGTTTTTTTCAGAGAATTTTTTTTTTTTTTTTTTCTTGAAGGAATTGTATTTAAATATAACGTACCTACTACAAGTATTTCCTTTTATCTACACGGAGAAAAAAACCTCGTGCGTGGGACCTGAAGTTTAGGTCATATGGATCTCTGAAGTATTCGGATCGAGCATCTGAACACTTTAGGTCTAGCTGTCGAGGTTCGAATCACACATCCGAAACTTCAGTTCTTACATCTGAAGTACTTCAGATGTGAGAACCGAAGTTTTTCGGATGTATGAACCGAAGTTTTTCGGATGTGAAAACCGAAGTACTTCAGATGTAAGAACTGAAGCTTCAGATGTGTGATCCAAACCTCAGCAGCTGGACCTAAAGTGTTCAGATGCTCAATCCGCAAACTTCAGAGATCCATATGACCTAAACTTCGGGTCCCACGCACGAAGTTTGTGCTCCGTGTATCTACATGGTTTAAAACTAAAACCAAACGAATTCCATTCAATTTACAGGGTAACGTTAGGTAACACGATGATTCAGAGAAATTATTCAACGAAGCTGTTCGAAAATTTCACCGAATTTCCTTTGTGCTGCCGATAAAATTTAATGAAATTTTCAAACAGATTCAAACAAAAAATTTCCTATAAAAAAAGGGGGAAAAATAGTATGGCGGCGGAAATTTTGAAACGTCATATAGCGGTTGTGATACTTCGGCCAGAAGGTGACGAAACGTGGTTTCCCACTTCAGCCATCAATACGCTGTCTCTGGTGACACTCTCTGTTTGTGTAAGGGCTTTTATTATCGCAGGTGTTGGTTGCGGATCGGTGAGACGGTTCCGATTTATTTTTGCGACGAGGCGCGCGGCGCCGTGTTTTGT
Source organism: Bemisia tabaci (assembly GCF_918797505.1). Taxonomy (NCBI): domain Eukaryota; kingdom Metazoa; phylum Arthropoda; class Insecta; order Hemiptera; family Aleyrodidae; genus Bemisia; species Bemisia tabaci. Next base: position 8,256,217 of record NC_092799.1, read on the forward strand.
TTTGGCGGGTGGCGCGCGACGCCAGGAGTCGCGTGGCGCGTCGCGACGCCCTTGAATCGGCGGAATTCCCGCGCCCGCCCGGCGGTTTCGCGGGGGTCCCTGCTTCCTCGACCGGCGCGTCGGCGTCGGTGAGGATCGGGAGTCGGGGACGACGGGGGGACGGTCGAGTAGAATCAAATAAGTTTTGCTCTTGGAGCCATCGTTTTTTAAAAAAGTGACTTTAGTTATTTTAAGACTTCAGCATGTTTTCTGAAGTCCTCATACTCTATGAAAGTCGATTTTGATAGTGGTCAATCTTCGTTTTCAACAGAAATTTTTTTTTGGCCTCTTTTATCACTGGAAGTTAAATTTTTTGTCCGTACCGTAGACCAACTAAACAGGCTTGTTTTACTATCAATACGTGCGATAATAATATCGTTTTAAGTTTTTTTGCACTCATTGAGCTATATTCTTGTAGAAGAATAAAACAAAATACCCTTCAAAGTTTTTACTTTCAAAATTTAGCCCCCAAATTGCTCTAAAGTCCGATTTCTAGAATTTTGCGCCATCATTTTTCTCCTAAGAAAGCTAGGAAATGTAATTAAACGCTTAATTTTAATTAATTTCTTTAGAACTAACTTAGAAAATGTGGTAGACAACTTTTTTAAAGAATTTCTACCTTCTTAAAGCTACAAATTGTACAATTTTTTACTGGTCTACGGTACGGACAAACGGGCTACGGTAAGGACGAAGAGGCATTCGTAAATATTACTGTATGCAAGGGCCGAATTATAAAGAACTGAAATTCATTGGGGAATAAACTGCTAAGTTATAGCATAGCTTATAAGTGCCACTTTCATAAATTATTACAGGCAATAAAGGTAAAAAGAGTAAGTAAATCAGTTCTTCAAAAATAATGAACTGCTTTTATTTTAAAGTAAACGCATTAAATAATTAGGGACAAATCTTAGAAGCTGAGTTCTTAAAACAAGCTTGACAACGTTAGAACGTTTTAGGTGCACTTTTACAAAAAAAGAAAGAAAACAAAAAGGTAATCTTATCGAAAATGTGGTCACAAATCACCTTAAATAAATATTTAAAGGACAATAAGAAAAAAATAAGTTAGATATTAACGAGTAAATATTAAACGAATAAATTGCTATGAACTTCAGACGAAAAAGAGGACTCAAAGTTCTAAAAGAAAAAATGAAAAAAATAAAAAGATGGCGATCCTTATGCAATCATCGAAAAAAAAGCCTCCTTCTTCTAAGTCGCGTCGTACTAAAAAAAAATACGTCTCTCTTTTTTTTTTTAATTCCAAATTTTGGTGATAGATAAAATAAAGTAAAGTGGGATGATCTATCAAACAGCGCACCGATTTTTGGATGACTTTCGCATTTTGTCCGTACTTACCGTAGACCCGGCCGCATCGCGCGTGAGCTACGGGCTACGGTACCGGACGGCTACGGGCTACGGTACGGACGGCTACGGTGCGGACAAATCGTGTGATTATTGGCAACGGTGCTCGGGCATATTCACGCATGTGGTTGAAATTCTGGATTTGAGGTTAAGATATCAGAGCGTATCAAAAAATACCAAAATTCGAGAGTTTGAAGTGATTTATGCATTAAAAAGGTAGGTATACGGTAAGGACATCCTAGATGGTCGTTAAACCTAGAAACTCATAAAAAACGGTCAAAATTTACTGTTTCATTGCGGTTTTTTTTCCTCTGCTCGACATCAGCGTGTGATAGTCACGATAACGCAAAAAAAGTAAACAAAGTTCATAAGTGCTGCACTCTAACGGACGAAATGATGCTGAAAAAAGGGGGCTACGGTACAGGACGCGAATTCCGCAGACAAGGCTGCTTGACGCAAAGACGGTCAATATTTTCACTTATTTGGATGAATATAACTGAAAATAATAAGTTAGGTACAAGTTGAGTGTGAATTTACAGCAGAAGTGGAAGTATTTAGATGCAAGATGATGGTTATGAAGCGTTAAAGTTGCGCACTTGAGTCGCAGACAGGCTACGGTACAGGACATTTCAGCTGTTTAGGGCCAAAATTCTGATATTAAATGGCAAAAACTGCCTAAAGCGATGTTGGGACCTGATTAAGCGTAAAATTTTGAACAAATTAAAAAAAAAAAAGGTCAGATTTTTCCATTTTGAAGGGCTAAAAAGTCGGGAGACATGGTAGAGCAAAACTTATTTGATTCTACTCGGTCGCTTGTTTACGTCCGCGATTCAAAATTTCCCGCGCCGAAAATATTTTTGCCGGCTTACCAAGCAACGTTACGCCGGCAGCGATCGTGCGACAATTCGATTTCTGAGTATTATACGAGGTCTGTTAGATTAGAAACCGGATTTTGGTCATAACTAGCCCACAATGCGTCCAAATTACGTTTTCTTGAGCTTTTCTGATAGCTGAAAATATATTTAAGAACGCTACGTTCACAAATTTGAAAAATCCTAATTAGCTTCGTTGGTATGTGGCTTGAAGTAAGGCAACCTCAAGGGTGTTTTGCGATTTTTATGTTTGACCGAACTTGTCTCTCTTTTTTCGGTCTTGCACTACATTTTTCAACCCACAAGGACGATTGGAGTTTCATCTCCATATCGTAGCCGTACACTAAAGTATTGTCACCGAAAATTATCCTATCCAAAAATGTAGGATCATTGTTAGAACGTTCAAGCAGCTAAAGGGAAATTGACATTTGGTTGGATTTTCGTTCAACGGACAACAATCAAGGGGCAAGTGTACCTGAAACTCGATGCGTGTCTACATATTCTATCAAAATTGTATGTACAGAGCCTTCAGAAATATTACTCTGTTCAACAAGCTCGAAACGACCATTTTCGAGCACTTTTGCCCGCACTTCTTCCACGTGACAAATGTCAGTTGCCGTTGAGGGTCGATTCCCATGCTCCTCATCTTTGACGAACTCCTGACCAGTTTTGAATCGTTTAACCCATTCAAAACAGTGAGAACATCTCATACAATGATCATGGTAAACTTTACTTAGCATATACCAAAAGTTTCGGTACAAGGTATACCGAGTTTAAAACAAAATTTAATGTTGAATCTTTGCTCTATCAGTGATCGCATGATGAAAATCGCAAAACGCACCTGACTTACTCGTATTCGAGATGACACAGAATAAACACTGATCAAAATAAACAAAATCTGTGAAGGTAGCGTTCTTAAGTATATTTCCAGCTATCAGGAAAGCTCAAGAAAACCTATTTCGGACGCATGGACACCTATTCAAATTCAGTTCTGATAAATTAATGCGATAACTGCACAAAAATTATCACCGTTCAATGGATAAAATTAGCTGGCACCCAAATGCGGAGAATGCTATGATAAGATGTAAAAAATCACTGACGTATTTTAGTATTCTCCAATATTAAGAGTAAAAGCTTTGTGTAGCTGTAGAAATGAATAGTCCGTGCATTGAAATAGGATTACTCTAAAGGAAGTATTATTCATCAACTTTAAACTTTCAAACAATGCACAAATTGTATGCTAAACCTGCTTAAAATTGAATCTAGGAGGTGCTATTTTTTAATTTTTTCCTGGGGAGGCCTCACGAACCTCCTGGCTCTGGGAGATGCCCCACTGGACCCCCCCCCCCCCCACCCAGCATTAGCAAATGCCCCCCCCCCCCCTCCGACTCACATTGGATCCGCCACTGTTTCAGGGTAGGTACATTCTTTTAACATGGGAACTTCCTCAGGAATTTCACCGTGTGGAACACTCTCACTTCCGACTTTTCGCGCAAGTTTGTGTCAAACCCGGGGCGCAACAAGCAACAAACAAACAAACAAACAAACAAAGCCACTTTCAAAACACCGGGTTCAAGCGCCATGCGCGCCCCGGGCATCGCACAAACACCAACAAACGCTCACGCATATACGGACCGGCGAGCTATAAATAGACGCCCGGCTAAATTGAGACATATGTAAATCATTTCCGCTTTTCTCATATAGTAGCTCCAATCATTGGCGCTGATGCCAAGTCTTTGTTGATATCGTCCGTTCCTCGTCCAGTTGAAACCACGTAAGTTCAATGAAAAGCCCGCGTGAATTAGCGGTTGCTATACTGCTGTGTTGTCGCGGTCAGCCGTAGCCCAACGACTGAAGGAAATGACTGGCAGAATGATTCGGAATTAGTCCGACACAAATTGGTGGTCAGTCAAGGTGACGTCATGAATCTGCATTACGCATCAGTGGAACGGAACATTAAGAAAAAAGTTCGGTGATCCGTAATTATTCAACAAGGTGGAGAAGTTGCAAAAATTATAATTAGAGTCAAAATTAAATTTTTTGAACTCCAATGCGTACCAGTACGAAACTGAGGGGGGGGGGGGGGGGGGAGTGTTCAGCTAAGGCAGTGTTCCGATGCAAACTGCCTGAGCCAAACACTCTCCCCTCTCAGTTTCGTACCGGGACGCATTAGAGTTCAACAAATTTAATTTTGACTCTAATTATGAATTTTGGAACTTCTTGGCTTTAAGTTTTCCCCGCGAAATGGTGTAGACCCAGCACCATTTCTCCACCTTGTTACATACAGTTCGGGCCAGCTCTCAGTGTTCTTTTTCACTTAATTATTCAAGTCGCTCACAAGTTACACGACTGCATTTTGCAATTAGGGTTTATAATTTTTGGAACATACGTAAAAACACTTAGAGGGCACAAAGAGACTAATAGCACCTACGTTCTTTCTAAACCGAGACAAGAATTGCAGTTCCTAGTCGCAAAATGTAGTCCACTTCCAAGATACTTTTAGTTTAGACGAGATTTTTTGTTGCGTTCAACACCAAGAAAAACTGCCTGCATACGCGGTAAATGAAAAAGCGTGTTACAAACTACGCAGATTGCGTGCTAGGGAGAGGATTTCAGACTTTTTTTATGTGCCTGTCGTGATTTTCGAACGATTTTGCTCTTAAAAAGCACATACAGTTGGATGTACCTTTTGCGTGCAACAGCCCTATTCAAAACGCAAAACCAATAAAATAAGATAATTTACCCACAAAACTTGATGAAAAACTGCGTCACGGTAACCGCAAAATGCGTCCAAATAGAGTTGAAATTTCAAAAAATTTCCATGAGAGGGCAAACTAATCTAGCTACGCCTATGTGCACTAAGACCAGAAAGGTCCGAACAGCACGGCCAATGTTAGACACCGCATTGCGCCTCGTAAGACCAAATGGACTGCATTTTGCAATTTGGAACTATAAATTCTGGCTCTTCTGGAAAAACACTTATGTGCATAGGGAAACTAATGGCACATGCGTTGTTTTTATACCGGGCTAGAATTTATAGTTCCAAATTGCAAAATGCAGTCCAAATATTCCTCCTCCATGTAGAGGTAATACATACTGACTGATAATTTAATTCATCTCCTCGCTTAACGATTGCTGTTTAAATTATTAGCATAGCACTCCCGTCTCTATTCATTTAAATTAATTGGCAGGAGTTATGATTTCCCATTTTAATTGGCGCCCAAGTCCAGAGTGGGGTCCAAGCAATGTGGATTCAGATTTAATTTGGACCGAAGTTACTGGAAAGGACCCAAGTGAGATACCCTGAAAGGATTTAACGAACGCATGGCCGAGAGCGTGACAATATCTTGTCAGAAATCCAAGAATGGTGAGTGACAATCGACGTGTCAAATGTCAGATCAATTATTTTCATTCAACTCGGTTCTGTGGGTGACGAGAGCGAACGATTCGAACGATCGAGACGTGACGTCGTGACGTCGTGACGTAATAGACAGAAATATTAGCTCCGATGTATGGATGAGTCATATCGACGGTGAAACTACCAAACCACGTATCTCGTTTGCGGTGTTTAAAAATCTACGCTCACATTTTATTTTTTTGAAGTAGACCAAATCAATATCATTCCTTGAAATTTTCACAGAATTTTCTTCGCACGAAGAGGAAAAATCACAGAAATTCTCAAGACTGGACATTACGTAGTTTTTTATTTAAAAAATAAAGTATGACAGGAAGTCTGCGACGTCGCAAACCGAGATACGTGGTTTGGTAGTTTCACCATCGATATGTGGATGATTAAAAATGTAACACTCACTACGATCGAATCCGGACTGCATTTAATTTGGACTGCATTTTAAAATAGGAGACTACAATGTCTGGCTCGTCCACAAACACATTTATCTGCACAAGGAAAGTGAGTAAATATACGTCGTTTTTAAAATGAGTCAAAGATAGTAGTTTCTAACTGCAAAACTTAGTCCATTTAGTAGACGCTGCTATGTGGGATTGTATGCATAGTAGTAGTTTCTTGAATAGCTCTTCTTATTAGATGACTCCATACCAATTGGACTACATTTTGCAATTTGGAACTATAAATTCTATCTCGGTTTGAAAACAACGTATGTACCATTAGTTTCCCTATGTGCACTGTTTTTCCAGAGAAGCCAGAATTTATAGTTCCAAATTGCAAAATGCAGTCCAATTGTGAAACTGCAAAAATGCGCATCTCGGTTGTGGTGTATTAAAATATCTGATCCTATTTTATTTTTTAAAGAAGACCAAAACAACATCATGGCTTGACATTTTCACAGGATATTCTTCGCAAAGAGAATAAAAATCACCGAAGTTTTCAAGAAATGGTGTTTGGTATTTTTCCACGTAGAGAATAAAGCATGACAGGAAGTTCGCAACGCCGCAGCCGATATACGCATTTCTGCAGTTTCATCATCGATATGGTTTACATTATAGACTTTTGGGGAGCTCTTAACGTAATAGAATCACAAAAAGGGCATTATCCATGAATCCCTCGGATAGATTAAAAATTATGTTTTTGGAAATAGTCGCTAAAAAAGTGTCTTGGATCTAGACTTCAGACTCTTAAAAATGGCAAGGAAAAATACTCTTGATTCAATCGGTTTTTTGCTCGATTCATAAGAAAATACGCTTAAATTAAAAGGTTCGGCTCTCGAATCAAGTAAAAATCAGATCGAATCAAATATTCAAGAGTATTTTTCTTTGTTAAATTTTTAAAGAGTCTGGATTCTAGATCCAAGAGATTTTCTCTAGTGGATCCTTATAAGCGGCTGCAATCATTTGCCTCTGCATAGTACTGAAGAAAACCTGTCCATATTTGGAAAATTCAAGGTAGGTTTGACCGTGAACGTTTTTCCGGCGTTGTAAGTGGATTGGGATTGGACAGCTTCGATGCTTCGAAGCTTTGAGTGGAGTGGCAGACAAGACGGCGCGAATGACCAGAGCGAACGCCTTCAATTTACTCCGATACAACACGACTTACAATTTTACGGTCTTCGCGAATCGATGCTCGAGGCTCGACACTGTTTTTACGACATCAATAATAGAACTCGGGATTACATGTAAGTCCGCCGTAAAATATGTTGCGCAACTGTGAGCTTTTAACAACCTCCATTCGAATTTCAAGAACCCGGTAATACCAGGGGAAACAAAATCACGAGATGAAAATGCTTTCCGAGATGTGACATCTAAACCTCCATCGGAGAATACAGATACATATGCACTTTTTTATTGTTTTCTACCGTAGGAACGTACATGAGAGGATATAGAAAACGAAAACCGGGAAAAAAGCTCCTCTCGGATTCCTCTTAATCTCTATCCTTTTCCCTCTTGGCTGCGTTCCTACTGTTGAAAACAATTAGAAAAGAAGGAAAATGTATACGTTCCTATTGACTGCGTGGATGCCATAGCTCTGAAGGAATGGATATAGGAAGAATGAAAAGGAAAGGTATACGAATAAGAATAATCAGAAGAATAAGAAGAGAGAGAACAGAGCAATAAGAGTAAGAACAATAAGAAGAGAGAGAAGAGGAGGGTTTTATCTATCATTTTTATTTACTTATGCACAATCTAGCGATCCTTGTTACTTCCCATACAGTAATGGCGCATGACACGATTTGTTGGTAAAATATTGTATTCAATACCACCAATCACAGTGAGAACGCATGCAATTGGAGCGCAATCGGAGAATTTTCGTTCTGATCCCGAAAAAAGTTCGCAAGTTTTATCGACTTTAGCAAGAATCAATTAGATAGATTTTCGGGTGTTGGCATTGGGCCAATTAGAGCTTCATTTCGGACGATTTTCCGCCAATTTCAAGTTAATGGCCTTGCAGAATTTCACGCCGAAATGAGCATTTACTTTTAAGACTTTTTAAGACGTATACAACAAGAAAAGACAGGGCTTGTCTTAACCATGCAATACATCGCATTTAGCAATTACAACTACATTTTGTAATTTGGAACTATAAATTCTAGCCCGGTTCAAAAACGACGTATGTGCCATTAGTTTCCCTACGCACATAAGTGATTTTCCAGAAGAGCCAGAATTTATAGTTCCAAATTGCAAAATGCAGTCCAATTACATAACGAAGCGTGCCCATAGAAATGTCGCGTTTTTCCCCGGATAAACCCGGGAAATGCGCTATGTGTGTGATCGTCATCACAGCGAGGCGTGAGCCTGGACAGCGGACAGTTCAGGGACTGGAACTGGAACTCGTCGGCTGGAATCGATCTCGGTTCCCCTTGGTGTCGCAGACATTCTCATACACTCGTGTAAAGTAGTTGTGCGGGAACAAGGTCGCGCTTTTCGCTGAAACCCTGTTTCCTGTCCTGAGTGCCCCCTGCCCCCCCCCCCCTCCCCGTCCCTGCTCGCAGTAATAAGTCACGACCACTCACCGGCTCATGAATATTGTCCCACCTCGCTCGCAATCAGCAGAGTCGAATCCTCGTTCCTTTGACGAAAGGACGTAACTGCATTTGAAGATGAGATTTGAGAAGTACGCAGTTATACGGGTAACGGAGCTCGTCTAAAAGCGTAGATACGCCCTTACGTCAACGAAGGGACGGAATGTTTCCGGCTGTCGCCGGACTTGCCCTTCGGGTTGAGGGCGGTGTCTATAAACACTATCAGGACCTAGAGTCCCCTTATACTGAGAGTCAAGACAATGTGAATCCATTTCTGATTGGTTACCGTATTTTAGGCCTCCACAGTGTCACAAACGGGAATGAAAATTACATTTTCACCAATTGCAAAGATTATAATCTGGAGTGGACCGAGGAAATACGAACAGACGAAATGAGAGCTAGAGGGAATGGAGAAAGGAATTTGAGAATCGAGAATGGGCCGATCAAAGATTACGAAAAACGTTCAATTTGTGTAATCTTTATTCCCGTTTGTGACTCCATGAGGGGGTGTTGTCTTGACTCTCAGTATAAAGGGACTCTATCAGGACCGACGTGGGGACCTACTATTTTCGGCCTAATTCAGAGACAACGTATGAACCATTGCTTTCCCTGGGCAGATGGGTGTTTCTACAGATGATCCAGAAAAAGTTACAGAACATTCATGACAAAATGGAGAACATGGCCCAAAATGGCTCTTCTATTCTGCCGTGCTAAGGAAGAACGCCGTATGAGCCTTCAGACGTTGACAAATTTCCTTTGACAAATCGCATGATTTGAATGACACGAATCGATCGAAAAATAAAAACATGAACTGATCGACGTGATTCGCGAGTTTTTCGATCGACTCACTGGTCGATTCGCGGTTATCGATCGAATCGGTGTCGATCGGATCATGAGATTGATTCAGGTCTTTATCTTCGGATCAATTCATGTCGATCGAATCAATAGCCTGCCCGATTCATTATATTTCCTCAGGAGGGGGATGTGTCATTTCCGGTCGGCGAGAAGTAATCCCAGACAAGATATTAGCCTCGGTTTCCACTCGCTTAAAGATGCAGAGCGCATAGACGTTGAAATTCACGTCAGGGGCTTCTCTCTCCCAGGACGGCGGCGTCGCGTCGCGAGCAGATGGGACCGGCGATGAATGATCGTTTGATTAAACAAACGATAAATTTGTTGCGGTGATTTTGCGCAGCTAGGCGGGCTAGGCCCATCAACTATTGTAGCGCTTCCAGACCCGTCAAAGGCCGCTTCATCTTCACAGTTTCAAATCCGCGCGTGGAGCTAGTTAACATGCAATTGCGCGTAAAATAACGGAGTTATTGCGTCAGAGATAATTGTACTTCGTAAGCTCACCAATAGGTCCGTCGCAAGGGGTGCGAACAGGAGACACGCACCTGCGTGCGAAGCGCTTACCGTATTGGGGTGCCAAAATTTCTCTTCTTTTATAGGAATTGGGTTTAGAAGGAGTCTACTGTGTGCTTTCTTCCCTCTTCTTTTTTCCTTCTTTTCGTATTTTTCCTACTTCTCCTACTTTCCTTCTTCTCCTACTTCTGTTTCTTTCTTCTCCTTCTTCTGTTTCTTTTCATTCTTATCGCACTTCCTCCTTCTTTTCTTCTCTCTTCCTCTCCTTCGTCTCCTACTACTCCTACATCTCTTTATTCTCCCTCTACCCCTACTTCTCCTACATCTCCTTCTCCCCGTCCTAAACTACATCTCCTTCTTCCACTTCTTCTTCTCCTGCTGCTGTTTCCAACTTTGGCTTGTTATAATTATTCTTCTTTTCACTCTACTACTTCCTCTGCTTTTAGTTATTCTTCCTCTTGCTCTTTTTCTGCTTCTTCGAATTCTCCTTCATCTTATTTTCATTCTTCATTTTCCTTCCTGTCTCATTTCCTCTTTCTCCTTCCTTTTTTTCTGACCCCTCAAGTTTTTGGAGAGATCTTCCTAACTGCCGTATTAACGCAAGGACATTAATTAAATATCTAAGCTGCTGGACACACTGTTGCAAGCAACTATTACTGCTCTGATGCCACTTTTATTGCCTACCGACGTATTTGAAGGCGAACTAGAAAGGATGAAAGTTTAACTCTTTGGTCATGGTATTTTCAATGCGAGGAAAGATGACCGAACAGCTGCAAGTAACTATTACTTTTGTGAGGCCGCTCTTATCCATATCGACGGCGTAAGTCCGCAATCACACATCTTGTTTGCGGTGTCTGAAAATCTCCGTCTCTATGTTATTTTTTTAAAGGAGAACAAATTGACATCATTCCTTGAAGTTTTTTCAGAATTTTCTTCGCACAGAGAAGAAAAATCACGGCAGTTATAAAGAATTGCCGTTGAGTAGTTTTCTCTGGACAGGATGAGAAAGGAACATTTAGACGGTTTTATAATTTCGCTAATTTGTACGGTCAAACGTAACCACATTATAACAAGCAACTATTACTGCTCTCAGGCAGCTCTTATTGCCTACGGACGTATTTGAAGGTGATGTAGACAGGATGAGCGCAAAATACATTTGAACAGTAAAATAAGCTCGCTAACGCCGTGTGGCCACACATAGCTACACAAGCGATAATTTCCTCGAAAATCTCTTTAACTTTTGCACTAGCGCAAAAACTCCCATTAACTTGCAAGAACTCAGTTAATGTAATTACAAAAATTACATCGTGGCTGTGGCACTCCGGGCTCGGAAAAATTTCTAACTGCGAGTCACTGAAAATTCACCGTAAGCACGGATTCGTGCTTCCTGTATTCCATTATTGCGCAGAATGTTTTAGTTAATTTAGACACAGACTGTTCTGGATTTCGAAACTCCGAATAAACGTCCAAGTTCGTTATCCGTGCTGGTATTTTCTCAAAGGCCTTGCGTTCGCTCGACCAGACGACCCAACACGAGAGCTTTCGGCGAATTCGGAGAAAATCCTCCGATCTCCCCGGGGTTTACGTCAAGTTGGACGTGACACTGCCGGGATTACTTCCTCGAAACCTCCTTGATATATTTTTGATTGCATTTCGACGGTTCAACTATACGTAAACACGACCGTGGTCCTTCCAAAATGTCTTCATTCTCTATTTTTTCGCTGAATATTACTGGAAATTTTCATGCGAAATTTTCAGGGAATATTTTTTAAGGAGCAAAGAACGATTCTACACAATTGGTTCAATAACACATGCCGTTTTTCCCCACGAAAAAGTAGAATGTTAAGCCGTGATCGCCGTAACGCAAGCAATTATTGTTGCTCTGATGCCGCTCCCATTGCCTACCGATGTGTTTGAAGGCGAACTAGAGAGAATCAGAGCGAAACACTTAAGTAGGTTTCAGGAAATTTTGTCAACGATTTTTTGTCCGCGCACCTTTTTTGTCCAGTAGTTTACGCCCACACGTAAAATAAGCAACGGTGACTTGGTCCAAGCGTTATATTTTAGTCGGTATGTAAAATTATATTGACAATATGGAAATGAGAAATTGAGAGAGAAGGAGGTATTGTTATGGTTGCTCATTTTCTAAATGAAATGTTATTACTTTCTCCTTTTGAATCATCTTTTTAAATTATTGTCATTGGTGAATATTTGGTTTTATTTCTAGCCTTAAAATATTCGATGTACAATATACCTTATATGTGTATAGGTACTTTTTTTTATTTTTTTAATTTTTTCTTTACGAAATTATTACTTCATTTTGAAAACATTTATATTTTTAAAACGTGACAAATATTTGTAAAACCTTTTCCAAGCGACATTAATCTCAATAAGCCGCAGTTGTGCCGACAGAAACTGCAAAAATGAATAAAAGAGGAAAAAAAAACCAAGAAGCACGCAATCTTAAGTTTTAACCCATTTGTACTTACATCGATCTTTTAGAGTCAAATACGTCAAATTTTGAGCGTTTGGTTGCGCGTACACCTCGCTGCAGCACAATAAAAGCACAAAATGTAAAAGAAAAAATTAAAGTGCTTTGGAAATCATAAATTTGACACGGAACCACCAATATTTAAAAACACACATTATATTATTATTCTCCTTTGATAAATTGATACATATTTTTTCCCCATCAATTTAAATGAGAATAATCAATGCAGAGTGTGCAAACATTTCAAAATCCTGAGTTAAAAAACGCTGACTATGCGAGTATAAATATTAAAGCCTAAGAGAGCGGAGCGGCGTGCTGCCAGCGCGAGAGGCTCACTGGCGCCTACAAACCTAAGTGGATACTTCACGCATTGCGCAATGCTTGAAGTATCCACTTAGGTTTGTAGGCGCCAATGCGCGTTTCGAGCTGGCCGCCCGCCCGCCGTGCGACGGCGCCTGAAGCAACTATTTCACAACAGAGGTGTTGCACAGTATTATACGAAATTGAACGTATTAAGAATGGCAGGCATCCTTTAAAAGTACAGATCTTTCCTCGCAAAATAAATCAAGATACTTATCGTACACTGGAAAAATCTAAGAGCCTTTAGCTGAGGCAAATATAGATGTTTATCCGGTTCAGGTATAACAAGGTAGGAAAATCTTGAAAGATAATTAAGTCCTGTTACACCAAAGAGGTGTAGAGAGCTTTAGTGAATTTCGTCTAATGGAATTGACGCTCCCCCATTTTTACCAAAACTCTCAACTATATACTATTCTCCGTTGGACCAAACAGACAAAACAAAAAAAAAAAACAAGCAAACCCTCATTCTTCCAAGACATTTTACATTTACATCAAAAAACGTCGTAAGCAATTGTCGTTTGTATTTACATGTGGGCCAATTAACTTTGGGTCTCAACTGGCACGTGGACCAAAACTCTCGTGCCGAAAAAACGCGTGGACGTAAATCACTGGAAAAAACAGATGTGCGGACAAAAAATCGTTGACGAAATTTCCTATAACCCTTAAGTACAGTAATATAAGTTCGCGAATGCTATATGTCTTATACGAACAAACGTGATCACACTACTGCAAGCAACTGTTATTGCTCTGATGCTGCCCTTATTGTTACCGAAGTATTTGAAGGCGGACTAGACACGATGAGAGAACATTTAGGTACAGAAATCTAATTGTAAGTTCGCTAATGCAATGTACGATAAAAACAAACGCGACCACATCATTGCAACCAACTATTACTGCTCTGATGCTGCCCTTATTGCCTACCAAAGTATTTGAAACCGAGCTAGACACGATGAGAGCGGAATACTTAGGTACATTAATCTAATTTCGCTAATCCAATGTTCAATACCAAAAAACGTGACCAAATTGTTGGATGCAACTATTACTGCTCTGAAGGCCGCCCTCATTGCCTTAACGCATTTGAAGGCGAACTAGCTAGGATGAGAGCGAAGCACTTTCATAAAACTTTAAAACTCTTTTTCTCTGATCAAATTCGATGCGACATAGTAAATTTCTGTTGAATTGCGTTTGTTTCGTCGTTCACAAGACAAATGAACGTAACTCCATCCCAAGGCTGCAAAATTATTTGAAATCATTTGATTTCATTTTCCAGGAATATAACCAAGCTATGATGTCCAAACCTTTCATGATTTTCGCGTGTATTCCGCGGAAAAATCAACGAAATTTTCGATAGAAAACGCGCAACAGGCTCCTTGTAAGAATTAAATTTACGTGTGGAAATGTTGCAACGTTGCAATATAGTTACGTTCTCTCGTATGCTGCCGTGCTAAGGAAGAACGCCATATGAGCCTTCAGGCGTTGCCAAATTTACTTCGACAAACCACGCGTTTTCAGGAAAATTGTGAATGGTTTTTCTCCAATTTGTAAGAGGATTTTGTTTGAGATTTTTTCTAAAAAATCTGCAAATTTCAAGGAGAAATATGCATAACTTTCTTCAAAAATAAATGTTTTATCCGGAGAAATTTGGCAACTCTCGAATGTTCATACGGCGTTCTTCCTTAGCACGGTAGTATGGAAAACGACGGTTTCACTCTGTGCTTCTTGGGGGCAAGAAACCCATTTTCGCTAACGTCGTCAATTCGGAACCAGCACGCTTGGAGTTGGGGGTCCGAGCTCCGGGACCACCTGCTTAATCCACTGCGGAAATTACGGAGAAGCAACGGTACGGGCAGACAATTGAAAGCACGTTTCCAATCTCGCATTTACCCATCCCAACTCCGTCCAGCTTAACGCGCGACGCGAAGGGTGAAAGGGTCCATCATGAGCGTTGTCACGCCTTGGCGCGGCGTAATAAGAGGGCTGGGCGGATGTGGAGCTATGATGGGATGACGGGATGAAAGGGTAACGATTGCGTCATCGTCCCCTCGCCTGCCCCCTCCCCTAGCTCGCTCCCCGCCCTCTCTTGCGTGGATTCCGTTCCTGACCGTGATTTCACCCCACTACGCCGCTTACTTCCGCGACCTTGAGACTTTCGACCCGTTGCCGAATATTGCGATGTGAATTTGCGTTTGAAAAAAGCTCAAAGTTGATTAATTGTGTTTAGGAGATGAGGGTGTAGCTGAGAGGGGTCCACACGAGGGTGAAAACTTACACCGAAAAAAGAGTGATGTTGATTTAACATTCTCGATGTAAAACAAGTGCGCGAGAACTCATAGAATGCTGAATTATCTGCCTCAGCAGCTAGTTTTACATCTGGACATAGCGAAAGTAACTGATGCAGCGGTTAAGTCAGCATTTTGTGAGTTCTCGAACACTTTTCTTACATCCAGAATGTTAAATCACACTGGAAAAAAAACACAGTGGATCTAGCGTCCAGACTTTTGAAAACATTGACAAGAAAAAATACTCTTGATTCAATCAGATTTTTGCTTGAATCAAAAGGAAATCCGCTCAAATTAAGAGGCTTGGTTCTTGATTTAAGCAAAAATTCGATTGAATCTATAGTATTTTTTCTTGTCGATGTTTTTAAGAGTCTGGACTCTAGATCCAATGTGTCTTTTTTCTAGTGCACTTTCACTTTTTTTTCGGGGTAGGTTTCTTTGGGACACTGACGTTTAACATCATTAGCGCTGAGACACAGGAACTGAATTTCGGACGGGATAATCACAGCATTTGTCAGCCATATCAAGGCTGAATTTTCAGAGACACAGCACCAATAATGTAATATCGATGGCAAAAGAAAACCACTTATCTCCGTCGCGGTGTTTCGAAATTTCCGCCTCTCTTTCATCGTTGCGAAAAGAAACAAGCATACTTAATTGCTTGAAATTTGCAGGCAAAAAGTATTCTGCTAATAGAGAGGAAAAATCAGGTAAGTTTCCGAAAAATTATTTCGAGATTATTTTTCCCAAAGAATAAGTAAAGCATGACAGGAAGTCTGCAACGTCGCAAACGGAGATACGTGGAAGTTTGAAGATTGACGCTCCTCTTTGCCCAATGATAAAATATATGAGCAACTTGTTGAGCATAAAATTCGCCAAACGATGGCTGATAAAATAATTTCGGGATGAGCACTTTACCTCGCAAGCTCTGACAAATTATGCTACGGTTGCTGAACCAAATGCTTAACTCTCTGACCATCATTAGGCGAATCTGAGTGTTGACTACCATAAATAACTTATGCACTACGGGAGAGAAAGAGTAGCGGAGTTTCTAAAATATATTATCACGGCGTATTCTCTTCTAAATGCCTTGCTCATATGAACGGAAAGCTTTGGTGTTCCATATCGACGGTGAAACTACCAAACCACGTATCTCGTTTGCGGTGTTTAAAAATCTACGCTCACATTTTATTTTTTTGAAGTAGACCAAATCCATATCATTCCTTGAAATTTTCACGGAATTTTCTCCGCACAAAGAGGAAAAATCACAGAAATTTTCAAGACTGGATGTTAAGTAGTTTTTCATTTAAAAAATAAAGTATGACAGGAAGTCTGCGACGCCGCAAACCGAGATACGTGGTTTGGTAGTTTCACCGTCGATATGATGATATGACATGAGGCTTGGCCTTTCAACCGAAGTTACTTTCTCTACGTAGGACATTTAAACTAGTGCACATTCATAGGGGTGGAACTTAAAGAGGTCTGAACTCTCCCCTGTCTTACAAAATCCCCCAGAGGATCAGTTGCAGAGTTTTGATCAATTGTTTAAAATATGCCCCCATACTTTAAAGAATTTTCGACCTCAGGGATTCCTCACCCTTCTCCATGAGAGAATTATGACTGGTCAATGAGTCCGTACAGTCCCCTCACACACACACACATTATTATTAAATTGTCCTCGAAAGAGATTATTTCTCGTAATTTTGGGGAGAGTTTGAGTCTTTGGATTCTTCCCAACCCCTAAGTGACATCCCTAATCATAAATGGGAAATTAATCACAAAATGAAAGGCGAAATTTCCTATTTTAACAAATGAAAGTGTTACAAGCACCAGTCTGCTGATAAAAAAAAAAAATATTTTATTAATGAAGAAAAGGGCCTGACAGGGGTTAGATTTCGCCAAGCCACTGATAAACTTTTACGGATTTTTATTAAATGTGTGCGTGAAATAAAAAGAATGGATGAAAAAATTGATTTAAAAAAATCATTTCATGGTGAACGACAATGTATATAATAAAGAGATGATATAACAATGCAATTCGGCAACTTAGCTAAGGACACCGATCCATGAATTGCCCATTGACGGAAGGGATGATGAGGGTGCGGGGTGGTGGAACAGGAGGGACGGTGAAGTGGCTTCGAATCATGCGCATTAGATAATCCATCCCACAAGTCTCCCTGGTTCTGAATTCGAGTATATACTGACATTTGATCAATTATGGTTATTAATAGAATTTAATCTCTTGAAAATATCCCTCTCAATTTTTATGCCTTGGCTTCCAACGTTACAGGAACCTATCAAGCTTCCGCAATTTTTACGCACTTAGTTGGTCTGGTGCGTCAAAGAGCTTGCTGTGATGGTGAAAGTTCTGCTAAAAGATCCAGATGTTAAGCATTTTATTATTTTGATATAATTTATAATCCAAAATGAGCAACATTATGGTTTGGCATTTTCACAGGATGACTAAGTAAGTGATGGCAAACGAAAACAGTAGAACATTCCAAGCCATCATATCAATTTATTAACCGTGCGCGAAAAAAGGAGAGTTATCTCCAAAAAATTGAGAAGATTCCCTTGAGATTTGTGTTTTTGCAGTTTACCTATCGATTTTCACTGAGAAAATTATTCATTTCTTTTTCAATCAATAAAAATTGACTTCAGTTACTTTTTGAAAAGAAAAGAAAAATTCTCGAATTTGCAAAGAAATTATTTTATTTGAAGAGACATTTTTGTTACTGAAATAAATTCAAATAAATTCAATATAAAATCGAATGAAGTTTTGTAAAATTTACTGTAAGAGTTACATCGGCATCGATGAAAAACTGATTGACAAATTTTTTTTTGAAATAAGAAAAATTAAAATATTTTTTTATTCCAAAGAAAAAATTACTTTAACTTGGATAATCTTTTTTAAAATTACTAAGGTTTTTTTCTTTCTTTTTTTTTCGGACCTGCGTAAATAGAAGAGTTTCGCTAGATGACGTTTAGTTGTGACGTATGAGTTACAGTGTTTGAAACTCACAGGCGCCAACGTGACCCTTAAAAATTACCCCCTATAAATCTAGATTTTCATATTAGGTGATTATTCGAAATTTTCAGTGAAAGCTTTTTCTATTCTTCGCGATTTCATTATTTGAGCTTTTGTCTTCCCCAAGTTACAGCTACTTACAAGTTCTGCTAGGAAAAAATCTAGCGTCTACCTTTTCACTAAATGCGCCGTAATATGTAGGCAAAAAATCAATTTGGCCCCTAAAAAATCTTCAATGGCGCCTAAAAATCGGGCTTGATGCGCCACATGGCTCCTGAAAGTCAAAGGTGAGTTTCGAACACTATGTATGTGTACGAGAATTTTTAGCCTGGTTTTCGATGTCCTCCAATAGAGTCGATCACGGTCGAGAAGAGAAATTCCAGGTCAAAGGGGTCAGCTGGGGTCATCAACACGGACGAAAAAGCACCCCTCGTTTCGATTTCGCTACATCGCGAGCCGCGCTCTTAATAAAAAACCTTCTGGGGCGGAAACTTCTCATCATCCCTCATTAATAGCAGCGGACCGCGATCGTATACGCAAACAAAACAAAACATCCAGCGAGTATTTTCCTACGAGCACTCTTTCGCTCGAAATCGGCCTTTGAATCATTAATTCTGAAATTCCTCCTGATTCACGCTACCCCTCGGGGGTGGGGGAGTGAGGTGACCTAAAAACCTTATTTGCTGGGGTCACAATCGATTTGACATCTGTCCCGTACTCCCGTTTCACTTGTCCCTTTGAACATGCACGAATCAAACCCCGCGAGAATCGACGTACTTGAATTTATGGGGATCTTGACGCTTTATAGATGCTGCAAGTATATCGATAGCCTAAGTGCGAAACCGTGCATGTTCGTTTGTTACGTTGCAGACGTCTTGTCATAATTTATTTTTTCTTGAGAAAACTGGTCAACTTAATTTCTTGAAACTTCCTTGATTTTTTTTCCCTGATAGCATCATATTCCGTAGAAATCTCAAGCCATCCGATTGACTTGAGTCTCTTCGAAAAAACATATTAGGGACAAATATTTTAAAACACCGCAACGCGGTTTCGCACAATAGCCGTCGATATGATAACACGGATCGAGATGAGGATTTTTCGAAATTTCAATTAGTTTTCAAATTAGATGGTAATAAATTTTTACTGATGAAAAATAAATCAGCAATTCATTATACCTCCACTTTTGAACGTATAATTTTAATACTCTCATTTTAATTTTAAGATGTGACCGCTTATCTACCCTACAGCAAGGAGAACCTTTGTCTAAGGATGAAAATATTTCTGAAGGGCAATTTTCATCATATTAAATAGAAAAATCGGAGTATAATTTTTGGACGAACATCTCTCACTCTCTCGTATTACAATGATCAGGTATAATAATATACTTACTTTAAGTCAATGGATCCACTGAATGACGACAAAATCACTCGTACTAAGATGCAAGCTAATCGATAACAGCCTTTCGGTGCTAAGAAAAAACGCCGTATGATCATAAAAAATGGTGCCTAATTTCAAACAATAAACCATACATTTTTATGAGAAGTCCTTGAATCAATTTTTGATACTTCATATCGAATTACAATTGAAATTCTTGGAAAAAGGGAGGACAAAATAATATATTCACAGGTTTTCCAGAAAATGTATGTATTATGAGAGGTTTACGACATTAAATTTTGAACCAAATCTTACACTATCGATTACGAATAATCATAGAGAATGTAACTTTTATGTTGACCAGCATCTCCGAAAAATAAAAATAAAGTTTCTTAGGAAGTTTGCAATGTCGCAAATGGAGAAACGTCGTCTCTCATTTTGCCCAAAAATATGTATGTGTAAAATTGAAGGCATTTTGACTTTCCTCTCTCAACTTATATTCGTCTGTAACGATAAACAATGGGACGCGTTTGCTACGGCGCCTTGATACAACTATACAACCTCGACGGATGTCCGTATTGCGTTCAAAAAATTGAAGGCGTTTTGCCTTCCTACGCACCAACTGGGAACTGGGTCGATCGAGGGACGCGTTGGTTGGCGGAGACAGGGAATTGATGCAACTAATTAAACTTGATGGATGCACGTATCGCACCGACTGAAGTGCGAAACCACGTATCTCCATTGCGGTGTTTCAAAATTTCCGTTCTTATTTCATCTCTTCCAAGAGAAACAATCCAAATTTACGACTTTAAATTTTGAACCAAATCTTCTGCTATCATACCTATACAATCAATATGGGACGGCGCTTTGATACGCGTACGGCGCCTTGATACAACTATTCAACCTCGACGGATGTCCGTATTGCGTTCAAAAAATTGAAGGCGTTTTGACTCCCTGCCCATACTACCTGTAGTCGATTCGATCGAGGGACGCGTTGGTCGGCGGTGAAGGGGACTTGATGCAACTATTGAATCTTGTTGGATGTCCGTATACCACCGCCTTATGTGCGAAACCTTGTATCTCCATTGCGGTGTTTCATAATTTCCTTTCTTATTTCATCTCTTCCATGAGAAATAATCCAAATGGCAACGTCTGAGGGCTCATACGGTGTTCTTAATCGGTATTACAGTGTAACCGTGAACCTCATGAATGAGCGGCAAATTTTTCAGAACGTACCAAGTTGGCAAATCTTCAAGATATGACATCACTCTTGACGCAGGCAGGAACCGCGAAAAAATTTGGACGATCGTTAAGTCAGCTTGAAAATTCACGTGCACTAACGCGGAATTATTTATAAGTAGATACTAATTATTTGCTGTCTGATGGATTTGAAAAATAATCTAGAATGCGCTTAAAATACGCAAAATTGGTTTTAATTTACAAACGTCCCGGCGCACAGTGAATCGAGTCGATCAGAGAGGTCGGACATAAAATTTTTGACCAAAATTGCAAATTTTGATGTTTAATTCGTCACATTATAAATTTTGGGGGAAACTTCGGGAAGGAAATTTCACGAGGAAACCAATGGAGCCACTTTTAGAACCTCAAAGTTGCGTTTAAACGGAGTCATGAGGGTTTGAAGTTTCAAAATTTTGTCCGATCTCTCCTATTGACTAGATCCATCGTGCGGCGCGGTGGTATGAAAGCAAAATATATCGATGGCCAAAATTCGAAACCACGTACCTTCGTTTTCAACGTTGCAAAGATAGTCATATTTTATTTTCTCTTTGGGAAACTAGTCAATGTAATCTCTTAAAAATTCTTCGATCTTTTCTTTCTATTCCAGGACATCCTGTAAAAATTTCAAGCTGAAAAGTTTGCAAGTATTTTCTATGGAAAAATAAAATAAGGGCGGATATTTTGAGACACGGCAATGAACATACATGGTTTAGCACTTCGGCCATCGCTTGAACATACATGGTTTAGCACTTCGGCCATCGCTATAAATTAATGGATGGTTGAATGTAAATTTTGGGAATAAAATTTGAAGTTGGAAATTAATAGTGTATATGCAGATAAGTTATAAGAAAACGAATCAATGAAGAAATGAGGGCCCCCCCCCCTCCCATTATATTTTTTGAAACGAGAGAGTTTTTTAATCTTTGCTTCTCTCCTCGTTCATAACGAAGTTAAGGAGGTGAACTTAAAGCTTGCGCCTCTCATGAGAAGTCTGCGGTTTTATTACAACGTAATGAATCACAAAATATAAAGGAAGAACCATACGTAGAAATTATTATCCATGTTTATTGAATATTGCGTCAGATTTCGTTAGATTACGCTTTCAGTTGTTTAATGCGCAGTTATGAGACACGATCGCACTCTGCCTTCAATGAAATAAGCAGTAGATTTATATTTGTCGATGAACTCTTAATGATAATTTTAAAAATTTTAACAAAATCTAAATGACGGGTCTGAAATTGCGCATCATATTTGTCCCGCCAAAAATTTGAATAATTTTGAAACAAAATCAATACCCGCCTTCAACCTTCACCGAGGCATCAGAGACGCTGTTGATTGGTGTTTGACGGGGTAAATAAAAAATTTTAAGGTTACGTTTTCTTATCAACAAAAACGTGTGTAGTGAATTATTTGTATAAATTGCTCAGTTTTTATGTGCCCTTTCCGATTAATGCGGTCTTCAAACCATTTAAATTTCTTCCAGAGCCATGGCTTTTTATGATCGAGGCAAAGAGTCTCGAAAGAAATCAAATTTTTATGGTTCCAAGGTTTGTGTACTGTAGCTGTTCAACCGTATGAGGTTACTTTGTATTGTTTTCAAAGCTGTATCCTATATCTTTACGCATTTCTCTTTTCGTATGAATATACAGAGATGATAAAGAAATAGGCAGATTTTTATTACCATATTTTATAACGTAGTATTGTCTCGAAATTGCTAATTATGGTTCAAGGAGTTCCTACAGATGGTGTCTCCCAAGTCCACCGCCTCGTTTATGCTCCATTTTACCTGTGCTTCTGCCAGGCACTTTGAAAACTTTCAGCTTTCTCTTCAGCTGCTTTTATTCTAAAACCTGTATCGTAGTATCTCAAAAACCTCTAATGTCAGGTGTGCTGTCTATAAGTTGACAATAGATGCGTTGTCGAAGTCAGCTGTTCGGGACTGTTTGGAAACGGAACAACCTGATCCGAAACGGTCTGCGTTGTTGTACTCCATCAGAATTATCCGATGGCTTGTTTTTTTAGGCACCAAATCTTAACAACTCTACCAAACGTTGAAAGATCTCAGGAGGTCAATGGGATCGTTAGATTGTGTATGGAAACGGAAGAACCAAACGGAATCGGACAAGTTGACTTCAACAACGCATCTGATATTTTGCTTCAAACTAACTTATCAAACTTGCTGTATGGTAGAGTTTCAGATTTAACAGTATCAAATTGGTGGTAAAGATAATGTCTCGTCAATCGTAAATCAATGTGAAATGATATTTTTGTGAAAGGTTTATCTCATTATTATAAGGCACCAACATTTTTTTAAAATCTCCAGTCAAAATCCTGATTAAATTGAAGTAAGTGAAGTTCACTGTCAAAATTCTTCAATTTCAGCGAACTTATGATACACAGCCATCCATATAAAAATGGATGCTATGGTCCTGAAACACAGGTTATTTTATCCAAATGATAAGCCTAAATACAACTCATCGCAATTTTCATGGTCATTTAGTATAAGTTATCTGTGGTTTTATTCTAATATTTATTGCATGTTGTTTGCAGGACAAGGATGATAAGTTTTTCAATTCAAGGCGCCTGCCTATTATTCTGACAAAACCTGATTCTGAGCGAGACAAGGATAAGGACAAAGGAAGCAAATCTAGGTCCAGTACGCAAGATTCTAGTGAAAAATCAGTGCCCTCTCAACCAACCATTTTATTGAAAACTAGAGAAGGCGATGGGCGGGCCCTTTCACCTAGTCAAAAAACAGCTAGGTGAGTTGATTGCTCTTTATTCCTGTACCATCAGGGATAGTTTTAGTTAGGCGTGATTCCAGATTTTTTGGCTGACTCCTATAGTGCAACAGAATATGAAATTTCTTGGCTCTTGGATAGTGTTTCAATATAAATTTGAAGACAGCATAACATCTGTCTCACTGTAGTTAGTAAATTAATATGACTGTGAACCCTAACTTGCCAGACCTATCTACACAGGTCAGTCATTCCCTACAACGACTTTTGGAACTCCACTGCGCAATTACGCATGCCTAATTGACTGCCTGCAATGCATTTCTTATGGGAGCAGCCAGTGTGACGTCAGATTGGCTGCTGCTGAGTTATGGCCAGGTGGGGGAGTAGATTTCAAAAAGATACGCAATGACTGACTTGTGTAAATTGATCTTGCTAACTTGCTTAAAGAAATTGCAATCAAGGTTTGAATTCATAAACTGTAGGTCTAAATCAAAGGCAATGAATTGTTTATAACTAACTTCAAGTTTGTGACTGGGCTTGTGACAAATATAAAGAAAAAATTGATAGATGTGTAACAGCTCAGTCACTGAAGACAGCATTATTTTGTGTTGCAAGCAAGTAAGGGAAGGAAACCCGAAGATTGCAACATTTTTCTGATTGCACACTTCAAATTTGCTCTCTTGTCATCAAGCACAATTTCAAATTTGCAAAATCATCGGTTCTAGAATACCCGTAGATATGGCCTGGATTACAATATTACGCAAGTATGATCCTACAACGACCTGATTATAATAAAAAAATATTGTAATAATGAAACTTGGAGGATAATCTAATTTCAAGAATCATAAAATAGATTTTACAGGCTTACTTCTAACTTTGCTATGTTTATTTTTGCCCTTCATTTACTGTATTTCTGTTCTTGCAGGCAAAAAAAGGATGTCGAGCCTACGTACCAGCTGGCAACAAAAACCAGCAACACTGATAGTGAGTTTCTAACATTTGCTTTGAAAAATCATGCATGTCTATTCTTGGGTTCATCGACTGCCTCTGTTATGCAGACTCTCTCTCTCAAAGTCCATGACTTTATTACAGCATGAATATTCTGTACGTATTCACTTGACTAAGTGATCCTATAAGTGATGGTCTTCAGAATTATTATGAAGCATCCCAAAGGGGAGCGTTTGCCAATGGAGAAAAACCACAAGTAAAGTAAATGAGCAAGATAATTTATTCAATCCAAAGAAATGCCTTTTCATTGGGTGGACGTTCTTTTCCATAATATCTAAGCTGCAGAACACCGGAGTCGGACGAAAATCTTGTAATCTTGAATTTTATTACTTGCTGACAAAACTCTCTGGTGGAAATTATTAGTATCTACTCGGTCAGTTACGTCCAAAGTGACAAAGTTTATCTATTTTAAGAGAGAAGAACATATTAGTTTTAGAAGTTGGCTAGATTTAATTTCAGAGTTAAGAGACTGAATAGGGCCGAACTTAATGCTTCAGTAAAGTGCTATTTTATGTAAAGAATGAAAAATTAAACAATGGTGTATTTTCGTTGGAAAAAACACTAATAACTGGTAAAAAAATGATCATGTTCAAGAAAATAATCTCACTTCTGGTAACCTTTTCTACCGGTCATTTACTTTAAAAAATATCGTGTACTTGAATTTTCAGTACCTAATTCAATATCAGTTCTGAAACATTTAAAATTTCTTTTATTTTTTGCTATACTTATTTTCTGCTTATCTGTTTACTCCCTCTTACAGCGACAAGTTCTCTTCTACCCTTACCTGAAATGAAGCAAAGTATCAAACTCATAGATGAAAATTGTCAGTTTTGCGGCGATGGACTTCTTGAGTATTTGTCAGAACAAACCGATTTCCTCGTCATCGGGTGTATTGGGCCTCAAAGTGCTGGTAAATCAACTATAATGTCTCACTTGACCTCTACAACTCCTACTAATTGGTGAGTAAATTTCAATACTACCTTTCTCGGAACCAAACAAATGCTCCATGATGAGAAGTTTTCAATCAAATTTTTAAATTCACATCGGCACTGACACTTACTTGTATCAGCAGGAAAGATTTTAATTCATAAAGTCAAATTCTTGTTGAATTATTAAAATTTGACACTCCAAGATTAGTGAAGCAATTTGTTAGTGTGGCCAAGCCTACAACTCACCCACTCTGTCAAAAATGTTAACAATCAGTAAAAAGGTTGAAAAGAAAGTCAAACTTTCGGGAAAAATTTTCTGCATCAATAATTGTCTCCTTTCAGAGGGACATATCTTGGCTGCATTGTTTCAGTCATTTTATTTTTTTATAGAAGAGCCACTGCACAAATTTGTCTGATCATTTCATAGTATTTTCTTATAAGTGCGAAGGAAAAGCACTGGGAATTTCTGGCAAAGCCATGTGATGGTTCTTCTTTAAAAAAATAAAATGTAAATGAGAAATACTGGAACAATTCATGCAAGATATGTTTCTTCAAGCGGAAGACAATGGTGCAAGGGTCTCCAAAGATTGTGCATTTCTACCATTTCCTTTAAAGCACTGCATATCGATGATGAAACTGTCAGAATAATTATCTCAGTTTGCAGCGTTTCAGACTTCTTTTCATAGCTGTAGACTTCTTGTCATACTTTAATTTTTAAATGGAAAACTACTCAACACCAATTCTTAAAAACTTCCATGATTTTTTTTCTCATTGCGAAGAAAATTCTGCGGAAACTTTAAGGAATGTCGATTTGACCTCCTTCAAAAAAAAAAAATGAGAGTGGAGATTTTTAAATACAGGAAACAAGATACATGGCTTAGGAGTTTCATTGTTGATATTCTGTGGCTATTTTGCAGCATTGTATGACTGTGCTTGATAAAATTCCTTTAAATGCTACTTTTCCTTGAAAAGCCCAGTTTTTACCCCTAAGTGTCATTTTATCAATACGTCTTAAATTTTCTAGGAATATTTTCAAGCCGCAGACAATAGAGCAGGAAGAGGTTGGTTTACATGGTACTAATGGTGTGGATGTCTTTGTGACATCTAATCGGGTCATTTTACTGGACACTCAACCAATATTGTCACCATCTGTTCTGGATAAATTGATTCAACAGGTAAGTTATAATTGTAAGTAAATTTCATTTCTGATTTTGGAAGCAATGACTCCAAATTATACGGTTCAAACCATCTTTTTGATAAAATGGTGAAAAGAAAAGAAATCGTTCAGTATTGCAGTGTGTAGTGTCCAATTTTCTTATGTTTTTCTGACACTCTTTTAGAATCTTGGAAAATCCAAGCAAGATTTCGCAAAATTACAAGTAAACATTTTATTTAATTTTCCCTGAGGAAAATAAAACATGATCAGAGATTTTCAAAAATTGCAATTGGCCTGTTGCAAATTTTTGCTAGAGCAAAAATAAGAGTTGTTACTCATAGAAAGCGTCTCAAAAATTACGATGAGCGCAGCAGCAAAGTCTGAAAGGCACTCCTTACTTCACAATTTGCATAAGAAATTTGCGTTTTTTCGAGCTTTCCTTTTCAAAAACGATACTATAGTACAGGCGAACATTTCATTAGAGGAGTCATTCCTTCCAACCCCTGCTCACAAGGATACTATGCAATATTCAACACAGCCGATGCCAATCCACCAAAATACATGTGACGGTCCGTCACTGACAGGGCGATGATTCTAACCACCTGATAACAATCGGCGTGTTTACATTCACATTTTTCTCGTGTTGATAGATATCCGCCTTGATTGACCGCGTCCTCTCCTCAACTTGCACGCAGAAGCATCGGCCATGTTGAGCAGGGATTGAATGGAACGACTCCTCTAAAGAAATGTTCACCTGTGCTGTAGTATCCTTTTTGAAGCGGGAATCTTAAAAAAATGCGAATTTCTTACACAGATTGTGAAGTTAGGAGTGCATCTCGGAGTTTGTCGATGAGCTCAATGTGATTTTTGAGACATTTTCTATGAGTAGCAACTCTTATTTTTGCTCTAGCAAACGTTTGCAACAGGCCCATTGAGATATGTATTTTTCATGTTAAGCCATCGATATTTTGTACTTGAATTTACTAAAACAGCCCGTTCTTTTATGCTGAGCTTGTCCCTATTATTGCTCGTAAAACTTCTGAATGCTCAGATATCTCTTATAAGGTAATAAACACAAGAAAATACTGAGTCAAACTGATGGTCAAATGACTGACCCTCAACTCCAACATCTGAATTTGAGACAGTGGAAAATGCGGTGGAAAGAAATTCGCTTCAAATCACAAGGTTCTTGTTGTCAGTTTGTCACACCGTGATTTTAATCAAATTACTGAATTACTTTTTTACAGGACAATAAGAAATCCTTAGGCAACCCAGGGCCCCCAAACCACAATGCTTTTTCAAGCATGAATGACCGATCGGCAACTCCAACAACTGAATTTGGGACCGTGGAAAATGCAGTGGAAATAAATTCTCTTCAAATCACAGGATTCTTGTTGTCAGTATGTCACACTGTAATTTGTATTCAAGACTGGTTCTTTGATCCCAATGTCTTTAGGTGAGTTTAGAATGATTGAAAATATGCTTGCACTGCTCAATTTCTCACCGAAAATTTAAGAAACGGTTACATGCTAAGGATTTAAAAAAGAAACAACTGAACTGGCGAAAGACTCTGGTGGTTAGCTGAAATTTTACAATAACTAGTAGGTGGAGGCACCTGAAAATTTGAAGTATTGAATCATTCATGTAAGAGAAAAAGGCGTAAAATCCTTAGGATACAATAAGTAATAAATACCTCGCATGAGATTCAAAATGTTATACAAGACCTGTCGTCTAGATTTTTGTGCTCGGTTTCAGTAGAAACAAGTAATCACCAATATTCTTTTGCGCTCTTAATATTATCCCTTTACTTTGGTGTGGACTCTATCAGAGTAATAATGCATTCCATAGCTTTCTTATGCTTTGAACATTTATTAGCTGCATTTTTAAAAACCACCGCTTTGATTGCGCTTTCGTGAAACAACTATTTTTGTAATTTTTAATCAAGGAAACACCAATGCCTCATAAAGTTCCACGTTGTAGTCTTCCACGAGCTCTCAACTGAGGTTTCCACCAAATCTTCAAAATCTCTCACAGGTAATTTTAAAAATTCCTTTTTGCACCCAGATTTCTTCAGTCAGCCGAAATGTTGAAACCTGCAACTACGACACTTCAGGACGATGTGATGGTTGAATATTTTCCCCAAGTCGTTTTTCTCCAGAATAAAGCTCGTGTCTCAGATTTCAATCAGGAGAATATTTCGACAATGCAGGTAAAAATATGATTGTTTCAAATTGTTGTTTTCATTTAAAGTTCTGAGACAAATGCTCTGTCTGAGGTAAGAATTAAATCAGAAACTGAAATTTGGAGAAAACTCCTCTCAATTTGAATACTTCTCTCTTGAATGGTATATACCTCAATATCAAGTGAATGGGTCTGTCGCATGCTAGAAACACAGCCAAGTGTATACACTTGCTAAGAGTAAAATCGCTTGAAAATCACAGCGGGCACCTAAAAAAAGTCTGAAATCCACTCCTTAGCGCCCAATCTGTGTAGTTTGTAACCAGCTTTTTCAAATTTACTGTGTCTTTGGGCAGTTTTCCTTGGTGGCCGGCAGTCAGGTTTGCTCCGAGAGAGAGACCTAACCTAAATAAACAAACGATCTCAGGAACTGTTATAAACTTTCCTTGTGTAAGATTTCAATTGATTCAAAGCTTTTGTTTTTGCAAAATAAGGAAAGAAAAAGTACAGAAACGCTTGATGACGATTGAAATCATGTTAGAGAAAAAGTCAGTGGAATTGTTTATTCACTCAAGTTAGTTGTTCTCACTCCTCTGCCTGTGCAAACCTGGTTGGTGGTGCCTGAGAAAAAGTGCCATAAAGAATAAATACATCTGGCTGTATCTTTTGCATGCAACAGACCTATTGGATGATTTGGTTTAATACAAACTTTAATTTTACCCATTCCGACCTCTTTGAGTGCAGTCAATCAATTTAAAACCCTGCCTAACCTCTGACTTGAATCTCCTCTAAAGAGTAATTTTTAATTGTTGCATTTTTGAAAAGTAGAGAGTGCATTTAGCTCCCAGGAATTTACTAATATTTCTCTAATGATATTAACCTACAAACATAAAGCTAAAAATTATTTACTCCTAGCTTCCACTTGAACGCGCATCAAGCTGACATTATCAATGCACATCCATGTAGACTATGGACCACAGCAGAGGTAATGCTCAATCAAGTGGGACATCTTTGGGCGTTTAAATGAGGGCTAAAAATACGTAATTTTAAACTTGCTTTTCATGGGTTAATATCATTCAAAAAAAATCTGGGACAATTCCTGAAAGCCAAGTGCACTCTCTTTTCATAACTGCAACATGCCCAATCTTTATCGCAAGGACGCATTTTTATTGCTTCAATTCTTGGTGCATCAAAACTTATTTCTTTTAAGTCGTAACCATGATGCCTAGTCTATGATTCCAAATTTAAACCCTTGCATATTATTTTTATAGCCTTTTGATGATAATATTTTCCTTCTGTATTGAAACCAATCAAAAGGAACATATTAATGGATACATATCGCTCTCTATCAGTTTAATGGTAGCACAATATTTAGATAAAAAATCTAGTTTTAGAATCCATCTTCTCTTCGGCGGGAGGAAAATCAAATTTTTTTAAGGAAACCTATAATTATTTATCTGAATGTATCGATAAAATGTTATTTTACTCCTCTATCTCTTCTTGTAGGATGTCATCAATCAAACTTTCTTAAGGTCAAGGCTTCAAATTCAATCAGGTGTCGGCATTGCCACCGGAAATGTCATCAAACATTTGAACCCCATGACTTGTGGTGACCCTATCAACTTATACCTCCTACCAAATTTCTACAATGAAGGTATCTTGTCAATATATTTTTTTATGTTGAAAATCAATGCAAGAATTTTATGATCCTCTTATTTTGCAAAACGAATGTGTTGCCTCTTTTGCGGTAACTTCTGCAAAAGAAGAAAATCACCTTAAAATTTGTTTCACTGTGACTGCTTCTCCTCAGAATGCTGCGTCAAAGATTCTGTGCTCATTGCAAAGTGAAAACTGGAAATTTTCACGATACATCATGAAATTACTCATTGCAGTAATTTTTGTTCGAACTGGTGTTGAGTCAATGAACAATGGTTTCTCAATTGATTGCCAATCGAATGGGTGTCAGTGATGTTTTCAATTTAGTATCAACAAAGAAACAACTTAAAGCGGGACTAAGGCCGCATATACTAAAAAGAAATACACAAAATAAAATAAGAAACCCGGGACGTTTCGCAGGGATTACACCCGCATTTTCAACCAGCAAATCAAGAAAATTAAAAGAAGGACACTATGAGCCTCACCGTTGTTATTGTGAGACTGATAGTGCAACCAAAATAAACAAACAAGTGCAACTTGAAACAAAGCACATTGAAGCAGAGATTACTCAGGTGTTCCAGCTCAACAAAGGAGCTTTGGAGCAAAGGAGCGCAACAAAGTTGTGCTTTGTTTCAAATTGCACTTGTTCGTTTATTTTGGTTGCACTATCAATTTCACAATAACAATGGTGAGGCTCATAGTGTCCTTCTTTTAATTTTCTTGTTTTGCTGGTCGAAAATGCAGGTGTAATCCCTGCGAAACGTCCCGAGTTTCTTATTTTATTTTATGTGTTTCTTTTTATTATTTGCGGCCTTAGTCCCGTTTTAAGTTGTTTCTTTGTTAGTTTTTCGGCCCGATTAAGTTGTTTTTTGTATCAACTTAAGTTAATCAAAATGGTGCCCTCAGTTCACTGAGGAAATGACTTTTATTTTATCAGCTATTAATGTTCAATCAAATAATTATTTTTTTCTTTTTTTTGGTAGAAAATCCGAACCATTTCAAGAATAACACAGGGTTTGCTGATCTGATGTTGCAATTCAAGAGACAGTTGCTTGGTATAACAAAGCATCCCTTAACTCATACAGCCTTAACAGAAAAAAATTGGTATGCTAGTCTTGAATAATTGTGCTTAAGTTCTCGCAGGGTTTTCTTTCGTAAACCTTATTTTTTATTTTTGTGCAGTGAGAGTCTCAATAATTTTTCATTCTTCATTAAATTTTTTTCAACTACTTTTTCTTCCTTTAAACTAATTTTATTTAAAAATATCTTAACTCTTACAAGAAACATATGCCTTATGACTTGTCACCTGAATTAGATTTCCAAAAGTCTCTAGAAACAAAGTCTAAATAATACAGATTATCTAGAAGAACAGCTGTTTTGTATTTCTCTGTCTTTTGTTTGAAGACATTGACTGGAATTCTCTGTCTTTTGTTTTAAGAAATTAACTGGAATTCTCTGTCTTTTGGTTTAAGAAATTAACTGGAATTCTCTGTCTTTTGTTTTAAAAAGTGTCAATTGGCCCTCTCTAGCTTAACTTGACTTTCATCTTTCAGCTGATATGTTTAGCCCATCCAAAAATTCGTCTTTTTTTGTACAATACCTGTGTGCAAGTTAAAACCTGGAGAAAATTCATCCCTTTTTGAATTTTAACTGTTAGACATTAAGAACTAAAAATGTGTAATAAAAAAAATTAAAGGATTATTTCCTTAAACAATATTTCCAGCTTTAAAACTAAATTGGTTGAATCTTCCAAAATCTCATTTACACTTTTTGCCCAGGTTTCACTATGCTTCGAAAGTATGGGATGGTATAAAGAAGAGTCCATTTTATTCGGAATACAGCAGACTTTTGCCGTGATGGTTTATCTGGATATATTTCTTTGGATGAAGTCTTTGCTGAATCGTTGACCTCTGAGGTAAGAAATTTAATCCATTCTTTGCTCGTTGAATGTCCTTGCCCTAGAGGTAATAAAAACGAGTTGAAAGATATGACACTAATAAATTAGAAAATCGTGCCTGCAGTCACTGCAATACTTTCTTTTGTAGACTGTTTGTAAATTTCCCAACTGAATCAGGTCTAAAATAAAAAATCCCTTCAAATAGTCTTGAATTCCACCAAAACATCAAGTTGAATATAAAAGTAAAATTCGTCACAGTGTTTTTTACTCATGTACAATAGAATAAGGTGGCTCAAGCATATGTTTAATTTGGAAAGAAAAAGCTCTAGAAAGATGACAATACTTTTTTCTTCAAAAATTCACGTAATTTATTTGAAAAAAAAAAAAGAATTACTTAGAAACAAGAATCAGCAGATCAGAAACAAAATATATAAAAAGAAACAGAACGAAACAAGAAACAAATAAAAGTTCAAAATCTAATCACATTTATCATCCACCTTTAGCAGTCCATTATCCATCTTTCTTAAGACTTACTTAAGTAAGGATATTTAGTGCTAAGTCGTTAGGAAGATAAAGAGACGAAAACGATAAGAACCTATCAGTTTAGCTGGCTGATTTTAAAAGTTAACACACAGGAAGACTAAGTTAAAATACAGAAGCTTCGTTGGAAGGTTTTGTTCGAAACGGATCTCTCTTTGCATATTTTTGTTTAAAAATACAGAGAATACTGACAGTGAAACTGCAGTAACGTGTATTATACGAGTAGTTTGTGACATTGCTAACTTCCTGTAATGCTCTATTTCGTAAGTGGGAAATTTCGCAAGACCTTTCTTGAAAATGTCCTAGATTTTTCTCTCATGTGTGAAGATTAATCTTTCGAAATTTCAAGTAATAGGGTTGGTTTGTTCCCATTTGATAAAATGAAACAAGAGCGTAGGTTTTGAAACACCACAAGCAAGACACACGTTTCTGCAGTTTCTTCGTCGATTCATCACAAATTTTTAGATCTAATTTTGTTCTCGTTATATCAGCCAACTTATAAAAACCAGCCAAGTAAGGTTGATAGGTAATATTAAATATTGCACAAATTATTTCACATCACCATTTTCTTTTTTGAAAGTAATATTCTCCTCGAAGAAAACTTTCAGAAGCTTTTGAGATTCATTTAACTTATATGTACTCTAATGAAAATAAATAATTGATATGTAGTGATTTCCTCATTCCTGCAAATAGAACTGCATTTTAATCGATTATCTTGGTATGTTTAATAGGCCACCTGACAAGGCTGGCCCCAAACAACAACCCGCCTTCAAGTATATAATTTTTCTGTTATTCTCTCCGAGTTCCTAATTCAGTTTTGATTACCAAAGAATTTAAATTTCATAATATTTTTTCAGTGTCTCTGAAACTCATACTAACATAGGATGATCTTTATTCGCTCATTTCCAGTTAACTATTTACATCAGTCTGAT
The DNA here is from genome assembly GCF_918797505.1 of Bemisia tabaci. Taxonomy (NCBI): domain Eukaryota; kingdom Metazoa; phylum Arthropoda; class Insecta; order Hemiptera; family Aleyrodidae; genus Bemisia; species Bemisia tabaci. The sequence continues at coordinate 8,290,091 of NC_092799.1, forward strand.
AAGTCGTGCCTTCAGAAAAAAAATATTAAAACACGTCTTTTCCTCTCTGTACAAATCACAAAGGAGTTTGTGTAATCTACCAACTAAAAATTACAATCTATCATAATTTTCATGTTACAATTATGAAAACTGAGGTATCATGTTATCTACATAGATTCATACAAAATAGTTTGTATTTTTGCTGTATCGGGAATATTAGTCATCAAGGTTTTTGTTCTTTGGCTGAGCAGGAGTATATTTTGTGACGTCAAATGTGTTGGTAGTTCAATCGTTTTGTTTTCTGAGTGTTGAACTTTGCTTTCACAACTTGTGAGGATTATAACTTTTATCGTTTGGAAAATTTCTATTATATGACATTGAAAAACAACCGTATGTTACGAAGATAGTGGAGGTTATCCGAATGAAGTAAATTCAACTTGTGAAATGAAGTAAATTCAACTGTAACTTTTAGTAAATGTGGATTTGGTTAGAAAGGTCTAAACCTTCATCTCATTCCAAACAAATCAAGTCGATCGTTAGACTGACTGTCTAGAATCATAATTATTTCCTGAAGATGGAAGGAAAGCATCTTGAAACTACTTCTAAATTACACACAGCAAGAGGTTTCAGAGTTTTCCAAAAATTTTCACCCTTACTGTTGTTGAAAGCAAGAATGTATCATACTTAATTCTTGAGATGTGGGCATCCCTCCACGACCAAAAAATAGGCCATTTTGCGACATTTTTTACAAAATGAATCTGTACACTCATTATCTTAAAGTTCGGCTGTGCCTCTTGGTTACTGTATTCAAAACTTTAATTTTTTACGCTTACGTAGGCAAAGTATCCTGCCATAGATAAGCCTAATCCTTTTTAAACTTTATATTTTCAGCATCAATTTTGAATGGTTTGATAATGCCATTTTGAAAGTACCACATAATAAATGTTGATTTTCTTTTAATTCAAGATTACGTAAGAAGAGAAAAGCAATCAATCTCTAGTTGAGGCACTCTCACCTCGGACAAAAGTTTACAAGTTCAACTTTCTCGTTTATTTGGCCACTTTCTTAAGTCAATCTTGGACGTAAAGTCTTCACGGTCAAATTGAAATTTTTTGTGCATTACTTTCAAGTTTTCGATCAGTTTTAATTTTACCCTCATTGATAGACGCTTCTCAAGAAAGGTTTCCGGCGGGTTTGAATAGGCTTGTATGAATGCTGGTACACAGAAGCAAGTCGCCAGTGCTCGGGATAATCTTGCCCAGTCGTTCCTGGCCACAGCGAGAATGGTGGCACTAGAGTTCCGATCGAGTAACTTCGCTTAGCAAACGGAGTCTTCGGTTTCGGAATGTGTAATTTATGCTCATTGTTCAACCTCTGAGCATTACCGTTCCCGTTGAAGCCGTTCGGTTTTCCAGCTTTGAACGCCATCTTGTACTCAGGTTTACTTTGGCTATTGTTTGACCCAGAACTAGATTTATTGCTACATGCCATACATGGCCGTGCGTTCAACAACTTATGACCCTTGCTTTTCACATGATTGTTATTTTTATCATCGGAACAACTGCTGGACGTACTTCCACAATTGCCGTTTTTACATTCTTTCTTCTCCTTACCCTCCTCATTGACCACTGTAGTTAAATTTGGTGAGCTGCAGTAATGCTTTTGATTTTTAAGATTCAAAGAGCCCAAATCAGAGGAAAGGGTCAGGTTGTTTTTTATCGAGTCGCAGTGCTCCTTGCTACACTGGCTGTTTCGTTTACTGCTGCCCCGAGAACTGGCTGAATTAGATTTTCCCTTCCTCGGAGGAACCGGATGCACATTCGGGCTGTCATTCTCCTTAGCGACAGAGCCGTTATAGTTTTCTACAACATTCATCACAGCAGAAGGATTTGATCTCTCTTGTATTTTCATCAATTGTCGCTGGAGGTATTTATTAGAAGTGTCATCTTCGTCCCATGCTGTTCTTGGTTTTGTTTTCATCTCATCACCACACTTTGGCGACATTGATTTGTAACTTGTTTTGTCTGGTGTCGGACAGCCGCTTTTATGCTCGTTTGGAATCGGGTGGACCAAAGTAAAAACAGACGGAGCTGCACTCCCGTTACTTCCATCTATGTGAGTTGGTCTCTTTGGCTCGAGGTCGGTATTTTTTGGATGGTAGTCCCAGCAAAGCGCCAACTCCATCTCCGTAAAATTCTCTTTCTCCCGAGTACCTCTGTCACTGGAAGTTTTCGGCCTGTCATCTTTCGGTAACGAATCTCGTTTCTGTGCGTTACCTGCAGTTTTCGGTCTATATACTCTTAATTTGCTACACTGTGTAGGGCCAGGTACTCCGTAGCATTTGCACCCGATTGCTGCTGCTTTCGGCTCAGTATTTAGAGCTAACCCCGGGTTTTTCTCCCGATCGAATTGGAGGGAGCGGTACAATGCATCTTCGATGATGTCTGGTAGAGGATGGTGCTTCTGGTTCTCTAGTTTGAGAGTCCGTGCAAATTGAGAGTTCGTATGAGCACTCATCAAGGGAGGAACTTTGCAAGTTTTTGGTGATGCTGGCGGCGGAGGACTGGACAGTTGTTCTTTGCTAACTATTTCGGGGTATTTTACTTGTTCACTAATATGCATTGAATTCTCTACCGGTTTCAAAGAGTTGGGTGAAGTGGTTGGAGGTAGTCGGCACAGCTGGTTGTGACTTTCACAGTTTTCAACGGCTTGACGAGGTAAATCGGCAAGTTTGATGTTCGTATCGTGCGTGATGTGGTGCGAATAGTCAAAATCATCAGTTTTACTGTTTGGCTGGTACTGATTTATATTCTCTGCGTTACTCCTGTGTTCCTCCTTCAAGCATGCTGGCATAAAATCTTTATCTTGTTTTAGATCGTCTAAAACACTTGATCTTATCAGCTGTAAGAAAGAGAACAATTTTCATGAAAGCAGAATAATATTTGGATTACATTTTGCAAAAAGGAACATCTCTGGCTCTCCCATAAAAGCACATATCTGCATAGGGAAGCCAATGGCATGCATGTTGTTTCTAAAATGGGCCAAAAATAGTGGTTCCTTCTTGCAAAATTTAATCAATTTTCCCCTAACACTATAATTTTATACTGAAAATTTTTTTTAATCAAATATAAGGCTTTTTTTTGTTTTAAATTATGTACGTCTATTTAATGAGAAGCTATTGGACGCAGTAACTGAAAGATAATCTACCGACACAAAATATTCTCAATGGATAGAATCCTTTTTTATAAATATGACTGCCTAAAGAAATAAGGAACCTAGTGATGCATATCCTAAATTCAACTCATTAGTGTCTCTGCTTAGAGGAATTTTAAAGTTGTGGATTTTTTCAATTTCCTTACTTTCTCACTTAATTTTTCATCGAAATTCATGTCTACATAGACTGAATTGCACAGGAAAAAACAGAACCACAAATTTTCAGACGGGGATCAAGTAATAATTTGTATCAAGCTTAACCAGTTGCACTTTTTTTTGTCCAAATTTCCGAGTTTAGAAAGAATATTTTGAATGTAAAAATAAGGAATTGAACTTGATTTCTAACGTACGAAGAAAGAAAACTTCAAATCTAATTTTCTCAGACTGATCAGAAACCAAGTCACATTACGATGTGACTTGGTTTATTTCTGTTGATAGTTTTTTTAAAATCCTAGTCTTACCTGTTTGTTATTGCTCTCTCCCTGATGTAACTCCTCCACTCTATCTTCCTGACCTCTTGATAGTAATTGTTTATCTTTATCGTTTGCCTCCAACTGTTTCAGCGATGTCGTTTCAAGCGTCGGAGAGGCTGCTGGCGATTCTTTTCTGGAAGCTCCGGGCTTTGTATATCGAGATCTTTTCTCGATGAGATAACTTTTCCGAGGACGTGACAGTTCTTCCGCTGTAGGAAAAAGTGATACACATTCAGGAGTTTTCGGATATGGCTCATGATGCAAAAATAGTGTCAAGCCGCTTCAAGGCAGCAGGATTATGCCTGTTTCATTCTCGCGGACGAATTTTGCTGTCAAGTATTTGTTTTGGGTAACTGAGCATTATTTGAGTGTTTTGATTAAACTGCTAATAAATTCTGAGATCATCATAAATTTAAAAAATGTCTTATTCATTTCTTAACTTAAATTCTTGATTAATGAAGACTCATAAGAAATAGATCACTCACATTTAGAATAGACTTGTGATTAAAGTGTAAGGCATGAAAGTCTTTTTCTCTAAAAATCAGTAGGTTTTTGCTATCAAAGCGGAGGTTCAAAAATTATATGCTTTGAAGCACATAATTAAAGACTCATCATCAATGTTGGGCTAAGTACAGAAAGTTGATTTTGAGTTATTCATATTTTTACTTCCGACAACTACAATGGGTTTGTACCACATGCACATAAGCGGTCTTTTGGACGTAATACGCACTTTTTCTTAGTATATAGGTGACACTTAGCCCGTTATGCAGCATGCAGTTCATGGTGTTTAGGACAAAATGCCACGTCTAATTTAATATTCGATTTCTTGGCTTTTAGCCTGCCATTGTTGATAAGTCGTCAATTGACATTTTCCCTGACATTCAGAATGTCTTTTTACTTGGTTTCTAAAAAGAATCACTCAATTTCAAGAGGTAATCTTGTTTATTTTTCTTTTAAAGAAATAAAACGTACTTAATCAGAGACTTTTTAAAAGTGTAAATTTGCAATGCAGGTCTGCATTATTCGACTTGAACTATCGATGCAGTTTAAGTGATATCTGAATTCAAATCATTGACTACCATTTTTTATGACTTTTCGCTTCTTATGAAAAACTATATTTTCTCCCTATCCATTTCACATTTCATAACCTGTAAGAATGAAGTGAATTGGAAGAATAAAATTATAAATTGGTAGTTTCTTACCGACTTGGCGCGTAATTCTCTTTGGCAACTGGTATGTTCCTATGTACAATCCTTCGAAAGGGTTTCCGCTGGGTCGCGGTACTCCTGCCAGGAGATGACCCTTATCATCGGCTATGACTCGTGTTGTCCTTCGTTTTATTTTTGGCCTGTCACCATACGGCTGCTTCGGTATTTCCCAGTTGCCAAGTCTCCTTGGTTTAAAATCGTCTTCATACTGAAAACATAAAATTGAAAATTAGTCACTTCAAATTTTCATTGAAAAATCAAATTAATTGTAAAATGATAAGACCCAAAATGTTGATTTGTGATGTTGCCGGTTGGGAACCCTACTTGCGACCCTATGCATGCTCCAATCCCTGTACCTGCGCGGGTTTAAATTCAGTTTTAATACATTATCAGAGAAAAAAGTATATCAGGAAGTTGCAGAGCCAAAAAACTAGAACTTCTTCACTAGTACAGCAATTATATTTAAGTGCTGTTTCATTAGGTAGTATTGCAGTATAAAGGAAAATTAACGGTGACTTAGGAAATAGAAAGAATAAAACTGCAAACACACATGAAAAGCTCACTTTAATAATAAACATAAATAAATAAATAATAGCATGTTCCAAACATTTGGATACATATTAGTTGTATAAAAATTGCAACCTTAAGAATTACAATAGGTACAGGTACAGTACACTAAATGTTGCACTGATTTCCGATCGGATAGATACCCGTGATTAATCGCAACGCCTTGAAACACGTGATACAACTATTTCGACGTCTGTGCAGCTCAAATTGCATATCCATCGAGATGAAGGAAAACTGAGTTTTTCACTCGCCGGAGTTGTGTTCTGCGCATCTCAAATTCAGACCGATCGTGAAACGGTTGCTTTCAATGGCGTGGCGTGCTTTACGATTTATGGATTGATCTGCCATTTAAACCTATGGAAAAGTATCGATAAACGAGGTGCTCGCAGCGAACACCTTAAGAATCGATTATTCACCACAGCTTCAAATGGGGAACTATCGATAGCTCGCAAAGCACGCCACGCCACTGGTTTCTGGCAGTTTTCAATGATTCACCGACATGCGATTATTCGCCGCTCGGGTGAACCAGCGAACCCGTAAAACTTTTTAGACCAGAAAATCGTACTCTGCGGGTCCTTTTCATGGGACTAGGTCGGTTTCAGCCAGATCTGAGAACTTCCGATTTTGACCCCAACATTTTAGTCCATGTAACCGAATTATAAATGCCAGTGAATCTAAAAAAAACGTTCAAAAGCACCCGTCTCTCGCCTTTTTTACTTTTTTTGACGTTTTGCACGAACCCACTTATCAGGATCGGACTGGCTCACATTTCAGGGCGTAGACCCTTAGCCGGCCAAAGGAACGTAAAATGAAATTTTGCCTCGGGGGGGGGGGGGGGGGGGGGGCCGACGTAAAAGGCGGTCCAAATCACCAGAATTTTACGCTTTTTTACAAGTTCGAAGTTTATTTGGTAATCGCACAGAGAAGTTAAACATAAGTCTTTAAAACTGTGATTAAGGGCTGGCTTATTAATTTTCCATTCTAGATGTCTACTTACACCAAGCTTAAATCTTACTAACCGCAGAAGGAGGAAAGATTCTAAAACAATAAATAAAAAATAAATAACAGAAATAATACTCAAGATCCTTCCCGCAGAAGAGATTTTGTTTCATAGTAGATAGCAATCAGCATAATCTGAATACCGGCGAGGTATCCCCCCTAAACCAAGAAAATGTTGCGGGAAAAAGGTTAGATTTACTCCAATGAACATGATATAAAATTCAGACACCAAGCTATAATTATTTAAAGTTAAGCCCAAGATTAATGGAAATCAATAGATAACTCCTCCTACAATAGCAAAAATAATTCCTATTGATAAGACATAATGAAAATGCGCAACAACAAAATAAGTGTCATGCAAACACACATCTACAGAAGAGTTACCAAGAATAATTCCAGTTAATCCACCTATAGTAAATAAAAATAAAAATCCTGTAAATCAAAGGCCAAGAGGCCTGAATTTATTAGACTTTATTCCACCCAAAGTAGCAAGCCAACTGAAAATTTTAATTCCTGTGGGAACAGCAATGATTATAGTAGCTGAAGTGAAATAAGCTCGAGTATCTACATCTATCCCAACTGTAAATATATGATGACCTCAAACATGACACCTAGAATGTTTCTCCGTGATTTTTCATCTCTGTTAGCAGAGTATCTGGCATACAAATAAAGTTGTAACGTTCGATCGCTTCCCATCGAAATGATAAAATAGGAGCGGAAATTTTGAAACACCGCAATGTAGATACGTGATACTGTACTCTGACCATCGATATGTGATACGAACATCCGTAAAGCTTGAATAGGCATCAAGGCGATATCTTGTCACCAACGCGTCCGTTAATCAAGCGCTGCAAGTCAGTGCGCTGAAATTCAAAACGCCTTCAATTTTTTGAACGCAATATGGACATCCGTCGAGGTTGTATAGTTGTATCAAGGCGCCGTTGTCAGCGCGTCCTAGTCTTCTTGTTACGGACGAATAAAATCGGTGCGAAAAGAGCCGAAATGCCTTCAGTTTTCTACTTTCCGATGACCAAAATGAGAGACCACGTATCTCCGTTTGCGACGTTGCAGATTACTTGTCAAAATCTATTTTTTCTTCCGATAACTAGTCAACGTAGAATGTTTCTCCGTGATTTTTCATCTCTGTTAGCAGAGTATCTGGCATACAAATTAAGTTGTAACGTTCATCGAAATTATAAAATAGGAGCGGAAACTACTCTGCGGAACCTACTCTGTCTACTGGCACGTGGACCAAATCCTCCTTGACGAAATGTCCTAGAACCCAGCTTGAGCCATCGCGCCTTCAATTTTGCAGATGCAACACAGACATCCAGCAAGCACGAATAGTTGTATCTCTGCCCCGTCTTCCAATTTGCTTAATTTACGTATCGTGTTAGTTTCGTATGTCTCATTGGTAGTATGGTGCTTCGAGTTCTACGTGCGTGCGTACGCAACAAAGCCGAAAGTAGGATGTGCCCTAATCAATTATCATTTTGAAAAAAAAAAAAAAAAAAAAAAAAAAATGTTAGAGGTGTCTGAAACGATTAAAAGGGCGCACGTCTGAAAATTGACTGTAGTACCTCTTCTGAGAGAATGCCCATGGCTGATGAGGAAGGAGGGTGGTGAAGCGTCTCTATATTACCAAAAAGGTGAAAATTTCGAAGAAATGAATTTTTTACCGATCTTAGAAATTTTATGTATAGGTATTTTGACACTTGACAAAAGTTGGAGAGCTATTTTGATTTCCTTCCTTAATGACGCTCATCGTTCTCTTTTCAAAAACTATGATCGAGAAGAATTTGCATTGCCTCAAAGCTAATTTTACGACGGAGAGGGACCAATTTTTCGCGTAATAGCGAATTCTAAAAGCGTAAAGCGCAATAGCGTAAGTTTGCACTTTATTTAATCGAATGTGTGCTGGTGAGTGAAATAATTGTCATTCATTACAGCTCGATTAAACCAGTATGTCCCAATTTTTCACATTCTCTTCTTCAAAATATTGAGCTACGGATACAAAATCTGAATTCAAGAAATAAAAAAAAGAACCAAAACATCAATTTTTCAGCATTTCTGTTGGCCAAGGCGCCTCTATGAGGACTTATTTCCGGTTTCTGGTTCCAGGATGTCTAGGACCTCGATTCACCACTATCATGCGTACGAGGACCTTACTTTACTCTCCTTTTCTATTCTCCCGTTCGTTGATGAAATTTCCGCATTTTTACTCGGTCATAATTTTTTTCTCTCAGCCTATTTTGCTATATCTGGCAGAGGAGTGCGTCTTTGATGCATCAGAGGGGCGTATCTGCCAATGGCAGATTGGCCCTATGGCCAGTTCGACTCTGCCGATTATCCGTTGATTGTGAGCTCCAACGCACTCGTAGAATATTCTAGACCTGAACATCGGACTCAGCGGGTCATTTCCAAGGGGACCAGCTTCGCATTTCAGCCGGATCGGAGAACTTTCGATTTTGACCCCAAAATTTTAGTCCATGTAACCCCTGTCAATTTTTCCCGATTTTGGCGAAGAAAAAATTTGTTCGAGATTAGTGTCGAATCCTACGTAGTTTGAAGCGTAGAATCGATTGAGCATGGTCTCGGGGCTCGGCGAAGCTCTCTGAGCCGAGGAACGGTGAAAAACGAGTGTTATTGACCAATCGGTAAAAGTTGATCAAATGCTGGTTTTTCGGCGAACACTCGGTCCAGCGGGATCGTGGAGCTTTTTGGACCTGAAAATCGAACTCAGCGGATCATGTTCAAGAGGACTAGCTTGTTAACAGCCCGATCGAAGAATACTTTCGATTTTGACCTGGAAAAGTTAATCCATGTAACCCCTGTCGATTTTTCTCGTTTATTTTGGCAAAGAAAAAAAACTTCGAGATTAGTGTCGAATCCTACTTAGTATGAGACATAGAATCGATTGCGATTGATCCCGAGACTCGCCGGAGCTCCTTGAGCCGAATACCGAGTGTTTCTGACCGTTTTTGACTGTTTTTGACCGTTTCGCACACATCCTCTTATGCGCTGATTGTGAACTCCGATGAACTCGTGGAGCATTTTAGAAACTATAGCAAATAGAAGCGGCACAAGAAATAATTATAATTGAAATAACGCGAAAATGTAAAGACACCAGAAAGGATATATCGACGGCTTCAGTCGACATCACTGGCATGATGCCAGCGCGGAACGCGCTTTGGCGCCTACAAACCTAAGGGGATACTTCAAGCATTGCGTAATGCCTGAAGTATCCCCTTAGGTTTGTAGGCGCCGCTTGGTCAGGTTGTTCCGCGCCGGCAGCATGCCGCGCCGCTCCGCTCTGTTATGTTCTAATATTTAAACTCGCGGAGTCAGCGTTTTTCAGCTCATGGTTTTGAAATGTTTGCATACTCTGCATGGATTTATTCTCAGTTGTATCGATGAAAAAAAAAAATTCATTTTCAATCAAAGGTGTAAGTTGGCAAGCACATAACTCGGTTTGCGACGTCGCAGACTTCCTGTCATACTTCATTTTTTGAACGGAAAACTACTCAACAGCAATTCTCGCCTCGATGCCTCGATTTTTCTTCTTTGATGTGCGAAGAAAATTCTGCATAAACTTCAAGGAATGATGCCAATTTGTTTTCCTTTAAAAAAGTAACATTGAGGCGGAGATATGTGATTGCGGACTTACGCCGCCGATATGTGTTGCTTCTAGTTTTATTACAGGCTCATAATGCTGCAAATACACCTAAACAGCATGTCGAGGTATGTCCATCAACCACTGTCAATAAGCGTGACAAAGTTCTGTGCAACGGCTTCAGTCCATTGAAGGGGGCCTGAGGTACGCGAAAAAAGCTCTACGGTTTTCGGTGACTTCCCGATTTTTTTTCGATTATAGTCTCTTGCTGGCAGATAGACGTCATCTTCAACAGCACGTTTATGCAGTTAACTCAAAACTGTCAAAAATTGAGATACGCAATTATGCACTTTCAACATCGATATACGGTTGTTTTTAATTCGCCTTCAACTGCGCACGTAGCAATTGTTGTAACGAATACGTTATGCGTGCTGATCTCAGCTAATTACATACTTGACTCTCTGAAGGCGTTCTATGTGCGAGAGCAATTCGCCTTCAGTTGCGTCTGCAGCAATTGTTGTTACGAATATGTTGTGCGTGCTGATTTTTGCGCATTACATACTCGACTCTCTGAAGGCGTTTTATGTGCTCAAGTAAAGCACCCTGTTGGGAAAACAACAGAAGTGAGATTAAATGAATCATCCAATCCTTACTTCGTTCGTTCTCCGACAGACTGCGCTACTTGCGCACATAAAACGCCTTCAGAGAGTCAAGTATGTAATGAGGTGAAATCAGTACGCACAACATATTCGCAACAACAATTGCTGCAGACGCAGTAGAAGGCGAAAAATAAAAACGTGAACCGATCATCTCCGATTCAATTGACAAGCAAATAAAAAAAGCTGGTCAAAATCAGTAGAAAACTTGCATTTACTATGAAAATTTCAATGTACAATATCTCGAAATCAGGATCAGCCAAGATTTTGATTTTTCTCGATTTTAAGTCCACACGTACCATAGACCAAACATAAATAAAAAAGGAAACATAAAATGAAATGAAAAAAAACCGGTTAAGGGTAGAATTATTAACAGAAAATCCACCTCAGACTCAGTAAACAATTGTTTCACCTAACTCCGGAACACTGCCTTGCTAAGGAAAAACGCCGCATGAACCTTCAGGCGTTGCCAAATTTCCATCGATAAAACACAAATTTCCAGGTACACTTATGAATATTTTTATTCCAATTTTTCTGATAATTTTGCTCGCAATTCCACCGAAAAGTCCTGAAAATTTAAAGGAAAGATATTCATAACTTTTTTAAAAAATGAACATTTTATCGAAGGAAATATGGCAACTCTCGAATGTTCATACGGCGTCCTTCCTTAGCACGGCAGAATAGACCCTGGAATACTCTGCAAACCGTTTTTGGGTGCATTTTTATCGCATGTTTTGTTTGCTTCAAGACCACTGTGCTTGGTAATTGAAAGTCATCCGCATTAATCACTTTTGCTGCAGAAAGTAGGTCTCAAATTTTGGATCAGTACTCGCGAACCTCTCTAAAAATGTTATATAAAACAGGTCGACTTTCTAACGCCTTCCAGGGCCACGCACACAACCCTTCACGCCCTGTTCTGCGTTTTGGAAAAACACACTGGTAGGCGGAGCCTATCCTTGCCTCAACGAAAGGGTTGGTGAACGGAAGGGGTGGTCTTCAGAGCCCCCAAAATGAAAACAATACAAGTGTTGCTATATTATTCGAGCATCGCTGAATAATGAACTCTCATAACGCCCACAGACTATTCAATGATTGAATTTTACGCGGCGCCGAACTTTCAAGCAACCCTGCGACGAGAAATTTGATAATAACAAAGCCAAGGATCAGATTCTTCCAAAGTTGCCAGCTTGCGTACATAAACCTGACCAATTTGCGTTGAGTTAAACAGGAGTTGTGCTGAATTTTCAGCACAATCTGCTAACGGTGGTCAGTCTTCTGAATCCCACGGCACAACGATACTGCCTCCCGATCAGTTTAACTGTGCTTTGCAATTAGGAACTATAATGTCTAGCTCATACATAAAAAAACAAATCTACATAGGAAAAATAATGGCACATGTGTTGCTCATATAACGAGCCAGACATTTTAGTTCTTAACCGCAAAATGTAGTCCAATTAATTATTTCGAAGTTTTTCGCATCCACAGACTCACAAATTTACAGGTTAAATTGTGTTTGAAATAGGTCTGAAGCAAGTAGACTAAATTTTGCAATTAGGAACACTATAATCTCTTAAGGAACAACGTATGTTCATTAGTTTTCCTATGCATTTAAGTGTTTTTACAGATGAGCCAGAAATCGTAGTTCCAAATTGCATTTTATTTAAAAAAGAATCTGGAACTCTGATTGGCTCCTGCTTTCACTGATCATCGGCATCACTCAAAATTCATCAATTCATTGGATGAATGATATTCGATCGCGAAAATTCGCTTGGAGTACACTAGAAAAAAAACACATTGGATCTAGAGTCCAGACTCTTGAAAACATTGACAAGAAAAAGGACTCTTGATTCAATCAGATTTAAGCTTAAATCAAAAGGAAATACACTCAAATTAAGAGGCTTGGTTCTTGATTTAAGCTTAAATCTGATTGAATCAAGAGTATTTTTTCTTGTCGATGTTTTTAAGAGTCTGGACTCTAGATCCAATGTTTTTTTTTCCAGTGTGAATGATATTCGATCGCGAAAATTCGCTTAGAGTACATGGATTGCATTTTGCAAAAAGGAACCAGAAGAATTGCGATGATGCTAAGATTGTGCATTTTCATCCTTTGCAATAAAATTACTGAAACCATGAAGAAATGTGAAATTTACAATGTAATTTTATCTTAAATTTACAGTTTTTAGCGAGTAAAATAGAAACTGTTAATGGATAATTAGGTTTTTCTTCCAAGACAAAAGAAGTTGCACAATCTTAGCAACATCGCAATGCTCCTGGTTCCTTTTTGCAAAATGCAATCCATATGACGTCTCGGTAGGAAACGCAAATCCACCGGATTCGAGAGCGTTGAATAAATAACAAGAAATCAAGCGAAGAACCGGCGCGATGGACAGGGATCGGGGATGAGGGGGGGGGGGTGACGGAAGGCGAGGCGCCAACACGTGGTTGATAATGACACGAGGGGCATCGACGGGAGGGGCGGGGGGCGGGGCGCCAAGTCGCGTGCTCGCGATGATGGAGCACTCGACGTGGGCGCTCGGTGCGGTGGCTCCGGGGCGTCGAATTGTTGATTGTAATTACGAATCGGATCCGCGTCGATGACATCTTGATAACAGACGCCCGCGACCACATGCTCGAGCCATCCATCTCGAGCATGAGAACGGCGGCTTTGTTTTTTGGGGCGGCGGCCGGCGCGTCGACTCCGGATCGGTCCCTTGGTTATGATTCGTGATTTGTAAATTGTAGCGAGCACCGAGACGAGATTCGTGGGATCAACGGCTCATCAAAGGCGAATTAAGAAATGGAAGTCACACGGCAAAAGATGATATGGATTGCATTTTGAAAAAAAAGAACCACTATCATTGCAATGATGCTAAGATTGTGCAACTTCATCTTTTGCAATAAAATTGCGGAAATCGTGAAAAACTATGAAATTTAGATGGTAATTTTTGTCTTAAATTTACAGTTTTTAGCGAGTAACGTCGTGTGTTTTGAGTAACGTAGAAAAACTATTAAAGGGTAATCGGGTTTTTCCTCCAAGACAAAAGAAGTTGCACAATCTTAGCAACATTGCAATGCTAGTGGTTCCTTTTTGCAAAATGTCATCCATATTGCTGATTTAACAATTTTGTAGTTAAGAGAAGTGTTCGGCATGTTTCAACAGGGCTGGATTAAAGGGGTGGTCATATGAGCCGCGGCCCATCACGGCAAATTTAGGGGGCGGCAAATTTTGCAATTTTTTTAAATGTTGGTATGAAAAAATTGGATTCAGAAAAAAATTACAATCGAGAAAAGGTGACACAATCTCTCATTTCCTGAGAGTATAGTAATTTCTAATTTTGTCATATTTCGGTGGTACAAGAGACAGCTACAGCAACTTTAATTAGTCGAGTTAAGAGAGAAACCAAACACGCAATTTGGCCTGGAACGGCGCGGCGCAGAGAGCAATGATGACGAGAACTTGAGATGAACAGGAGAAACCCTCGGCGCGGCGGTCGGCATGTAACATATATCAGCGCCTACAAGACTGCATGAATACTTCACGCATTGCGTCAAACGCAGTGCGGTCAGCGTGAAACGCATAGCGCCTACAAGACTGCGTGAATACTTCACGCATTGCGTCAGACAGTGCGGTCGGGAGGTTGTAAATTCCGCCGATTTTATTTTTCTGGAGTGTAAATTCCGCCGATTTATCATTCCCCCGATTTGTGAATTCCGCCGATATGACGTCCACCCAAAATGTAAATTCCGCCGGTCAATGTTTTTGAAACAGGATTTGTAAGTAGTGCAAATTTGCTTACCTCTATGTCTATGAGTTGAAGTCGGAGAGGAGAGCGTAGAAAATAAACATTTAGGGTGTAGAGAGCCCCACGTCAAAAAATAAAACAAAAAAGAGACCCATGTCGTAAGAAGACCAACAGTTTTTCACTTTTTCACTGTGCTGAAACGGTATGAAACTGTTTTAACAAATTTGAAACGGTCTTGGTGAATTTTAAATTTCATAATTGCATTGTCTACGTGTGCTTTTTGCCTTTTGACGTCTGACCGAAGCTTGGCTGGAGACCCGACACTTTGAATCCGGACGTACACTTCCAATTGTTAGGCGAGTAAAGCTTCAACGAACAACGCGATAAGCACTCCAAGTTTGTTTCGGTAGTAAAAATTATCACATTATTAACCGTGTCATTTAATTGTAAAATACACTCTCCCCTCGCCGTTAAAAGTTCCAAATTTTCCACGATTGCGTGTGCCTCGAACTTATTTTTCGGCAACACCGAACCCGATTTTCGCCGCTCGCACGCGTTTTCCACTGCTTTTCGTTTAACTTGCGCCGAAATTTTCCCTCTTTGCAGCTTTTTTTCGTTCACTTTTTCATGATCATGCGTTCCTTTAAAGTCCGAAATTTCTGGCACATTCATGTACATTCCGCGTTCCGTCCCAAACCATCCGCTATCAGTTTTACTGATATCATCAAAGTGCAACTCCTCGGCTTCGAGCGCAGATCTACCTTCAAACAGATAACATCTTAACTTGATGCTCTTGCCGAATATGAGTGCCGTTCCAAAAACATTTTCCTTTTCCTCCATCGGCGGAATTTACACTCGCTCGGTGGCACCTATCGGCGGAATTTACACTTTCGAGGGATGGAAAATCGGCGGAATTTACCCATTTTCGGCGGAATTTACTAGCGCCCGTGCGGTCAACAGCGGGCGGCGCACTATGGTCCACAGACCCTATTTAACGGAACTTTAGTCAAATTTTGAGGGTGGAAAAAATTAAAGTTTGGCACTACAGTTTTATCATACATACTCTCATGGATCGTCACCTAAGTTTTCATCGACTAATAATGATTTATAAGATTGTGACGGACCCTAACAACAGAGCGCGCGGTAGGTCTTCATTAGCTGATTGTGAGCCGCATTCGGTGGTGCGTTACAGGGTGTTTATTTTACCGAGTTACGCCTCATCTATGTAAATTTTTGGGCAACATGGATCCACCTGATGGCAAGTGACTTCCTTTTCACCCCGTTTCATTAATTTTGAACCGAAATTTGTATGCTTTTGAACGCTCCAAACATACGCCAAAAAATGCTAGAAATCAGTGAAATTCGTAATTTTTAGGAAGCTCTAACTTTTTTTTAATTCTAGTTAATGCTTTGCGGATTGAAAAATCTTGTTCAACATATCCTTGACTTTAAAATGATGCCAATTTAAATTGCGCCTTTTTGCGCCTAACGGTCGAAATTAATTTTTTTCGGAGTGCACCTCCGTACATCAAAATGTGGAATATTCCATGCATTTTTGGCGTTTTTGCGACTGTTAAATTTTTTCTAGGTACAAAATAAAAGTATTCCGATGTATTTTGATCTACTGAGTCCGAAAATGACCTTTGTTTTTTCTTATCACCTCTCACTTTTCCGAAAAAGCAACTTTTTCCCGGGAAAATGAGCAATTTTGACGTATTTTTGTCATAATTGCAATTCATGTTGATAAATTATACTGGACCCGTGATAAAGAGATTCTGTCATGTATATTAAGCTGCTAAATCCGAATATGACATAGGTTTTGGTTTATCACCCTCCAGTTCTCCGATAATGCCGATTTTTCCGCGCCTTTTGGGTAAAACCTTTCCCGGACTCTAAGTGTGTTAAAAATACGGTTTAAAATTGATTTCGATGTTTGATATATCGATTCTTATGTATTTTGACTTGCTAAACCCGAATATGACCTTAGATTTTTCCTATCACCCCTCATTATCCCGGAAAATTCAATTTTCCTCGGAGAACGAGCTTTTTTGGTATTTTTGCGACGATTTTCCGTATTCTGAGGAAAACGGGGGGTTGTAAGAGGCAATTTGAGGTCGAACTCCGGTTGAATGTTTCTTAAGACGTCAGAGAAGACCTAAAGAGGAACTTGGAAAATCGCTACAACTCCATAGAATAGGAAAATTGGCGCAAAAATACCGAAAAAGCTCGTTCTCCGAGGAAAATTGAATTTTCCGGGATAATGAGGGGTGATAGGAAAAATCTAAGGTCATATTTGGGTTTAGCAAGTCAAAATACATAAGAATCGATATATCAAACATCGAAATCAATTTTAAACCGTATTTTTAACACAAGAGTCCGGGAAAGGTTTTACTCAAAAGGCGCGGAAAAATCGGCATTATCGGAGAACTGGAGGGTGATAAACCAAAACCTATGTCATATTCGGATTTAGCAGCTTAATATACATGACAGAATCGCTTTACCACGGGTCCAGTATAATTTATCAACATGAATTGCAATTATGACAAAAATACGTCAAAATTGCTCATTTTCCCGGGAAAAAGTCGCTTTTTCGGAAAAATGAGAGGTGATAAGAAAAAACAAAGGTCATTTTCGGACTCAGTAGATCAAAATACATCGAACTAGTACTATTTAGTACCTGGAAAAAATTTTACCTACATGTTGCAGAGGTCAACAGTCGCAAAAACACCAAAAATGTCCATTTTTCCGGGTAAAATCGGCTTTTCCGGAAAATTTAAGGGTGATGGACCAAAACGGAGGTCATATTCGGATTTACCGCCTAAAAATAAATGAGAATAGTCTGATCTCGACAGAGAGACACTTTTGTTATTATTTTTATACATGTCAAAATAGGGTGGAAAAAATCTTCAGTCTTAAAAGCGCCAGAAATCACATTTGAGGTTAAGTTTCTCGGTCAGGATGTTAATATTTTGTTAAACTAAGATGTAAAATGAAATCAGCGACCCAAAAAACATGAGATCCAACACCTTTTATAACGGTGCAGGGCATTTTCGAATAAAGTTCCGTTAAATCCAGTCTGTGGACCATAGTGCGGCGTGAAACGCAAAGCGCCTACAAGACTGTGGGAATACTTTACGAATTGCGCCAAACCTATTGCGGTTAGCGCAGGGCGGCGGCGGAAGTTAAAATTATTAAATCACATTGTTCTTTCATACTTTTCTTGTTTATTTCTTCAAATGGAAGACCTCTCTCACACAGAGATAGGTATACGGAACTTAACTTTTGGGCAAAGTTCTGTGAACTTTTGCTGGTAGTGTTGACAGGGTTTTCGCAAATAATGTGTCCAACAAGAATGAACGCGTCTAATGCACCCTCTCCCTTTGGCACGTTCACTTAATGGTTTTTATTGATGTTTCAAAACGAATGATAAGGGGCGGCAAAATACAGGCAGCCCATGGGCGGCAAGTTGGTAAATCCGGCCCTGTGTTTCAATGCGGATTTTACAATAAAAACAATGCTAATTGGACGTATTTCTATCAAACCGATTTATGTGGAGGTGAGATATATGAGCTGTGCTCGTCAGTTCTCTGGCCGTAAGAGTGAATGAGAATAATAAAGCGCCAGTGACGTCAACGGAGATGGATGCCATCGTGCAGCTCGCCTCGTTGGTCATTAACTCATGAGCCCTGTTCGCAACGCTCTCGTGCCATGCCCGCGGCTCATATATCCCGCATTCAGTTGGCACATAGTTCCCTTTGCTGAATTTAAAATCCTGCTTTCCCAATTCTTCAAAAGGAATCACGCCCACTGACCACATTGTTTCTTATCCAGCTTTCTAGAGCACACCCCATATTTCTCACCTGCACATAGTTCTGTTTGATAGAAATACATCCATTTAACCATCTCGGTGGTTAAATTAGCTTTCAACAATTGGGAAACGTGCATTTGAAACAAATCGGACATATTTTTTAACAATGTTATGGTTAAATAATAAGCAATCGATTTTTTCCGTGTGTGTATGATGAAACACCAAACTCTGGGCTGATTATTGAAATTGACAGACAAAGCCTATTGACAAAGAGAGCAGAGGGAAAATGAAGTCTGTGACGACTCTTATGGTTGGGTCTGAAAAGAAAGTCCGGTTGTATCATGCAGTTTCTTGACAAGCAACTATTCAGCCTCTTGCATTGTCATTGAAGAATACCCGTTCAATTGAAGGCGCAATGACTGAGTTAAAATCTCGATTGCGACGAATAGGTTGTCATTTTTACTAAAATTCAGTTATTGATGATCCTTGATCCCTTAAACACTTTATTATAAGAAAAATCGACGGTGTAAGTCAGCAATCACATAACTCGGTTTGCGACGTCGCAGACTCCTGTCATACTTCATTTTTTTTAAAACGGAAAACTATTTAACGGCAATTCGTTAAAATTACCGTGAAGTTTCTTCTCTTTGCGAAAAAAAATTTGCAAAAACTCCTGGGAATGATATCAATTATTTCTTCTTTCATAAACATAACATAACGTTTAACATAACACATGTTTTAGAATAACATAGAGGCGAAGATTTTCAGACACCGCAAACGAGTTATGTGATTGCCGACTTACACCGTCAAAATATAGATTTTATCCAAATTTACGCACCTTGGTCACTTAAGGATTCAGGCCTACGATGGTTACTTCACTACATTCAGAGCCCGAATTTTTCAAGAATTAACGGATTGGGAAGCGAGGTTTAATGGCAAAAGAATCCAAACAGATGAACCGACATGGGCGAGAGTATCGAGAACACGAGAGAGCATGCAGAGAACCCGAAACGAGAGATGGCATGTAAATAAGGACACACGAATCGTTTGTCCGCAAAAGCCGAGAGCGGAGGAGGGACCCATTATCTTACTCGGCTTGTAATTGCTATTTTCATTTCCAATTGCGTGACTGTTACGATTGTCAAACCAGGAGTTGTCGCTTGTTGTGATGAAAGTCCACCTTTTCCATTGAGAAAACCACTACAAACTTGATTTTGAAATAAGTTTAAATGCATTATATCGAGGGTCAAACTCTCAAACCACGTATCTCAATTTCATCGGCGTAAGTCCGCAACCACGTATCTAGATTGCGACTAGAAGTGTGAGCGTAAAAAGACTACGATAAATACTTGATTGTATACGGATAAACCATTTTACGGTTTCCCAGCTGGCAGAGCATTGCGAGTTCACGTCTCGCGTCATCGCGCCTTCAATTTTGCGTACGCAACACGGACATCCATTAAGTATGTATAGTTGTATCTCTGCGCCGCATCGACTCTAGTGATCTTTCTGCACTATTTTTTCTGATTGTGTTTGTTTCCATTTGTCTTATTTGAAGAGGTGCTTCAAGGGCTATAAGGACTATAAGGTAGGCTGATTCGCTCGTAATAAATCACTACTTTACATAGCCTCAGTTGTTTTCTTCTTTTTTTGTAAACAACTACTTCACCGCACGTTGTTTTTGAGAACGGGGTCAGATTTCACGAGTGTATGAGGGATTTTTATGAGACGTCTAGCAAAGATTACAGGGCAACAGTGGCGTGGCGAGAATTGCGATCTATCGATTGTTATGCCATTTAAACCTACGGTAAAGAATCAATTATTAAGGTGTTCGCTGCGAATACCCTGTCTATCGATCCTTTTCCATGGTTTAAATGACATAACAATCGATATATCGCAAAGCACACCACGCCACTGCAGGGTAAACACAAAAAGTGACGCCTAAGAGTCTTGGACTAAGGTGACATTAAAGTGCTTCTGGCTTTTTCCTGCTACCATTCAATGTTTATTCAGATCACCATGACTTTAGTTCGTGTTGGCTGTGTAACATGCACGATTGTGATCGTAACTTCGTTTTGAGAAATCAGGTCAGTTAAATTATAACAACCCATAAAATTATTAGAAGCTGTCTTGCTGTTTTAATGGCTGAGAAGCTCATTCCACAATTTTCTAATTTTTTCACTTCATTAATTTGATAGTTTTTCGAAGAGAGATCACTTTTTAATGTCCTCTTTGTCGTATGTCTTATGGTTAAATAAGTTTATTTCTTTTATTGATTCTTTCACTTATTACACAATTTTATTCATTCTTCTATACTTATGCAGGTTTTTCAACTGTATTCCGTGTATTTCGCAATTTACCAGTTAATTTTCGTTTTACCTTTATATATCTACCTACTATAGAATAATTCAGTGCTCGAAAAGGAATTAATCCAATTTAACTAGTTATATAATCATTCAACTATAGAGAAAGTTTGTAGAGCTCAAATTACAATTTTTAACATTAACCAAATTCTTGAGACTTTGACCGATTCATTGCCTACCCGGAATGTTCTACAAACATTACTTAATCGTTTTCCTTTGCATCTTGACGGATTGTATTCTTTTGTGCCCTTGGGAGAGCCAGCAATATTTTGATGAACTTACACAGTCTCTGACAACACTGGCGTTCAAAGCGTGTCACAATTCAATTTTACAATCAAAGCAAACATTGCTTTATATTGTGGATTTCAATTCTAGTCCGTCAGTTCAACCTTTAATTCAACTTTTACACGACGGCTCGATCCAAACGGTTTTGATAAACGAGCCAAGTAAATTGGCAGAAATAACAAAATCCAGTCAGAGAAAAAATATAATCTTCTTCCTGAATGACATTGGGGAGTTATTGAGCTTAGTGCTGGAGTCAGCCTCGGAAAATTGGACGGGATGCAATCGGGAAAATTCAACTGCGATGAAAATTGCGAACGCGTCCCATTCTGCAGTCGGAGCAGAATACGGTGGGTGTAATTCCAGGCAGTGGTTACCTCGGTACTGCATTCAAGTTGATGGTGTACCACTAGAAGTATATCCCAATGAAGCTTGTGATAAAGAGGTGAGGATATCGTCCGATGAACTTACGGATGTCTCAATTTTGTCGGAGCAAACTTTCGATTTGACCCGTGGATTATACATCAACAAAATTTGGAACTCGAACAACTACCTAATTTTCATACTACACGGGTCGGTAAGGAGGAATTTGGTACGCGCGGATGAACTCTCATCAAGGCTCCCAATTGTTCAAGGATTGAAAAACGGGACCTTTAATACGCCCAAGGCGTGCGCATCGGTAAAAACGTTTACTTTCAAATTTTTTTGGCGCTTCTTTCATGGAATAAAAACGGTAATCTGTGACAGTAAAGGCTGCGATAGGTTCGACCCGTTTACAGAAAATATTCTGTCGTACAGTGGGGCAGATGATGAGACTTATTTCGACTTTTCTTGGAAGGACATGCGAGGTAAATCCCTCGGATTCATAACCATAGATTACTGCGGTACGGAGGGAGTTGGCAATCATATATATACTGAGATACATTGGGATTTACTTCTTGTCGACCTTTTGACATACCTCGAAAAGTCACTAAACTTTCGTGTAATGTGGAAAGAGCATCACCTCAGCAGATACTTTTTTAATCCTGACTACAATAATGGCGAGTTCAGGATTACCTTAGACATAGGTCAGAAGTATGGAGTCACTTTGCACGCGCTAAGTTTGTTCAGAGCTTTGAGAGTAGCCGATCCATCCGCCAAATTCGATTTTTCTATCGGCGTTGACTCTTCCGTCTTTTCCGTATTGACCCCTCACAGTAAGTTCGTGCCGCAGTATTTACTGATCTTACGAGCTTTCACACTTACAACCTGGATCTTTATTCTTTTCACGATCGGGACTTTTGTTTTGGCACAGTACATTTTCCAACGCTCCCAGTGCGCGTCGTTTCGGCGCTTCTACTCAGAGGCAGAGATCAGTTCGTACGAAGGTACCCTAGTAGCAAAACCACAGAAGGAAAAGATAAATATTATGTACAAAAGTTAATTTTTTTTATATAATGCATGCATACAAAAGTGTTAAAAGTGAACATTTTTATGTAACCATTATATAAAAAAATGTAATAATTTTCGTGAGCTTTTCGCGAACATACTAAAAATTCCTCTAATTCGCGTAAAGCTCACGAAAATGATGACCTATTTTTTTATATAATCGTTACATAAAAATGTTCACTTTTAACACTTTCGTATGCATGCGTTATATAAAAAAATAAAAAATGTGTGTATAAAAAAAAATTACCTTATCTAGCTTTTATCATTTTTCATATATTACGGCCAGGTCTGAACTTTGATTTTTTTTTATATAAGCGTTACACATTTTTTATATAAAAAAATCATTTAGATAACAGATATGTTTTTTTTATACTTTTTTTAGAAAAACAAAAATTTGTTCTGCTACTAGGGTACTTCGTCTTTGTTGACTGTTTACTCTTATTTCATGTGCGGGAACCCACCAACTTTGCTCCTGGGTCGCTTTCACACCGGCAAGATCCTTTTCCTGATCTTCAGTTTCGCTGCAATCATCATCTCGACGGTTTTCTCGAGTAACATGACCACGCTACTGACCAAACAAGTTCGGTACCCGGAAATCGATTCCATGAACGACTTGGTGGAGGCTGATATTTTTATCCAAACGACGAGCATAGTAGCCACTTCGATGTTAGAGCTACAAGAAGCGATCGTTGCTAAACTAACGGATAGCCTACATGCCATTATGGCTTTCTTAAATATTGAGGCGATCCACAACCAAGAGATAGCTGTGTATTACGTGGATCCTACTTCGAATTTATCCATGGGAACGGACACTGACGACTACTTGCTGAAAACCATAGAAAACGCGCATGCTATCTCGGAAACGGATGCAATTTTACAAAGTATTCCGCAAGCCCTTGTTTCGAAGAAAAATGTTGATGTGAGAACGTCCCTGTGGAGAGAAAAGATGAACTACCACTTGATGGAACAAAGTCTGATGACGTATCCTGTCTTATTCACGTTCCCGAAGGATTCGTTTCTTTTTGATAAGGTGAATGATTTATTGATCCGATTCCTGGAATATGGGCACGCTCACGAGTACCTCAAGGAGATAATGCGTCAAGAGTTCAACGTTACAACAGCGTCGGATGATGATTTTTGCGACAAAATTGAGCCTAAACCGCACAGTTTGAGTGACTTACAACCAGCATTCGCGGCACTGATCATCGGTCTGTTTATAAGTTTCCTTGCGTTTGTAAGTGAAATTTTGCTCGATGTTTTCGGAACTGCCGCAGCTGCAAAGCATTTAAAACGTTTTCGATCTTTCCTCCGCAATAGGGAATAATGAGGCTCCCCAAATCGTATTCTTCAACGGAAAAATTGCGATATTTTGAAATAATTATGCGACTTTTTGCGATTTTTTGGCGATAAAATCACTAACATCTGAGTGATTATTCTCAATCTTGTCGAAATTTTACCTCTGTGAAATCGTGTTCCATAAAACTAAGAATCTATCTCAATTCACTCAATAATATTGCGATGAAATCGCGATTTTATTGCAAATTTATCCGATGAAATCGCAATTCATCGTAATTTTTCATCCGATAATAGCGCAATAAATCGACGTTGATAAAATCGCGATACATTCCCCAATCAAATTGCAACTTACTGCGATCACTACTACTTGGGTCTTGGATGTAAGTCTCCCTTCATGAGAAAAAAAATTCAAAAGCCCCCCAAAAGACAGTCGAAAAGGATGCCATTTTATAAGAGTATGTGTACGGGAAGAGGAGTGGCAGCTATTATCATCAAGCAGATATTATCACTCCCTCTTTCGAAGAGGTTACGGAGAAAGAACCGATGCAACACCCAAAGTATCGGAAGGTGTAAGAACAGGAAGTACAGTAAGATTTCAGAAAAACCGAAATACACGTGAAAGGCTGCCAAACAAATGCTTGATTGAGTTCTTCCTGGAAGGCGAAAAGGAGACGGAGATGACGCCATGCATGTAAAAAGATGTCGACAGGAGTTTCACAAGGAATGAGGAAATGCAGAGCGCCAGGAAATGCTGTTAAAGCAGCTCTTCTATATAAAAACATACCTACACTGGGAGAGTATTGTCATGTCTATGCCGCTCTCTGATTGGTTCACCGCCTCACCGATTTAAGAGCTTTCATGCGAGACTCTCAGAACCCAATGTTAACAAAGCCATAAAGTCATCAATTTTTTTCAAAACTTGTTTTACAGCACTGGAAAAAAAAACACATTAAATCTAGAGTCCAGACTCTTAAAAACATCAACTAGAAAAAATACGCCTGATTCAATCGGATTTGTGCTTAAATCAAGAGCCAAGCCTCTTAATTTGAGCGGTTTTCCTATTGATATAAGCAAAAATCTGATTGAATCAAGAGTAGTTTTTCTCGTCAATGTTTTCAAGAGTCTGGACTCTCGATCCAATGTGTTTTTTTTCCAGTGAGGTTGGGAATTAAAAAACGTCTGATCCCATCTAAAATTCTAACATCACATTTTTTTTTGTTTTACTTTAACCCCTGAAGGCGTCGTGAAAGCTTAGAACTTGTGAACCAAACAACGAGCAGCACAGTTTTTCAGGGCTAGAAGAATTAAGAGCTTCAATTTAAATGTACACTAAAAAGTGTAACGTTATAATGTAATTAAGTCTAATTATTATATAATGAAGCGAAATATATTTCGCATGTATTCGTCTAAAGATGACCAAAATGTATCAGTTTTACGTAACCGTCAATGTTTGTGTTTAAGTGTTTCCACTTGCTTCATAATTTACGAAGCTGGCATACTGTACCTTTTTATTATTCTGTAAATACACAATCTTAAATTTAAGGCGTAATACAAACTTGACTTTTTGCGCGCAAGCCCTTCCGCAAATAAACTGCTCAAATTTCGGGTGAGTCCACAACTTTCAAGTGAGACCGATTGATCCTGTGGCCTCGAACTTTCTGCCCCCCCCCTCCCACTCCCCGGCTTACAAGGGATCCAGCCAATTGGCAACATTGTTTTTCCCTATTTAAACCAATGAAAATGTATCGATTCTTGGAGGGGTCAGGTGTTCCGGCAAGAATCGATTTCAATATAGGTGTTACTTCAAATGGAGGAAATCCGGTGTTGCCATATTGCCGGATGCGCCTCTGAAAGGGGGCTCAGGTCGGACAAAAAGTTCGGAAAACGCAAGTTAAAGGTAGTCAAATTGATTAAAATTTCCAATCAAAAAACCCACGCTGAAAATCAGATCTATTTTCCATGGATGAAGCGAATTTTCCTTTCGTGAGGCACGGACTGTTCCGAGGATAATAATTTGCGTCGCGAAGACGGTCGACTCGGAATTTCTGCCGTGCTGACGAAAAACGCCGTATGGACATTCGGGATTGCCAAATTTCCTTCGATGAAACGTTTATTTTTTAGGAAAGTTATACATATTCTTCTTTGCAACTATCAGGAACTTCAAGTGAAATTGCGAAAAAAATTATCAGAAAAATTGGGAGGAAAATTTTCGTAAGTTTACCAAAAAATTCACGTTTTATGTAAGGAAATTTGGCAACGCCTAAAGGCACATATGGCGTTTTTCTAGTAGCGGGCACCGAAAAGGCGGGCATCTATTAGAGGGACCTAAATGAAAGTCATCGAGTTATGGTGTGTTGATATCCCATTTCCCCGTTTGATAAAGCTCCAATGAGCATGCTAAAGCAGTTTCTTATGCTGCCTACGCTCACAATTCGTTCCTCTTTTGACATAAGGGCATATCTGTACATTCGCGTGAGCCCTGTTCTCCACATAATTCTAGGCTTTCCGCAGCTCACGTAGAAAGAGAGGTACGTCGTTATGTCAGAGGAACGACGGATTCTCAAACCGATCGAAGATGCCCCCTATCACTCATCTAAACTACCGTCGCGAATGCAGTGATGCGAAATACAACCACATAAAGTAGATTTTTTTATTTATTCTTTCCCTCTTTAATACAAATTGCCGCTCTAAGAAAGAACGCCGCATAAACCTTCAGACGTTGCCAAATTTTCCCTTATAAAACAAGAACTCTCCGGAATACCTAGGAATATTTTTCAACCAATTTTTTTCCAGAATTTCATTTGCGATTTGATGTAAATAACCCGAAAATTTCAAAGAAAAATACTTATTACTCTGCTCAAAAATAAATATTTTATTGCTGGAAACATGACAACATTTGAATTTTGTTACGGCGTTTTTCCATAGCACGGCAATGCTGTCGAAGGTTGTTATTGTTCTAAATGACCGGGACTGCTTCAAGCCTAACAAGAAGAGGAAAGGGGAAAAACACAACAAACAAGAAGTCATAACGGCAATATCATTAAACTCTGAACATGATGGAATTGGGTCTTTTACAAGCGCGTAATTCAATTGCAGTATTTTGAAATTTCTGCTGTATTTTTCAAGAAAACTTTGCGCAACTTAAATTTTTTAGCCATACGAGCAAAAAAGTATTACTTAAAATTTCGTGCAATTATTTTGCGTCAATGAAAAAAATCATAGAAATATGCATAAAGAAAATTTGCAACATCACACATTTACACGAACGGCCTAATTAACAGTTTCCTTGTTGCAAAGGGTTCCTTCAGCACACATAGAAACTGCCGAGAAAGTCTTTTTTTTTGCTATGATGAACCCGATTCTTCTCAGTGTGGCGAAGAATTTCACGCTTAAAATTTGATAAATTTTTCGTAAGCAATAAAGATATTTCCAACGAATTTTTAAGATGCTATACGATGAAATTAACACGTATAATTTATTTCGAACCAGCAATGAGTGGGAATGAACATGATAACTCGGATACCCACACTCGAAATTTTCAAATTACGACGAGCTTTCAATAGTAGGATTTGGAAACATTTGCGCCTTCAATTAGGAGGTTATACTTCAATGACCACACTGGAATTAAAATAGTTGCATGAGAGGACACCGTATTTTGCTCATCGTGAATAGCAAGAAAAATCTGATAAAATGGGCGGATTTCCTCTGAGAATGCGGGACACTTCACCGCCATGTTATCAATGAGCTACTGCATTTATATTAAATTGAGGTATTTTATTAAACGCCTATGCAAACAGTCAACTTTTGACCGTTAGCAAAATTTTATAAATTTAAGACAAAAAGCTCACGAGTTGTCAATATTTGGATAAGACGACTCATTAATCTGCCAACTCTCCTTGTTCTTTCCTCTTCAAATGCTCCTTTTATATTCAATTATTTAAATTTTAATAATTCTGACATGCTGCAAATTTTTAAATTAATGTTCATTCAAGAGCTAAAAACCATTTAAAATAATTTTCTCTGCCACACATTTTTACAGAAAATTCTCTCTTACATGGTCAATGAGTTATTTATTCTAAAATTAGCAGTAGAATCAGGAGTTCAATCTAAGTAAGAATATTTAACCCAATAAGGCACTTGAAAAGATGCCTGAATTGACCATTCGCCTGACATATCGACGGTTAAACCACCAGATCACGTATCTCGGTTTGCGACGCTGCACATTTCGTATCATACTTTATTATTTAAATGCAAAACTACTCAGCTTCAATTCTTGAAAATTTCTGTGATATAATTTCTCTGTTTGAAGAATGCTCTTTGAAAACTTCAAGGAATGATATTGATTTGTTCCTCTTTAAGAAAATAAAATGGGAGCGGATATTTTTAAACATCGCAAACAAGATACGTGGTCTGGTAGTTTCTCCATAGATATACATACCAAAAATGCGACAGTTTAACCGAATTCCGGTAGCTGAAGCCAAAAATCTCGGTTTCATTTTCCGAGCTTGTACGAGCTCATAGAAGTGCACATGTTGCTGAAATGGACCGCGTTTAGCAGAGAGGAACTAAGCCACATCAACTTTTGTCGCAAATTTAACACGAACTTTGCTTCGTGCTACGCAGAAAATTCACTGAAATTTGCACAAAAATCGGCACAACCGTTTTCATGTAAGAAATAAAATTACCCAATTAAATTTGGCTGTAACTGATGTAGCTTGGTTCCTTTCTGCTTTACGCGATCCAAATAATTTGAATCACACAGCTAAGCTCAGATGATCCAATAGTAGTCACCGAAATTTTAAAAGTCTCTCAGCAATTATATTTAAAATTTAAGGGTTTCCTGGTCCCCGACGTAAATAGCCTGGTTGCTGATCGTCGTAAATTAAGTAACTATCTTACTAGTTACATGTTGAAAGTTGGATGCGCTCACTAGCAGCTGAGCGCTTGGACGAAAATAAACCGTAATTTCCATCCATATTGCGAAAGTTTAGACTGTCGCCTTAGGATGTTTCACGGATTGCGAGGGGGAAAAAATTCGACTCGAAAACATGCACGACAACATGAATTATTTTTCCGAGACCCGGAAAAGTTCCGACTCAGGTGAACTTGGTCCACGTTTCTCGAGGCCGGGGCATGGTGGAACTTAGTTCTGATCGTCGATAAGGCTCGAGAGGTTCATGACAATGTTCACTTAATGGAGCAAACCACTAAATACTAATTTTCATTGTTCCAACGAACTGTCAACTAGTTTCCTCGCCGAGGAGGGCTATAGGCTAAAAACCCCGTATGAGCCTTCAGTCGTTGCCAAATTGCCCCCGACACAGCTCGAATTTCCAGGAAAATTTGTGAATGTTCCTCTCCCGATTTTTCAGAGAATTTAGTTCATAATTTGATCCAAACTGTCTGAAAATCTCAAAAGGAAATACTCATAACTTTCTTCGAAAATTAATATTTTCTGAGAGGAAATTCGGCAACATTCGAATGTATTTACGGCGTTTTTATATAGCACGGCCACGGCATTAGGCCGCCGCTCACACGCCGTATGCATCTAAACAAGCAGGAAGCTCCAACGCATTGGCGTCGGAGAGCGGCTCTGGGGGCAGTAGTTGTAGTCAAGAATGAGGGCCTAGACACATTTTGTCATTGATGTACAATCCGACAACTGTCGATTCATGTTTTGTAACTTAGCAGATTTACGTAGCCGGTGTATAAATGTGTATTGGGCTTTGATATGGCGAATACATGGCATTATCACTTAACGCATACTTCTATAATTTAGGACTGAGTCAGGGAAATATAAGGTTCGTTAAATAGTAAATATTCCTAGTACCGTGTGACACTATTGTTAACGAAAAGTTTTTGCAACTTGTCAAAGAGGTTGTTGAATGATCTTCGAATAACTTTTGATGAGCTAGAGGTAATGGTTCTATCTGCAGCTCGTGGACTTCTGTACGATATTGTCCAGAATCATCTAAATTTTCAAAAAGTGTCCGCTTGTTCGATACCCAATTTGCTCATTCATGCATACAAGGAGAAGCGCATGAAAGCTTTAGCAGACATTTTGGAGATGAATCAAGAATTAGATGAAGAATTTATGACTTAAATCACGGCACCTTAATCACGGGATGACCTTAATTACGGCAACTATTTATTGTCCATGAGATGCAGATGGTTCCATTTCCCTAGCTCATCAAAAGGTATTCGAAGATCAATTTCATCAGCCACCCGTACGAACCACGTTTCTAGTGACCCGTACTTGCTTCGCACGTATGAAACATACAATCAGAGAAAACAGAATTCATCTTACAATAATCAATAATCAGTAGGACATGAATCGTTGCGATGTATAATACGACATTATAATGCGGCATTACTATTGTAATTCATTTTAATGTTTAGGGGCATTATAAATCATTATTGCCACGTCGGAATGAAATGTTGTAGACTGAATTGAAAAGCATGTTGGCAAAATTTATTATAAAAATAGTATAACATGTAGGTACATAACATAAAGGTAATACAAATTAAATGATTAGAGCGTGTATATTTCATTACATTATAGGTATATTACAATCATTTTTGTCATTGTTGGAAATTTTGATAGTTTGAATTTTGATAGTTGATAGTTGATAGTTTGAGAGTTGAAAATTTGGTTATTTTATTTAGTTAAGGTGATTCGATAGACGCCATATTTTGTGTCAGAATGGCATGCGACATATCCCATCAATTGGTTCCATTTTTTCATTTACTCATCATTTTTCTCCAATTTTAAGTTTCGCAATTCTGTTTTCAGGAGACTAAAGCACTCACTTATCAATTTGTATATTTATATTGAGTTAAGGGTAGAGACGTATTCCTCACCGGAATTGAGGAATGGAGGTGTTACAGTAAGTCCGGCATTAGGTTCCATTTCGACATCAGCGACGATCAACGCTACGATACTGGAAGCCAGTCTTCCGATATTAAATCCCTAGCGGGGAAGAAAAAAAATGCCTAGATTTCGCTAAAAATCCCTAAATCCCCAGATTTGCTCAAATATACTTAAAAAATCCCTAGATTTTGCAAAAAGCGCCATTTTTTTATGAAGAATCATGATGTCATTCGATGTAGCGATTTGCAATATTTAAATCTGATTGGCTCGTTTGAATTTTGGCGCTCTCTGAAAGCAGTGCTAATCCAGACCAATAAAATGAAAGAATATTAGTTGATTTCTTATTATTAACAGGTTGAATGCAGTTGAATGTCAAGTACATCGAAGGACGCAATCGTTTTAATTTCCGGCTTATTTGCGGGGAAAATAGTGTTGCCAAAAAGGCCTACAAAATATAGATGAAAAAATGTTTTCGATTGTCGAAGCTAGAATTGAGGTTAAAAAGTTGATTTTTGGTAACTTTACCTCATCAAAAAAAAATCCCTAGATTTCCTGAAAAATCCCTAAATCCCTGGAAATTCCGGAAAATCCCTAAATCTAGGAATAAACTCTTAGACATCGGATGGCTGTTGGAAGCATTAGAGTCAACATTTGAAACGCTGCTGCAGAATTTGCCGGGAGTATAATCGAGTGTTGAAAGTCAGTAGAATTGAACAATGTAATAATTGCTTTCCGAAATAAGCGTTATAATAAAAAAACAACGAATCTGAACTGTTAATACTGGAACACACCTTCTGTAAATGTACCTTGCGAGAGATAAGTAAAAAAATAGATGTACTGGAGGAGAAGTGCTTCTCCACAGAGTTTGAAGAAGGAAAAAAAATGCCCAAATTTACTTACTTCAGCATTTTCGGCAAAATCACTGCAATTTCCGAACCTTTTTCTGGCCAGGGGCCAAAATTAAATGATTATGAAGGGCCACTTAGATGTTGTAGATAAAAATAGGACTGTTGAAAAATTCGCCGTTTTCAATAAATATGTACCCGGAATGGAAGACATCTAGGGGAAAATTGTTACGATTTTCCGATGCAAATATTTTCCTACAATCTATTTTCCTGCGTTTTGGGATTATACGTACTAAGCAGGCTAAGGGCCCGTTCGCCAAAACTAATCGGAACTGTATGAATGAATTGCTCCTTTTAAAAATCAAAACAATATCGAATTGCGATATATTACACAGTTAAGATAGGGCTATGTCCTGTCGTAAGCGGCGACATAAAGTCGATATCATTTCAATAATCGCCCCAATGGCCACGATAGTTGTTAGACGTTTACGGTTTCCCTGGTAACCTTTGTTTGCTATCAGCTGATATCGAGTAAATGACTAGGAAGCTCCAACCCAGTGGTTAAAGCTTCCTTAACCGCGAAAACTTTAAAATTCAAATTTTCAAATTTTGAACGTAAAGTACATTTTTTCCATCACGAGATAAAAGCACAAACAAGTTTTGAATTGTTGACTGTATCACCATGATTCCAAAAATACAATACACAACATAGCATTGACTAACAATAAAACAGTATGCAATAAAATAAAGTCATGACAAGGAACATAGCCGAAAATGGCGCCGATTCCCATCAACCAAC
The DNA here is from genome assembly GCF_918797505.1 of Bemisia tabaci. NCBI lineage: Eukaryota > Metazoa > Arthropoda > Insecta > Hemiptera > Aleyrodidae > Bemisia > Bemisia tabaci. Next base: position 8,322,234 of record NC_092799.1, read on the forward strand.
GCGCGGTCTCTACAATGTAACATGCTGCATTGATACTCCCCAGCTGGGACCGTCCGGAATAGCAGCTCTAGTGCAAGCACCAGAGCCGCTAAAACTGTCTCTCTAAGGAGAAACGACGTATGAACCTTCGAAAGCTTGCCAAATTTCTCACGATTTAACATTTATGTGTTTTCAAACGTTGGCCATTTATATGTGGACGACCTCAATCAGAATCAGCCTAACCACACTGGACAGCGCCCAATTCTTTCTCGTGTTTTATTTTTTCAACAGAAAACTACGCAACATTATGATCCGAAAAGTATATTCTTTGTAATCTGAGTAAAATTCAGAGGAAGTTTCAACTAGGCGTTTGTGTTGCATAGTACTCTTATCAAAAAATTAACCATGAGAGGAAGCGAGGCAACTTAGAATACAGTTAGGCTGTTTCCGATTAAATTCATCTCGATGGCCAAAGTGCGAAACCACGTATTTCATTTGGCGACGATGCAGACTTTGCACTTTGCACATATAATTCTACCTCTTCTTCTCTATTCCTACTGATTACTATATATATTATTCTACCTCTTCTTCTCTATTACTAATGATTGTTGAATATGTTCTTTAAATTTATCAATTTAATATATCTAAGTGCTATTTTATTAGTACAGCACTTAAATATTATTATATATACATATTATTCTACCTCTTCTCCTCTATTGCTAATGATTGTTATCACCGAAAAAAAAGGTGCTGTAATAACATCCTGGATGTTAAAAAAATGTGCGACAACTCTTTGATGTTGTCATTACCACTCTGGCTGTTAAAGTAACATCCTAGGATGTTACTTTTACATCCTATCATGCTACGTTAACTGCCAGAGTGTTAATAGCAACATCCAAGAGTTGTCGCACATTTTTTTAACAACCGTAACATCTGGGATGTTACTCCAGCATTTTTTTTCGTTGTAAATATTTTCGAAAATTACAACCTGGTTAATCTGGAAGTATATAATTTAAAAACTTAGAGAAGAGAACAATGGACGAATTAAGGAAATAATATTATGATAATAATTGAAAAAGGAGGATTGCCCACGTGTATGTGCGCGCCCTCTTGCGCGGGATGAGTCGATAGGCTGAGATGTCGTGTGAAATGATAATTGGAGGGAGGAAACGGGTTATTGAAATTATGCGGTTGATTAATGATCACCGACTGGAGGGCACTCGTGACTCTGTCCCTTCTCCCTCTCACCCCCCCCCCCCTCCATCCCTCTACACAACTCTCGGATGATACTGCTTCACTCGTATTTGCCAGATTTTAGGCGTAATTTCACGCCTTAAGCCTTGTCTCCACGGACCGTTGCACGGGATTTGTCCCTGGGAAAAATCCCACACTGAAAAAAAATTCTCGGCGTTTTTACCAAGGTCCGTTGGTACCTTTACCATCTCAATTTCTTACGAATTATTGGTAATTTTACCAAGACAGACTGGTAAGCTTACCTAAAAGCTGGTATTTTTACTGTATTTTCAGGAAAGAATACCAATTTTATGGGTAATCAATTCCCGGTAACTTTGCCATTTTATCTCGGTATTTCTACCACAGTCGATAAAAAATATTGGCGTTTTTACCAAGGTCCAGTAAAATTACCAAGAAAGTTCAATAATTTTACCGAGATTCCTCGGTAAAATTACCAATTCCATAAATGATAATTTTACCAAGAAAAAACTGGGATCAAATGGAACCCTGAATTCTTGGTAATTTTACCCTTTTCTTAGTGAATACACTGAGATTTTTTTTTCAGTGCACTTACGAAGTTGGGGAAAATATTGAGTTAATCAATATTTTTCCCAGTACCAAGTATGGTCCTTGTACTTCTAGGACCCTCTGAGGGAGGAAGAAGAAGTGAAAACGAATTATGCGATATTTTGTTGATTACTCCATTGTTAATGTTTGTTTAGTTAAAATAATGTGTCAAATTGTCAATTGAGTGCAACTATTATTTTAATCCCGGTTAAATACTCGACTTAAACTAATTTTTCTTCCCGCGCAAACTAGTCCCAGGGCTGTATAAGTCCCGTCCCGTGGAGACGGTAACTGGGATGAATCCCGGAAGTTTCATTCCTGCGATTCGAACTTGGGACAAATCCCATGAAAACGTCCCGTGGAGACAAGGCCTTAAATCGATTGAATTTTTCGTCTCGAAAACGGGTCAGCCCGTGAGAAATGAGAGAACCTTTATAGTACCAGTCTAGAGTACCTTTATAGAGAGAGTATGGATAACTCGAAAAGGAGGTTAGGTTTGATCAGGTTATGTAGCTCTTAGGGCCCAAAAAGGCAGCCAAACTATGAACTCGCATTATCCAGTGGTACTAATTCAAACTCCAAGAGTAGGTACACTGATCAAAAATTATAAAAGCACGTATCAAACTTTGGTTTTGCATAAACTCTCTCACTTTCAAAGTCTTAATCCTTAAAAAAGCTCGTTTACAATGCGCTGTCTGCCCTATTAATTAATATTTTAATGCTTAGGTTAGCAGCGGCACTTTTCTAGTGATTTTTGTTTTTCAATTTGTCGCCCTTTTGGGCCCTAAGAGCTATACATAAATCGAGTTGTCCATACTCTCCCTATAAAGGTACTCTGAGGAAGTTCCTTTTCATTTGAAAAAGCGCTTTTCAGGTTCTGGCGCAGTCTCTACCCCCCCCCCCCTTCCATTTCTGATGTTCTACATTGAAAAGCACAAAAATGGACCACATTTTGCAATTTAGACCTTTAAATTCCGGCCCGGTTTAAAAACAACGTATAAGCCATTAGAATCCCTATGCACATAAGTGTTTTTTCAGATGAACCAGAATTTATAGGTCCAAATTGCAAAATGCATTCCAAATATCTAGCACAATATCCGAACATTCCGAAGAGGCGCCAACTCTGGAGACTCACGGTGCATATTTTTCACACCGAGCGAACGGGGTCGACAACTTACAACTTCAGTATTTACAATGTCTCTAACTATGAGGTCTTTCACACCAGAAACCTTTTTGCCGTCGGCGGGTGTTCAATTTTTTCGCTATTTCCATAATTTATCGTTTGTGGCTCCTGCTTTTTATTTCTTTCTTTATTCTAGAATTGCCCTCTTTTTTAAATAGAATATTGATCGGGTGGTTTTCAGAATAGAAATTTTTAAAATTTCTGTTATTTGTTACAAATACCTGCAATCCCTATACAAAGAGAGTGCGGGCACTGGGCCTTGTGAAAACACTTAGGATCAAGCAAAGGTGCGATGATTGGCCATAAGGGATGGGAGAGGGCTGTTATGGCTATTTGTTTACGATGATCATATGCTAAAATTTACACTGTAAAAAGGAGGAATTCGCAACTTTACCACATAATATACAAAAACCTACACCATATTCCCTAAACCCGAATAAAGCGGGATTATTGAGGGACCATCACCTTTCGATAGCTACACAAATCATGAAAATTTGCTGAGTAGAACGATAGAAAGAACTGTGACGAAAAAAGGAATTTTACATGGTTTATATAGGAAAATTTGCAACTTTATCAATTACCACGTAAGAAATGTACACAAACCTAAGGAAATTTCGCAGATCAACCCACGCAGCCGAGTTTATCTTAGAATTTTACGTCATTAAATTCCATAAATTAATACCTGATATTTTGTGGACTATTTCAGAATTCAAGGGATTTTGAGAAGAGGCCTTAAAACAATGGTCTTCAAAATTTGTTGACCGGTTGCCGATGTGCACCATTTTGTCAGGGAGAAAATTGGCTGCTTGGATACTTACAAAAATTGAAGAATGAAACATTTTTCGCTGCACGGTCAAAAAAAATGTAAAAAGTTGACATATTCCGTAAGAAATGGGTGCCCTGGGAGAAAAATTTCCGAAATTTTAGTCATCTACCACTTCTACTCAGTTTTAGTGAGATTCCTAAACGTCTTCTTGGAGCACATTTCGACGGAAATGCAAAATCACGTACCGCGTTTGCGATGTTTGCATACTTCCAGCCATACTGACGTTCAAAGGAAAAACGCCGTATGAACATTCAAGAGTTGCCAAATTTCCCCGGTTAGAATATGTATTTTTGAGGAAAGTTGTGCATGTAGATTCTCGAAATTTTCAGATGATTCGGATTAAATCGCAAGGAAAATTGTCTGAAAAATTTGGGAAAAAGAATACTCACAATTTTTCAGTAAATTATTTCTCTTTTCGGAAAAATATGGCAACACCTGGAGGCTCATACGGCGTTTTTCCTAAGTATGGCAGCATACTTTATTATTTCTTTGGAAAACTAGTCAACGCGATATCTTGAAAACAACCTTGATTTTCCTTCTCTAAGCAGAATATTAATTTCAGGCCATTAAGTTGACTTACTTCTCACCAAAAACATAAAATGAACCCCGTTAAGCAGAATGGAACCAAGCCACAGCTACTTCCAAATTTAACAAAATTTTTAAATTTTTATAAGAAAACGTTTGAGCGGGCTCTCCTGAAAATTTTAAGGAATTTGCTTCGCACTGTGCAGAAAATTCACTGAAATTTGCACAAAAATCCGCACAACCGTTTCCATCTAATAAATTAAATAACCCAGTTAAATTTGGCAGTAGCTGATGTGGTTTGGTTCCTTCTGCTTAACGCGGTCTAAGTAGGAGCCAAACTTTTGAAACCAAAAATACATGCTTTCGCTTTTCGGCCGTCGATTTTGAGAACCACTGCTTTAAAATTTAAAATCTGCGCATTCTACACTGGGGAAAAAAAAAACAAACAAACAAATTGGATCTAGAGTCCAGACTCTTGAAAACATTGACAAGAAAAAATACTCTTAATTCAATCGGATTTTTGCTTGAATCAAAACGAAACCACGCCTGACGCCATCGCGCCTTCAATTTTCCGCACGCAACACGGACATCCATTAAGTATGTATAGTTGTATCTCTGCGCCGCATCAACTCGAGTTCTCTTTTCTCGCTGTTTTTCCTTATTGCGTTTTTTCCCCACTTGTATTATTTGAAATGGTGCTTCAAGGGCTACAAGGAATGTAAAAGCAGGCTCTTTGTATGAAGTAAATCATATCTCTATGCCGTATTATACTTTTTGAAGTAAACGGAGTATAACGGAGCCAAACTTTTGAAACCATAAATACATGCTTTCGCATTTCGGCCGTCAATTTTGAGAACCACTGCTTTAAAATTTAAAATCTGCGCATTCTACATTGGAAAAAAAAATTGGATCTAGAGTCCAGACTCTTGAAAACATTGACAAGAAAAAATACTCTTGATTCAATCGGATTTTTGATTGAATCAAAAGGAAATCCGCTAAATTCAGAGGCTTGGTTCTTGATTTAAGCTAGATTCTGATTGAATCAAGAGTACTTTTTCTTGTCGATATTTTTAAGAGTCTGGACTCTAGATCCAATGTGCTTTTTTTATTTCAGTGTAATAATGGCGGAACGCTGAAACCGAATTCCGCGGAATGACCTTAAACACAAAGTTCTAGGTTGCGTGAGTTGGCGAACAGCCCCCGAGGAAAGTTTCCTATTCTCCGCGCGAAAAGCGCACGCGAAAATGTGTGCCCAGACACAGACGATGAGCGCATCGATTATCTCCATTAATAAGCGTTTAAGTCAATAGCCGCCCCGTGACGTCAGCGCAGGTGCACTCCCGTATGAGGAAGCGCCCCTAGGATTAGGAGGATGTTAGCGCAAACTTATAAAAAGTAAATAAATCAAAAGCATAATTCTCCGGAGGCCGCACAGGCGCGATGCGACGATGACGACGCCCCGCCTTGGAAAAAAACGCAACCCCTCCGTCATGACAGCAATGCCAAACTTATCTTTATTTGCGGAACGCGCGAATAGAGTTTGTTTTGCAACGAGGAACGGACGGTGTGGATTCTATCGACATGAATCGATCGACCAACTAAAACGTGAACCGATCGACGTGATTCGACCAACAACCGTGAATCGATCGATAAACCCGAGAATCGATCGACAAACCTGCGAGTTGATCGACAGCAGTGTTAGGAACTCACAGGCGCCAACGCGCCAAATGCGCCTAAAAATCGGTCATGGCGCCTAAAAAATGAAGACTCTGCGCCAACGTAGCCCCTAAAAATTGCCCCTTAAAAATCTGCATTTTCATATTAGGTGATTATTTGAAATTTTCAGCACTACAAGTGAAAGCTTTTTCTATTCTTCACGATTGCATCCTTAGTGCTTTCGTCTTCCCTAAGTTACAGCTTTTTGCTAGTTCTGTTACGAAAACATCTTGCGTCTAATTTCTCACTAAATATGCTGTAATATATAGGCAAAAAGTCAATTTGGCCTCTAAAAAATCTTCAATGGCGCCTAAAAATCAGGCTTGTTTCGAACACTGATTGACAGACCCTTGAATTGAACGAATTTTGTCGATCAAATCGGAGTCGGATCGGTCCACATTTTAACTTTTCTTTTGATTTATGTCGATCGAATCGACGCCGATTATTTAATAATTTGTCGGGTTTTCAATAGATCTGTGTTAAGCGATTCACGTCTGTTGATTCAAGTTTTCATTTTTCGATGGATTCATATCGATCGAATCTATACCCTCCAAGTGGAGCCACTATTTCTGGCTTTCTCGTAAAGGGTGATTTCACGATAACAGGAATAGTTAAAATGTGAAATACCTTAGAAATAAAAGTGCACCAATTTTAACAGGATTTCATTACCTCATTTTAAAGGTATTAAACTTCCTTTTTCCAGCTTTGGCACGCTCTATTTTGATTCAGTGCAAAGTTAAAGTGATTGATAAACAAGCCATTGAATCAGGTATCAGCGCTTCCCGCGGGACTGCTGGAGGTCCACGCAAACATGGCGGCCCTGCCAAATTGTGTCGGTTACGTAACAGACACAGCGTAACCGACACTCAAAAATGTGAGATTAAAGATGATACAACAGATGAAACTTGGCAATTCTTGAGTTATGAGGTGGAATTAATGCTGCCTTAAAAGTTTTCTAAACTTTGGAGACTTCCTTTTAGTTTAATACTATTAAATTGAGGTTTTTGCGTAGTGAGGAATTAGTGCTACACACGTAAAAATCACTGGTTTTCATAATAATTAAAGTTTTCATTGTAAAAAAAACTGACTTATTAGTAATAGTTTTGTCAAGAAGACTTCAGCGAACAATTTGATGGCAGTTTTGAAACTCCTGACTCCATCTGGCGAGATAAACACTGCACTTTATACAACTGCAAAAATTTGTTGCCAAATGTGGCGACACCTCTTTCTTATGACTTTTCTCGCTCAATAATAAACATTTCAGTTCAAACTGGCAATTTTCTTGAACACTAGAGTCTCTTTTCAGCAAATATTGCCAAAGAGTTCATGATCAGTACTGATTTGTTACCGCAAATTGCTCTTTTGCTTCAAAATCGGGGTTGGCGACGCGTAACCGACCGGACATTTTCGGCCTTTAAAGTCTCATATTATTAAATATAATAATAATTCATCATATTTTTTAGCATGGATAGGTTCAGGGACATCATTCCTATTGATTAATTAATTTGGTTTTCAATCGTTTTGCCCTATGTCGGTCAAAACCCACGGCGACACGACTATTCCTATTATCGTGAAATCACCCTAAAGCACCTATCTACCCAAGGAAACGGATGGCTCATATTATGTTCCGAAAATGAGCCAGAAGGAGTAGTGCCTTGTTGCGAAATGTAGTCCGAATATTCGTGCGTGAATAATCGAGATTTTTTTCGCAGTTTGGTGACGATGTGCAGCATATCAATAGGAAATAGGGGAGTGGGTAAGTGTAATAGTCTGATCGGTTTTTGTTGAGTTCGACTTAATTATCAGTTTTTTGTTCGTCCCGAGCGTTTTTTTTTTTTTTTTTTGGTACTTCGAAGTGACATCCCTTTTTTCTATAGAAATGATGAGTATACGTTTTTTTTAAACTTATCACTCCAAAGTTTGCATTTCAACGATTACATTCATAATCAGAATTTTATTTAGACAAGTAGTTATCTACTGTCGAGTAGCACACGACGTTAAGTTTTCACGCAAGAAAATAATACTAATCGTATCAGAAAAGTCGAATATGCATTTTAGACTTTACTATAATTTGTATTAGACATGTGCGTATTTCTAATATTTCCGTTTTAAAATTCAAACTACGATAAATACTTAATTTTATACGGATTAACCACTGCACGGTTGCCCAGCCAGCGGAAAATCGCGAAATCACTCCTGACGCCATCGCGCCTTCAATTTTCCGTACGCAACACGGACATCCATTAAGTATGTATAGTTGTATCTCTGCGCCGTATCAACTCGAGTCATCTTTTCTCACTGTTTTTCGTTATTGCGTTTTTTCCTCATTTGTATTATTTGAAGTGGTGCTTCAAGGGCTACAAGGAATGTAGTAAATCATATCTCCATGCCGTATTATACTTTTTGAAGTAAACGGAGCAGCGGAGACGGAGTAAATTTTAGACTTTCCCGATAGATTAATCGTCCATTTTAAGCGGCTTTCCTTACAACACTTCATTTTGCTGTAGCAAAATTTCGCAATACGCACTCATTCTTTTTTTTTTGTGTTTGTTTGCATGATCGACTGTGTAAGTCCGGAATCACTTATCTCGTTTGCGGTGTTGGAAAATTTTCGCTCCTATATTTTATTTTTTTAGTGGAGAACAAATCGACATCATTCATTGAAGTTTCTGCAGAATTTTTTTCTCACAGGGAAGTAAAATCACGGCAGTTTTGAGGAATGCCGTTGAGTAGATTTCCATTTAAAAAATAGAGTATGACAGGAAGTCTGCCACGTCGCAAACCGAGATACTCGGTCGCAGACTTATACCGTCGTTACGCCTGTTGTTCATTTTCAATATGTTTAAGCTACTGGAATCAGTTCTACTATTATGGGAATGCGAAATTTCATTTTGTATCACCTTACAGCACCAGTCAAATTAACTGAGAGTAAGTCTAGGATTGCAAGACAATAATATGGACCACATTTTATAATAAGTAACCACTATTTCTGGTTTATTTTAGAAACAGCGTATATGCCATTGGTTTCCCTATGTAGAAAAGTGCTTTTATGAAAGAGCCATGGATAGTGGTTCCTTATTGCAAAACGTAATCCAAATAGCATTCGAAGAGCTTTCCCCGAACAATGATCACTACTCTGCACTATTCAGAAAACGATCAGGACAAAAAGAACAAACTACCAACAGTTTTTGTTTTTTTTTACAGTAACACTATAACGAACAATATCCAAGGGCGATCCTCAGCGACAATTTACCGGATCATTAATCCGGTGATAAAAAATCCATTTTCGAGGGGATGCACCTACAACCGTCCACCGGACGTCACACGGTGGACCGAGTTAAGGAGAGAGGTCGAACATGAAATTTTTGACGAAAACTGCAAATTTTGATATTCATTTCGTCACAATTTAAATTTCGAGGGGTGCTTTTCGAAGAGAATTTCACGAGGAAACCAATGGAGCCACTATTAGAACCTCAAAATTTTGTATAAACGGAGTTATAAGCTGTTAAAGTCTCCAAATTTTATCCGACCTCTCCTGTTGGCTCGCTCCACTGTGCGTCGGTCCCTTCTCGCAACCCCTGGTCGATAGACAAACGAAGCGCAACCCCTGGTCAGAGTCCGCGCACCCCTCTTTGACGTTCCGACTTCATAATACCGCATGAAATATGGTTTCACTTGTTCGGTGCTCGGTCCGACTTGGTTTTTTAGCGACACTTCGAGCCCCGGAGATAGCGCACAGATGTGGAGGGGCGGTTTGTTTACTTATTTAAATTGATAAACCGGGCTATGCAAATTGACCCTATTAGCTGGTGTAATCCGCGACTTACATTTGTACTTTTCATTGCGACTCGAAGGATTGCCCTAGTTTGTTTTGTCCCGGTGATCCGCTTTCTATGAAGAAAAACAGCTCATGTGCATGTATACGTTGTCAAATTCATCTCGGTGAAACACGAATTTTTGGAGAACTTGTGCAATTTTTTGGTTGAATTTTTCTGATTTTTTTTTTCACAGTTCAATCTAGGGTGTGTGTGTGTGTGTGTGAAAATCTCAAGAAAAAACACACACAATTGTTTGCAAAAATATATGTGTTATCAGGAGAAATATGGCAACATCCGATTTTTTTGTATGTTGTTTTGCTTAAACGCGACAGTGTTGTTCTTTGTTCGATTCGGATTTTGACTTGTCGGTCCAAGATCGGGCAAGGTGCATACTCCGGCATATGCGTGTCTCTTTTGCGTAGCGACTGCAGGATTAATCTCCAAATGTCGTCCGATTAAGTGGAGATTGACTTTTATTCATGCCTATAGCGTCTTTTTTTTTTTTAAACATCACGCATATGTTCAAGGAAGCAATTGTGACCGATCTTGTTGGTGCTTGCATTCTGAGAACACTGTGAAAAATAATTGGATCGCATTCAGCAAAAAAGAACCAGCGCAATTATTGTGTCTTCAAAATCGCGCAACGTCTTCTTTTCTTTTAAAAATACCTAATATACAGGGTGTCTCACGAAAAACGAGCCACCTTGAATATCTGCCGAACGCGTCGGAATTTCGACAAACGGTAAAAGACGTGTTCATTTATATCGAGGGGGACACCTTTTGGCATATTTGACATTTTCCCAAACCGCGGGAGGGGCGCGGGGCGGGGGGTGCCCCACCCGTAAGTTGAACTTTTCAAATGGCACCCCTACTTTTTTATTTCAGAAATCAATTCTACGCAAAAAAAACAAGCCACCCTGTCCAAACCGAATGTAATTCGGACAATTTTTCAGTGATTGACAGAGGTTGAAACATTTTTTTCATGCTCTTTTCAAAAATTTCCCACGCCCAATGGAATTGCTGTATCAAACCAAACTCTCCGCCAAAAATATTCTTAAACATTGCACTTTCGATGAAAAATAAAAAAAAATCTGCTGCACTCGAAATCTGGAGCACGCAGAGCCCTTCTTTGTGACTTTAAAATTCGTTCTACCGAACATTTCCGAGAGGCGCTCATCGGGAGGGAGGAGTAAGTCTTAGACAAGAATTATTATTATTTTTTCTGAAGCATAAGAAACCGTGTCCATGAAGGAGCAGTAAAGTAGAAAAACAAATGGATTAGCTTTTTTTTTTGGGGGGGGGGGGGGGGGGGTCAACGACTTGAGCCGGACCTTGATACTTCTGAGGACGCTATTTTTCCGCGGTGCGTTGTTTTTCAACTTAACTGCTTCTTCATGGCCACGGTTTCTTATGCTTCAGAAAAAATAATAATAATTCTTGTCTAAGACTTACTCCTCCCTCCCGATGAGCGCCCCTCGGAAATGTTCGGTAGGACGAATTTTAAAGTCACAAAGAAGGGCTCTGCGTGCTCCAGATTTCGAGTGCAGCAGATTTTTTTTTATTTTTTATCGAAAGTGCAATGTTTAAGAATATTTTTGGCGGAGAGTTTGGTTTGATACAGCAATTCCATTGGGCGTGGGAAATTTTTGAAAAGAGCATGAAAAAAATGTTTCAACCTCTGTCAATCACTGAAAAATTGTCCGAATTACATTCGGTTTGGACAGGGTGGCTTGTTTTTTTGCGTAGAATTGATTTCTGAAATAAAAAAGTAGAGGTGCCATTTGAAAAGTTCGACTTACGGGTGGGGCACCCCCCGCCCCACGCCCCTCCCGCGGATTGGGAAAATATCAAATACGCCAAAAGGTGTCCCTCTCGATATAAATGAACACGTCTTTTACCGTTTGTCGAAATTCCGACGCGTTCGGCAGATATTCAAGGTGGCTCGTTTTTCGTGAGACACCCTGTATGTACAATAATCAAATTTACATAATTATTTTTCTTTAAAATTAACAATGTTTTATCCAGGCAGGGATTGAAACTCTGAAGGAGTGAAGATTTTTTTGGGAAAAATGTTGTTAAACAAAAAGGTCCTATATTTTGATACCAAAAATTGATTCTGAAAATATTCGCGTTTAACCTTTTGACACCCTATATACCATGGAAATATCATCAATCAATATATGTTCAATAATAGTATCATTATAAACTCAATATGTACCAGTATGATATCATAAATCCTCCAAATCATAATCCATAAATCAATACCTATGTATATTATGACATCATGTCAGTCTTCATCAGACACTTGAGTGATCATGGAACATCTCACCCAGCTGCGAGGCGTGAGTGATCGATTATCGACATTACCCCATTTGAAGCTGTGGTAAAGAATCGATTTTTAAGGTGTTCGTCGCGAGCACTGGAAAAAAAAACACATTGGATCTAGAGTCTAGACTCTTAAAAACATCGACAAGAAAAAATACTCTGGATTCAATCAGATCTAAGCTTAAATCAAGAACCAAGCCTCTTAATTTGAGCGGATTTCCTTTTGACTTAAGCTTAAATCTGCTTGAATCAAGAGTCCTTTTTCTTGTCAATGTTTTCAAGAGTCTGGACTGTAGATCCAATAAGTTTCTTTTTCCAGTGAGCACTCTGTTTATCGATCCTTTTCCTGAGGTTTTAATGACATATCAATCGATATATCGCAAAGCACGCCACGTCACTGATCTGACCATGCCGCTTTTTCTCGTACTATACTCTACTTATTTCAACTAATGACGATGGGAAGGGCGATGCGTCGTAGTAGCGACAAAAATCATTGACTCCATAAGCAGGAGCCGACGTTCAAAGTTGAAACGTTTAATAAATGACGAATGTGGCTCCGTCACGAAGTCCTCAAACGCGGGCTCGGCCGAGGCAGAAAAATAAAACGAACTTTGTCTAATAGAATCTCCGCCGTGAAATATGTGTTATTCTCGTGTTCCCGAGCTTTATGCTTTCTCACGAATTTTTATTAACTCCGCCACGCCGCACAGTAGGCTCATTATTAAAATCCGAAGCGTTAGAGAGAGGAGACGTGTGGTAGGTAAAGATTTCCAGTCCTTGATGATTACGTCAAATTTACATCAGAGGTTTTTATTTGTAAAGCTCCTCGGCTATGCGTTAGAGAAAGGAGACATGTGGTAGGTAAAAGATTGCCAGTACTTGATGATTAAGTTAAATTTACATTAGAGGTTTTTATGTGTCAAGCTCTTCGGCTATGCGTTATAATCCGGTCTTATAAAACAGAAAAAAAACATGAATAACATCACAAAAAAAACGTATGTATGGGTGTATGTATGTATGTATAAGCCGCTTTTACGGCGCGCTAGGGTGCTCTGCGACGCCTACTCTCCACAGGAATCTGTAATGGTAGAGATCCTCCGGAAGCTGGCATCTCTCCATCTCTTAGACTAATTTCTTCATTTATTGTTCGGTTTCTGATTCTATTCATTTTTCCGAGTTGGTGTGTTTTCGTTCTCACTGATTCAATTTTAATGTTTATCTCGTCTCTTTACCAAATTCAACAAGTCTCTTTTCTAAGGAATGCCACGATAAAATGAATTGAGCCGCTTTTACATTTCTCAGTCTCATATTAACAATGATCAGCGGACTAATTATTGAAATTGATTGATAAAGCTATAGACAAAAAAGACAAAAGAGATATGGAGGGATCCTATCGGTGGAAGCGCGGCGGTTGCAATGGACAAAGAAGGTAAGTGATAGACAAAATAACGGCACCCCACGAGAGACCCGATAGTTAGTCCATCTTTTTCTCCCTTAGTGTATAAGAGCCACCCACTTCAACCAATAAGATAGCTCCTCAGTCCTTATGTCTTCTTTGTCTATAACTTTGTCTATAAATTTCAATAATCGGCCCGCAGAGCCTTTAAAATGTCCTCATTTTCTCCGACTTCCTATCCTGACTCGCTCCACTACTGTGCGCCGGTTCAGGAAAAGTAGGTACGCGCATACACCAAACGAAAACCGCGCAACCGCGCTCTATTTTTCTCAGAGCCGTACGCGGTTTTTCCTCAGCGGGGTTGGACGCGCGCGGTTCGGGGAGCGGTGGCTTTGAACCGGAAATAGAGCTCCGACTTGCGACTTCCGGGCTGAACTCATTTCGACGAATGAGGACTCAATACTCGTAACTGTGACATTCCGTCTCGTCTGTCGTACTGTCGTGTTTTTACGGCCGGTTTATCGCAATGGCGGGCTTTTGATGTTGCCGGGCGTCTCCGCGCAAGGGAGGCCGTCGCCAGCTGATTATTGGAATCGATAGACAAAAGCGAGAGATCATATTCGATACATAAAACGATTAAAATTGTACTGATATCGATTGGTTCAAAAGATAAACATAAAAGTTAGAGTACCTGTATTGAGAGAGTATGGCCACTGGTGTTACCACCTCTGATTGGCTCAGCCATCTTAAGCTGAATGGAGCCCTTAGGACCCAAAAATGGCGGACGCCATAAATTAATGTAATGCAAAATGACTCAAAAGGAAGTTTTCTTTGCTTATCGTAACGAGAAATTTACCCAAATGCACTATACTGCGACTTCTTTACATATTTTTAAGACTAATCATGTGCAATTTTTGAGAAAAATTATCTTAGATGTAGTAAGGTTGGCAGCAAGTGCGGTTGGTGATAACCGTCAAAAGTTGGCAATGACCCCCCTCCCATCCACAAAAACCAAAACAAAGCACCGCGATTTTTGGGTCCTAAGCCTCTCCATGGGACCCAGTGGCTATACTCTCTCAATATAGGTAATCTAATAAAAGTCAATTGAGTAATCTGACGGAACGGGTTTTTTGTGATAGATTTTTGATTCGTATAAGTACTAATTGGTCAAGAGGAGTGAAATTGCTACGAAATTTCTTATTTTCAGCTTTTCTGACCAATATCTTAAAATTTCGGTTTGAAGTCATGTTCTATTGTTTTGAAGCAAACGATACATCGAATCACTAGCGAATACGACCCATTGACGTTCAAAGAAGACTGTTGATATATACATTGGTTCTTGTAATGGACCAAGTGGAACATGATCACGGAAAAAAAAGAGGTAGGACTTATTGGACGGTATGGGCATTTCCAATTAATTGTGGTATCCGATTAATATTGTGGTAGTGCCCCAATGAATTATAGGTTACTAACCCAAATGATGCGGTACTACCCCAACTTGAGTTGCAGCACTACCACAATTTTGCCGTGGTGAGGAAAAACGCCGTATGAACATTGGAGAGTTGCCAAATTTCCCTCGATAAAATGTTTATTATTGAGGAAAGATAATTGTATTATTCCTTGAAATGTTCAGGAAATTTAAGTGATATTACGAACAAAATTTACTACTAAAAACTATAAGAAAAATATTCATAAAGCTTATAAGAAATTCGTATTTTATCAGCAAAAATTTGGCAACGCCTCAACGCTCATACGGCGTTTTTCCTTAGCTTGGTAGATTTGATTGGAAATGCCCATATCATCCAACAAAGTGGGGCAGCACCAACATTTTAGGGGATAACCCCTGACACTTTTTTCCCCGTGATGAACTATAAGGTTTCTTATGGGAGCCCATTAGTTAGTCTATTATGCCCACCTCCTTTCCGAAAGTGAGATATGGGCTAATATTTACGCAAAATTGTCATTCGTCACAATCATTTTCTACGCTGGACGAAGAATTAGCTGGTGTCTGAAATTTGATGAAATTCATGTTTAAATGGAAACTGCCGAGTGAACTGAACACGAGGATACCATTGGCTCATAAAGAAAACAGCTATTAGAGGAGATATGACAAAATGATCTCTTGATGGCGCCAGATAACCCAAATAGGCGAAGTATTTTATCATTTTTAAACTATTTTCGTCCTAGAAATATTTCCCATATCAGAAAAATGTGTAAAAAGTACTGTAAAACTAGTTTTTTAAGCATTCTCAGATGAAGCAATGAAAAATATGTATGCAAATTTTCCAGCCTAGCTTGGCCTCAAAAGTGTCGTAACCTCAGAGGGGAATTTCAAGGGGCTCAAAGTGAGAGGACGATCAATTTGTTCACTCTGCGAAAGATCCAAATTGTCTCAATTGTCAAATTTTACAGGTTGCAAATTTTTGAGGAAAGTATAAGAAAAAGGAAGAAAAAATAGAGAGGGAGAAAGAGGGCTTTTAGACTTTTATACTTTTTCTTCAGTAACAATAACACGGATAAGATTTGAAGAAAAATAGGTCAAACTAAACTTGTCCTAATGTAAAAAGGTGGAGGAATGGTGTTGGGTCCAATGCATTTCGCTCGGGCAATGAAAGCAGAGAAATTCCAAAAATTACGATTACCTAGAGTTTTTCCCCCCATGGAAAACCCGAAAAAATTATTCTCGCGCAGGTTGGATATGCGAAGGTATCTAGAATCAACCGCTCGCTCCCGAACGGGAAAAAACACATATCCCCGAACTGTGCGTACGAACGAGAAAAAACACTGAAAAAGTAGCCCGAAACTGTACGTAATAAGGTGGAAAAATGGACTCTAATTGTAATTTTTGAAATTTCTCGGCTTTGATTTCCCCGCGAAATGGTGTGAACCCAGCGCCATTTCTTCACCTTGTCACTTACAGTTTCGGGCCATTTTTTCGGTGTTTTTTCTCGCTTATCCTAATGTGCACATTTGCTTTTTATAATCTGTTAAGTTGTATCTAAAAGTATACCGATCACCTGAAGATGGGCGGCGGTGGCCTGCCCGAAATGGTCATTTGCGTAAAGAATAATAAAAAAGTAAGTCATCTAAGTATAATCGGTTTTTGAAAAAAATTTAATTTGTATAGAAAAAAGAGTTAATAGTGCCGATAAAGTTAGTGTTAGAAAAATTGTGCAGTATGCTACAACATAGTGTATACTAGGCTGGTAACATAGATCTACTCATCACAAGTCAATATAGTTAGACATTTTAGCTGTTTTGGTCAACCTGCTCCAGCACCTAGGATGTTAAAAATGTGTCTGGTGATCTCAAGATGCTGCCTTAACCGCCTACAGAGTTAAAGTTGCATTCACAGGATGTAAAGTTAACTGCGAGGGCAGTAAAGACAACAACTCCGGATCACCAGACACATTTTTAACATCCTAGGTGCTAAAACAGCATATTATTTTTTTCGGTGTATACCTCTTTCTCATCTCATACTTTCGTATTCCTCACTTTTATATTCATTAAGATCATGTCTATTTCTGAATAAGTGTGGTGTAAATCTGCTGTATGTAGTAATTAAGTTAGAAGAAAATATGAAAAGACTCGTAAAGTCTGTATAAAAATTGTAGTTTGGTTAAAGAAATACGCTTGAGAAAAACAAAAAAAGGAAATTATAATATTAACCTCAACTTTTGGGCGGACCCTCCAAGTGCCTTTCGGTTGGGTAATTGGACCGCATTAAGCAAGAAGGAACCAAGCCACATCAGCTATTGTCAAATTTAACGGGGCAATTAAATTTGTATACAAAACGATTGGGTGAATTTTTGTGCAAAATTCCGTAAATTTTCTGCATCAGTACGAAGTAAAGCTTAATTCCCTAATATTTCCAAAGGAATCCGCTCAAACATTCTCTCGTAAACAATTAAATTTCCCTGTTAAATTTGACAATAACTGATGTGGCAAGGTTCCTTTCTGCTACGTACGATCCAATTTTTCCCTCTGAAACCGTCATAGCCCAAGTAGCGTTTTTCTGCGGGAAAATCGCGATAATCTGAAATTCAACTGCGACTTTTTTCAAATATTTTTTTGGCGATTTTATCGCTGGGAGCATCAACATCTGCGTGATTATCCTCAACGTTGTCGCAATTTTATCTCTGTAAAATCGCACTCGAAAAAATCGAATTTTTATCTCAAATTATTGCGATTTTATCAGCAGTTTTTGAGATAAAATCGCAATTTTTAACCCGATAATATTGCAACGGATCGACGTCAATAAAAATGCGACAAATTATGCTCCGATAAAATTGCAACTTTTCGCGATCAAACTGACAAAAATTAAATTGCTGATTTAACAATTCACTTCTAAAAAAAGTCACTACAATATGGACATAAGTATAACAGAGATACCGAAAGGAATGATGAGGCCAAATGAATGAATGCCAAAGGACCCAAATTCAATTGCTCAAAGATCTACAATAAACTGCCAAGGAAAATAAAAGAAATTGTAGAAAGAAGCATCTTCAAAAGGAGAGTTGATAAATTTTGGAAGGGAAATGTATAGTATAACATTGAAGAATATTTAGAGCAAGAAAATTATGTATATTAGACGTAAAAATGTTTACTTTGTAATCTTTTGTTTCCACTCAAAAAGATCAATAAATTATTTTTAAATAAAAAATATATTTCAGCGTGGAATTCACAACAAAAAATGCTACATTAACCACTATTGTGAGCTAATTTAACAACGGGGGTGGTTAAAGTAGCATTTTTTTGTCAAAATCTACATTGAAACATTGCAGTCACTTTTTTTAGCAATTGAATTGTTAAATCAGCAATTTAATTTTTTCCATGCACTGCTACTTGAGAGTGGCGGAAAAAGGCAAATCTGGGCATGTCAATAGGTATCTACTACTTACAAAATTAAAGGCCCGGTTCAATTACTTCCAATCATTCGCGCCTCTTCTTCGTCATCGACACGGCACTAGCAACAAGTCCACGGAGCCGTGGATTTCCCGGCGTAAACGCGCGGCGTTTCGCGGTTTTATTTCAAACTCGATCGGCAGTTGGCGGGCGCCGCGGCGTGTTTCCGGTATTTGGGTGTTTTCCGCTTTGTGTCTACTTTGTGACTGTCTCCTGAATGAGTTTCCCTACGATTGTCCTTCGTCCCCAATCAATATTCCTTTGCGAGACTTTCGTGCCCTTCCGCCCCCCGCCTGGACTCCTCCCCCGCCGTGCCTGCCCGTAGAGTTACCGTGGACGCATTTTGACTTGTTGCCACGCTCAGACTGGAAATTTCCTCCGTCGTAAACGAATTTCTGGCGGAGGACGCTTCATGCACATTTGAACGTTCACTGGAAAAAAACACACATTGGATCTAGAGACCAGACTCTCGAAAATATTGACAAGAAAAATACTCTTGATTCAATCGGATTTTTGCTTGAATCAAAACGAAATCCGCTTAAATTAAGAAGCTTGTTTCTTAATTTAAGCTAGATTCTGATTGAATCAAGAGTGCTTTTTCTCGTCGATGTTTTCAAGAGTCTGGACTCTAAATCCAATGTGTTTTTTTCCAGTGTTGTCAAATTTCTCACCGCAAACAAAGGATGCTGATTTGACATTCGGGATGTAAAAAAGTGGGCGATAACTCTCAAAACGCTGAATTAACCACCACAAAAGTTAATTTTACTTCTTGACATTGCGAAAGTAACTGTTGTTGAGGTTAATTCAGCATTTTGTGAGTAGTCGCACACTTTTTTTCATCCGGAATGTTAATAAATCGGCAGCCTTTTTTTTCGGTGCTTGCCATCAAACAAAAAATCCAGTAAACTCGGATTTGAATGTTTCAGAGAATGTTATGTGGACAGTGTTTAGTAGAAAAAGGAACTTATGGCCACATCAGCCATTGCCAAAAACTGGGCAATTTAAGTTTTTTGCGAGAAAATGCTTGTGTGGATTTCTTTAATTAAGGAATTAACTTCGCACTATGCAGAAAATGCACTGAAATTCGCACAAACCCCACATAACCCTTTTAGGTAAAAAATTAAATTGCCCTATGAAATTTGGCAATAGCTGATATGGCTTGGTATCTTTCTATTTAACGCAGTTCGTTTGCACTTCAATGTAGTGTCCCTGCTTGGAAAAAATACATTCTTTATCGGAGCAAATTTTGCACTTTTCATAGGTACTCATTCGACGCTCTACCGCAGCATAACAGTATATGGATGATCAAAGTGTGGAATCATGTATCTCCATGTGCGACGTTGCAGACTTCCTCTTCTTTTCATTTTTTCTCTGGAAAACCGGTCAATGTATAACTTCTTGAAAATCGCGATAATTTTTCTTCTCTGTTCGGATAATATTCTGCATTAATTTCAAGCTATAACAAGTTTGCTTGTGTTTCTTCGTAAAAATGAAATAGGAGTCGAAATGTTGAAACACCGCACAGAGGATATGTGGTTTTGCACTTTTACAATCCATATACTTATCGTTTTTATGGTATTTTATGAAAAATTAACATAGGCGAGAAATCTGCAACGCTGGAAATTAAGATGCACCTTCCGGGACTCTAACCACAGATACATGTATGAGCAGTCCAGCTGTGCAATTCCAGAAACATCTTCTTTTAAAAATTCCGATCGTGAAACTTTGTCCCGAATGGATATTCCAATTCACTTTCTGTATGGGGTGAGGTATGAGACGTGGCAATCTCCGAAGACGAGGGCTCCTATCATCATCGAGTGAACTTTTCTCTGAGATCGAAACATCCGAACGATTATTCTCCGATTTTCCATTTAAACTTTTCGTTTCTTTATCTCCCACCAATTTTCCCTCTCAATCTGCAGGACTCAATACCGATTGGTCTACTGGCTGGTATGCGATCCTCCGAATTGCTCGACGATAAAAATACTGCCGTGATAGCGAGGAGAGCGGTTAATGTCAAATTTTCGGAATCGAGTTTCCTTCAAAATTCGTCTAATCTCTTTTTGGATGAAACTGAAACACCTAAAACAGCAAAACTCATTTTATTCTCATAAAAACGGACATATGAGGAAGCCGTAGGTGCGCAAAAAATTATGTAGTTTCGGGCAAAACATCAGTAAGTGACATTATTCCTCCTGGTAGCCAATGAAAACAGTGCTTTCAAGTACAGTGCCGCCCTCTTCTGCCAATTTATAACCTGAAAATTTGTTTGATGTGTGTCCGAAACGCAACCACAGCATGCAGAGGATTTCACTTATCGCTGTCTTGCCTATCACTAGCCTAGCATGAAAATGAAAAATACCCTTCTTATGTAATTAAAATAAAATCGGTCGCTAATTCTGCTTCAAATATGAAATTGTCTGCTTATATACTGCTGTTACCTTACTGTTGCTCTTTGCCAACTTTTGGCACAGAAATTAAATACTCTGCTCTTGACATATTCTTCAGGATACCGAAGAGAACGCTCAATCTATAGATCAAAATCCGATTTTTTTACCTTGCTTGGCACAAATAGCAACTTTGAAAATGTTGTCTCCATGTACAATCGTCCCTTTTCCACGGACGATCAAATTTAGGGCGACCCTTCACCTACAGTAAACACGAATCGAGGTATCAAAAAAAAGTTTTCTGAATTGTTGGCCTTATTTAATTTTTGGGCCGAATTTGCTTAATATTTCGATATTTGCTCACTCTCACCATGGACTCATTTTTAATCGGAGGATACACGACGGAACCAGGGCCGGATTTACCTACTTGCCGCCCGTGGGCCGCCTGTATTTTGCCGTCCCCTTCTCATTCGTTTTGAAACATCGATAAAAACCAGCAAATGAACGTGCCAGCGAGGGAGGGGTGCATAAGACGCGTTTACTTGTGTTAAACACATTTTTTGGGAAAGCCCTGTCAACACTACTAGCAAAAATTCACGGAACTTTGCGCGAAAGTTAAGTCTCGTAAACCTATCTCTGTGTGGACAAGGCCTTCCATTCATAAGAAATGACCGAAAAAATTATGAAAGAACAAACATAAATAATGTGGATTAATGATTTTAACTTCCGCCGCCGCGCCGCGCAGACCGCACCGTGTTTGGCGCAATGCGTGAAGTATTCCAACAGTCTTGTAGGCGCTATGAGTTTCACGCCGACCGCTGCTGAACGCACTGTGTTTGACGCAATGCGTGAAGTATTCACGCAGTCTTGTAGGCGCTATGCGTTTCACGCTAATCGCACTGTGTTTGCCGCAATGCGTAAAGTATTTGGCCAGTCATGTAGGAGCTAATATGTGTTGCATGCCGATCGCCGCGCCGAGGGCCTCTCCTTTTCATCTCAAGCCCTCGTCATCGTTTCACTCTAAGTCCAGGTCAAATTGCGTGTTTGGTTTCTCTCTTAACTCAACTAATTAAAGGTGCTGTCTCTTGTATCACTGAAAGACGACAAAAGTAGAAATTACTTTACTCTCAGAAAATTAGAGATTTTGTCGCCTTTTCTCGTTTGTAATTTTTTTTTCTAAATTCGAATTTTCTATACGTACATTTAGACAAATTTCAAAAGAGGGTTATTCATATAGGCGAAAAATGTACCCAGCCCGGAATGTACGAAACTTTGTGAGCTGATAGTACTAGTTGAGAGAGGCTTATCCCTGGCTCCGTTTTTGCAGGAACCCCAGGGAAACAGCGTTGCCATTTTTTAAAGTCGTAACCTTCAAACACCCATAACTTTCGCAGAAATGCAGTTACAGAGCTCGTATTTATACCAAAAGATGCAAAAAATTACGTTCTATCGACCAATGCCAAAGAAATTTTAATTTGACTCCATTGTTGCCACGTTTTGGCCATTTTTTTAATTTTCGTAATTATTTAAAATCACGTTACCGCCTAAAAAAGTGTTTGCGGTTGGTGGGGATTGAATAAAAACCTGTCGGAATTATTGTTCGTTCGATTCCGCATCCATCGATATATTATACTTTTCTGAGAGACTTAGGGAACACGAGTTATAGCGATTTGAAAATTCGGCAACACGCCCTATACCCCGATATTGACGCTTGTTTAGGTACGTTTCGCAACTCCGTGTTAAAGCAAAACGCCTAGAACAAACAAAATTCGAAAAGTCAGTTCATGTTTTGCGCTTTTTTGAAACTTTCACATGATTTTTAGGAATTCAAGTAGCGGCGGTGTTGCCGGTTTTCAATGAAAACCACCGCTGCCATCACAATTTAAAGTAGTACTCATTTAATCTTATCCAGCTCACTGAAAAAAGAGTTTGATGCGCAGAACGAGAATCTAGTGCGGCGTACCAGAATTTTTTAGTTATAAACTGACGTCACGTACTGGTTTATGCCGCGCACCAAACAAGTTTGGTAAGCGGCACGATTCATCTCGTTTACACCATCATCCACGGCAAATCATTCCGAGCTGTTACAAAAATGGCCGTTGCGTTGAGGTATCAACTACAAAGGTTTCGGACCCTTTTTCGGGTGCGTCAATTTAAAAGTCCCCGCTTTAATTTAAATGATTATTCTATTTTCCCGCTTCTTGGGTTGATAGTGCTGCTATCTTTAATAATTGATGTTTTTGCTATGAACAGTAAGTAAGGCAGGTTGTTGTTGGTCTGGATTGTTATCAGTGTCTTCGTCATCAAAACATGCCAATATTCTTTCTTGTATCTCTTTGACTTTAAACATTTAATTCTAATTTCACCCTATCTCATGTTTACTCTAGTATTCAACAGTTTGTTACATTACTTTTCCTAACATCGTGTCTTATGTGTGGAAAACCGCGATCGTACCAAACCGAAGTTCCGGCCATTACCAAGTTCATATCACTCAGATCCCTCACAATACATAATATCGGTAGTTTTTAGCATGTTTATTCGTTAAATATAATTACAATCAAGGATATATTTATCTTGAACATGTTCGAACCTAATTGGTTTTGTGATGCCGTGAAGTTTTGAAGCTACTCTAGCTCCTAAGTGCACTTGCCCACAATGTCGACCGAGACCTTAATCTCTTTGATTGTTTGTTTTCAAAGTAAGATTACTTTGTGCTTTTTCCATTTCCTAGTTGTCTAGAAGTTTTCATTTTATAATCTTTTCAAACGAAATTTTACTTCGCTTTTCCCTTGTCCACCTCTGAGAATGTTAAATACCAGGGCAAGATGTTGATGGATGCATGATACGCTAGATTGCCTGGGTACCATGATTTACTTGATAATTTTCCTATTTCATCTAAAACTCTCTTATACCCATGAAAATTCAATGTTTTGTGCTTAGAACTACAGAGAGATACATCAATGCACCAAAATATGTGCTCAACCGGAGAAATTCTTTAAACGCTTTTCTTCTATGATTTGGGATTTCCTGAGCGACTGCGCTAAACAGTTTCAAGGCTAATAAGGATACTTATTCCTCTCTCTATTAATCGTTAATTTGTAAATAGAAACTGTCGGTCTTGGCTTTAGATTGAATGATGAAAAATACCACCCTTACTCACCATCTTGTGCCCCTGAGTAACATTTTACATGGTTACCTTATCAATATTCATTACCTACTTTAACGCTCCAAGTAATCGCTTACAACCAGCTTCTATTCTGTACCCTGTGATTTTTGTGATTTCCTATTACTCGAAAGTTCTTGATCAATGATTGCTAAATGGCTAGTGTAAAACATCAGGTTGACAGCTTTTCTCTTGTGAGTTAGAGTTAGCATTACTCAAAATCAGTGTTTCTTATGTTTTCCTTATTCATCCTTCATATCCACCGTGCTCATGAACATAGGTTTTTTTAAACCATTACCTTTCTTGAAATCTGATTCTTAAAGTAAATGTGTCAGTCTACTGGACATTTTACTAAAAAATCAGTTCACAGAAATTATCATCGTTATGGATCTACCTACATTGAAATTCTTTGTACCCAACTGCTGTCAGATCTTACTACTGGATTTTTCAAATTGTGAAGCCTGAAGGTGAGTATCTGCTATTAAGCATCTTAAACTGTATCTTTTCTTCAAAAATGTGACATATATTCTATTAGCCAAAGTGTAAAATCACGTATCTCCATTATGAAATGAGATCCGAGAATGTTAGTATTTGTTCCGCCTGGCTGATTGAGATTCATAAACATTCCGCGAGGCGCAGCACCGCGCAGCGCTGTACCAAACGAGTTTCGTGGCGCGCGCCATTCGAATTGGTGGCCGCCACTAGGCAGCTCCGTACAGCACCTCAAACGGGTACCTACCACACCAGTTTCGTATAGCGCGTTATATCATTTTTTTCAGTGTACCTTTGCTAACCTAAACTGACCATTTGCGACATGGTGTTGACAACATTGCCTAATTTCCGTCGGAATTCGCGTAGAGGCGGGGTTGCCAGTTTTCATGGAAACCGCCACCGCAATCACAAAAAAAAATCTATTACTTATTTAATCACGTTCAGCCTTATTCTGTAGTTGGAATTGTTTATTTATCAGATCGATGGTTTCTTCTATCCCTCTGCAACGGCAGTGGTGCCTGACAGTACCGAGATATCGATATTGTATAGAGATCAAGAGCAATGGATCTAGGCCCCTCGCCAAAACTACTCATCGGACCGCTTGAGTGATTCGGTAGCTTTAAATTTCGATATCTCGTTACTGTCGGTCACCACTGCCGTTGCAGAGGGATAGAAGAAACCATCGATCTGATAAATAAACAATTCCAACTACAGAATAAGGCTGAACGTGATTAAATAAGTAATAGATTTTTTTTTGTGATTGCGGTGGCGGTTTCCATGAAAACTGGCAACCCCGCCTCTACGCGAATTCCGACGGAAATTAGGCTGGAGGTTACGACTTTAAAAAATGGCAACGCTGTTTCCCTGGGGTTCCTGCAAAAACGGAGCCAGGGATAAGCCTCTCTCAACTAGTACTATCAGCTCACAAAGTTTCGTACATTCCGGGCTGGGTACATTTTTCGCCTATATGAATAACCCTCTTTGCC
Organism: Bemisia tabaci; assembly: GCF_918797505.1. Classification (NCBI taxonomy): domain Eukaryota; kingdom Metazoa; phylum Arthropoda; class Insecta; order Hemiptera; family Aleyrodidae; genus Bemisia; species Bemisia tabaci. The sequence continues at coordinate 8,347,735 of NC_092799.1, forward strand.
GCCAAGGGCCGCGGCCCATGTGGCCATGCGGCCCCTTAATCCTGCCCTGGACGGAAACAACTCGCGTGAATCACCAATGATCCAAAGTCAGGCTCTAGCGACGTTTGGTGCTGGTCTATTTTGTTCATGTCATTTCTTTTCAAGCAGTTATTCTGGTCCTTATGTGGTCATTGAAGTATATCCTCTTAATAGAGGGCAAAACTTTCTTGAGGCTCAACTGGATCGCATTTAGCAAAAAGGAACCAGCGCAATTACAGTGCTGTTAAAATGTTGCTTCATCATATTATCTAAAAAAATCTCCCAAAATAGCAAATAGGTTTTGAACCTCACCAAAAAATTTTAATTTTAATATGAAATAATTGTGTGAATGTTAATACTGAACATATATTTTGTATTTTTTAGGAGAAAAAACGAAGTTGCACGATTTTGAAAACACTGTAATCACGCTGGTTCCATTTTGCTATAAATGCGATCCAATTGGACGTACTTCTATCAAACGGAACTATGTGCATCAAGACAAGAGCCCTGAGACCTATGAGAATACACGCATAACAGGGCTCACGTCATAATGCACATACTTCCGTTTCATAGAAGTACGTCCAATTGTAAGAGTGTCTGATGATTCTAAGGCATGCTAGTTACTGGCTCATTTTATTTATGCCATTTTTCCTCAAGCAACTATACCAGCTCCTGTGCGGTCATGGAAGTATATCTTCTTAATTGAAGGCGAAATGTTAGTGCGCCGCAACGCACCGCCTCATGCGCAGCGTGCTGCGACTGCTGCGAGTCTGCGAGTCCGAACCTTATTCCCCGGTGAGTGCACTTTCACTTTTATCGACGTTTCGCTGCACCGCTGCATTTCCTTGACGTAACCTTGTTCACGGAACCTTTCGACTTAACGTTTTATACGCATTCAGTTTTGCTTATCAGCATCGCGCGGCACCTCGATTTCCAGGATTCTTATGTCCTTCACGCTAAATACTTCTCACCTCTATGATTTGGTTTCCACTACTAAACTTCACCTATATTTAAGGCCCTGTCACCTCATTATAAATTTCAACTCCCCCTTATGTTTTTTAGAAATGTTTGTTTTCATTGTACTTCAATGATTCATGAGCAAAACCTCCTGTAAAGGTCATTGATATTTTTTATTATTAAGGATAAACCAAAGTAGCCATTTTCCTTTTGTACGTAATGAAACACGAGAAGAAAACCGAAATTAGAAAGGAGGGGATATATTTTGACTGTCGATAATATCTTAAGCATTGGAGGATCATCAAAAATTTCATACCTCTAAAAAGTAAAAATAGATTAAGCTCAAATCGGAATACTAGAAGCTACACTTCATGTGTCTGAGCTTTCAATGTGAACATCTTGTTTAGTTTATGTTTCTCTGTAAATTCTTCATCATTAAAACATCTAGGTGGATATCTGCGAAGGATCGCTCTATCAAAATTATAAATCCCGTTTGCAAATTGTTTTTTTTTATTTTTCAAAAAATTTAAATCATCACAATGTTGGCTGTGTGAATGCATAAGAAATATTTCTTTACCTGAGCCCGTCAGACTTATTCAACACAACAGCATACATAGTCCATGGAGGACCCTATCACCTTGCAAAATAATTTAAATGTCTCGATCTAGCTGAGAACAGCTCATGAAAAGGTTATGATTGATACACACAACCCATGGTGTGGTTGGTTGAATGTAGACATATGTAGACTGATAAAAACGCACCAATTTCAGATGAAATATTTGAATAGTCGTCCGGGGAAAAATAATAAATTAAAGTGGCATTTTCTTGATCTGCCGTACGTACTTATCCATCCTAATCATGGTAAATTTGATCAAAAACTCTTCACATCCGAACACAATGCTAGTTTGATGAAAACAAAACTATTGATAAGTGAATTCAGTCAACGAGGAAGCCGGCTTATTGACCTTGGAGTACGATACACATGCTCCTATTTTCACTGCAATTAATAGAGTTGCAATTTAAGATAAAATGATCCATGTCAAAATAAACACGTGTTTTGGAAACCTGTCAATTTTAAATCTGTTAGCAAAAAAATATTCATTGTGAGACTTACTTGATTAGCCGAATAAATCCTAGACATGGTGATTTTGATCAGAAACCCCTCGCACAAGAACACATGCTAGTTTGAGCAAAACAAAACTATTGACAAATGAATACAGCCGGGTACTTTACGAGCCTGGCTTTGCGTAGAAAAAGAGGAGGATTATGGATAAAAATGCAGAAAGAAGATGTCTGATAATTTACAACAGGGCGCACAGTAACTGTCAGCTGAGCATGTTACAAAGCTCCTTCACGCCCGCACTATCCCTTTCGTAAACAGTCGAGTTGCTCGGGAAACAGTCTCTTTCGCGCTTTCCCCCCTGTTTTATCAATGTCCTTTTGTTACTACGTTTTCGGGTTTTCATCCCTTTCGTCCGGACTTTTCATCTGAGGGCCGTACTGCACCGGCAGTTAAGTTATGAAGGGTCGAAGGGTTTTGGAATTCGGGGAGGCGAGTTGCCACTCTTAAGACGATTCGCAGGTGCCAAATTCACGCGAAAATCATCTATAGTTCGCCGCTCCTTACTCCTCATTCGACGAAATAACATAATGACGGTGAAACTGCAAAAATGCGTATCTCGTTTGCGTTGGTTCGAAATCTCCGCTTCGAATTTATTTTTTCAAAGGAGACCAAATCAACATCATGGCTTGAAGTTTTCACGTAATATTCTTCATGTGCAAAAGAAGCATTTAAAAAAAACTAGGGGTTTATGGGGCTGCTTCGCAGCCCCTTATTTTTCCTGTACACTTTTCACTTTCACATGTTTTTTTTTTTTTTTTTTTATTTATTTTCATTTAATTTTCTGTTTTGTCTTTGAATCGGGTCTAATTATTTTTTTGAGAGAATAAATATAACAAATGTTTTCAAAAATTGTAATTTTATTTAGTAAACTTTAAACTAAAATTTTGTTTTAATCTTCATACAAAATTATTTTTTCGGTTTTACATTTGTTTTCAAACTAATTTTAAAGAAGATCTTTTTTTATTTTTTAAATACTTTGCTTTTTTTTCGATTAAATTGTTGATTCTTCTTTTGCCATTTCTGTCCTGCTTTTCTTCCTATATTTCCTACAACTTTGCTCTTCTTCTTTCCTCCTTTTGTCTTTTCTTTTTTTGCTTCTTCTTTTTCTTCTTCAGTAGCTGTTCCTTCTGGTTCTTCTTCTTTTTCTGCTCCTGTTTTAACTTCATCTAATTTTTCCGCTTTTTCTTCTTCGTTTTTTCCATGTTCAGTCTGCATTCTGGTTCCGGTAATAAACTTACCTATATATGGATCCTTGAACTTTAAAGCAATAAGGTCCATCACCCGGAATATCAATTCGATTTGCAGAGAAAGAGGCAAAAGCAACAGCACTATTATAATTTCTGATATGCTTTATGAAATTTGGAGAATATAAAAATAATGATTTCAAATCGGTATTTGTCCGAATACTCGGTAAAGAAATTAAGCCATTTTGGCAGCAGTTATTAAAATGACCATTGGACATTTCACCCTGAAAATGGCGAGCATCACAATGATGACAAATTATATTCATTGAACCGACTGAAAATTTGGTAACAAAATTTTCATCAAAGTTCTGATCATCAATTTTATACTTCCGAAATGAAGAAATGAAACTTTGATTTTCTATACTAATAACAGAGTTAAGTTCTTGCTTCACTAAACGAACATGCAAAGAATTCTGGAAAACGCGACCACGTTTTGGAGGACGACCGCCTCGGTCATTGAAAATTTCACTCATAACAACTGTTAAATTTAAAATTAAAATTAGTAAAAATTATTATTATTTTAACAAAATCTTAACTGAAAAGTTCAATTTTTAAATTAAAAAAAATAAATCAGAAGAAAAAGGATGAAATGAAAATGGAAATTAATAATAAACATATTTATACACATTGAAAAGAAACAGCGTGAAAAGTTCTGATCGGAAATGAGAAAAAAAACGTGGAGGTTATTGACTTAAGGAGGAAAAATTGGCAATAGGAAAAAGATGGAACCAATCATGAAAAACCGTAAAAAAAAAAAAAAAAAAAACGCGGGAAAAGAAAAATGTAAGTTGATGGCAGTTGAGTGTTGGAAGTAACCTCACTTAATGATGATTGTTGAATGAAAACAGCTGATAAAAAGGCAGCAAACGGTAAAGTAAGATGCGTAGCAACAAAACTTTTCCGAAAAACAAAAAAAAAAAACCCCACTTCCCCTCATCCAATTTATGAGTTTTTAGGGATTTAAAAATCGGGGACGAACCCCAGAAAATAATTTATAGTTTTCCCGAAGCATTGAGAACAACACCTTTCAAATGAACCAACGCCCCTCGCAATTAGTACAGTGGTTGATTCACAATTTCATTCTATTTTTCAAATTAAATATTAAGATGACGTTCAGTAGTTTTCCGCGTAAAAATAAAAATTTGACGGGAAGTCTGCAGCGCCGCAAATCGAGATACGCATTTCTGCGGTTTCACCATAAATAACTAAATTGCAACGTTGCCAAATATCAACTTGTGAATTGTATTTTCAACAATAGACTGTCAGGCCTTTCTAACTTAAAAATTCACTGAAACGGGTGTACGGGTGTCCACATTGCATATGAAAAATGTAAGACGCGATGGCGTGAGTCGTGAACTTGCAATGCTCTGCTCTATGACTTCCAGGACTTTATGTCCACCTACCTTTCGTCCATTAAATAAATGTCCACCGCTATTTATGTCCACTAAACGTTAAGTCCAGTCTTTATTAAGTCCACATGATTTAATGTCCAACCATGAATATGTCCAAAATTGTGGACATGTTATGTCCACATTTTTTTCTTCTCATTAAAATGACAGGAGCCACCTCAAAAATAATTGCATACTACTACTAGTTAGTTAGTATATTTTAAGACGTTCAACGTCACGGGCTATTAACGTCTTTATAGAGAATTTTGAAAATGGGAGTACATACGAAAATTTAAATTTTTTAATTAAGAGAGGTGAAGAGTTCCTTCATTCTTAAAAACATTTCATTCATGAATCAAGTCCTGAAAGAGAGCAGACTCTAAGAGCAGATAAAAAGATAGTTAGTTAGTTATTATAATTTTGAGACATTCAGCGACTCAGGCTATTAACGTCTTTACAGGTAATTTTGACAATAGGAGTATAAACGAAAATTTATGTTCATGTGTACACTGTACGGATATGATAAGATGAAAACCAAAGCGGGAGCCTAGGAAACGCTCCAATGCCAAATTAAACATTTTTCAGTAACAGATGCAGTCAAAATTGAAAGTCATCTTTAACTAGTATTTGCGTCTATCTAAATTATATATACAATCTACTATTATTAAGCGTCGCGGTGCGGCAGGCAATCAGCGTGACACGCGCACAGGCGCCTACAAACCTAACGAGATACTGCACGCGTCGCACAATGCGTGAAGTATCCCGTTAGGTTTGTAGGCGCCAGTGCGCGTTCTGCGCTGCTAAGTTTAAGTAATGGACTTAACATTAGTGTGGGCTTTAGAACTGTGGACGTAAAAATTGTGGACGAAAAGTCTGTGGACGTAAAAAAAGTGGACATAAAGTCCGTGTGCCGCTCTATGTTACTAATTTGAAGCACCATTACGAATAAGACAAACGCGAACAAACACAATATGGAAATAGAGGGAGGGAAAGGATGCGCGCGTTAACGACGGCGCAGAGAGACAACTATTCGTACTTGATGGCCATCCGTGCTGCATCTTAAAAATTGAAGGCGCGATGACGCGAAGCGTCAGTTCTCAATGCTCTGCTACGCTGTCAATGAGGTGTCGATCAGAGTCGAAAGAAAAGTTTTAAAAGAGGCCCGAATACGTTTTTCCTGTCTTCGACTGCGTTGATACTCGTTCTTTTAGGATGGATTTGCAGAACCACGCCTTCAGCTCGTGCAAACCGCAACACTGGCTCGGTTCTTTTGGAAATATTGGTGCTTGGATGCATCAAGTGGCTTTAATTTTTTATATTTTCTTTAATTTCAGAAGTCTGTCGCAATACGTTCAATTTTGCATTTTTACTCTGTACGATTAATAGACTTTGAACCTGAAAATAGCGTAAACTTGTGCTGATTTGCCAACATTTTCTGAACCTCTCTGCCCTCTCCACGCACGTAGAGAATGCCCTGATTTCCGCATGAGCCCCAGAAAGCATGGCTTTTTGTTTGAAACAGAGCTCATGTGGATATCGAGATACGTCCTTACGTCAGAGGAGCGACAAAATGAACGGGTTGTTTCTAAAAGGGGACATGTTCATTTTTAGATGAGTCCCAGAACATTAGTGCTAATACGTAGCCAAAGGCTCAGCTAGCTGGAAATTGAGAAATTCGCTTCTAGAGACAACACGTTCAAATCATCCTGATATTTTTGTCCTAAGATGTCAACTAGTCTGACGCTGAAAGTCCCTTTGAATTCTGGCATTCGTGACCTTGCAAAGGTTTTAAGTATATTTTAAGCCCTTGCCTTGCGTGCTATCGACCAGAACCATGTTGCGTCATGTAACGCTTTCAGACAGGCCTGGTCTAGTATTTTTAAATTTTTTTTCCGCAGGATTTTTTTTGGTTTATTTCGTGCGTATTCTGCCTTGCTAAGGAAAAACGCCGTATGAACATTTGAGAGTTGCCTAATTTCCTCGGAAAAAATGTTCATTTCTGAGGAAAGTTCCGAATATTTTTCCTTTAAATTTTACAGAGCTTTCGGTGAAATTGCGAGCAAAATTATCCCAAAAACTGGAAGAAAAATATTCATGAATTTACCGAGAAATTCGTGTTTTATCAAAGGAAATTAGACAACGTCTGAAGGTTCATACGGCGCTTTTCCTTAGCACGGCAGTATTTCCAAGAGAATAGAGGCTCTCTTATTAGATCTGGGGATCATACTTCGGTGTCCACGGCGTAAAAGCACTTTCACTAATGCATTTGCGCACATCAGTCGGTGGAACTGCAACGGAGATTCTTGATTGTTGTCAATACTGTATTGCCTCCATTTTAAATGTATGCAATACAATTGGATTGCATTTTGCAAAAAAGAACCGAGAGCATTCCAATGTTACTGAGATTGTGTAACGTTCATTCTTTCAAAAAAATTACTGAAATCGTGCAAAAAATTAAATTTACGAAGGTAATTTTCGTCTTGCAGCTGTAGTTTATTGGGAGTAAAGATAACATTTGTCTTGATAATCTATTTATATTTGAAAGGCAAACAAAATTGCACAATCTTAGCGACATTGGAATAATGTTGGTTCCTTTTTGCAAAATGCAATCCAATTGATCCTTGGTTAAGCAGCGTTTTCTATCTATTATTGATATTTTTAAGGGATTTAAATGGAGCCAACTGTGGAATAGTGTTGCTAACTTGTAAAATCGCCATCGGAATTAAGACGAAGTCAGATATCCACTCCGCTCACCACCATTTACATGAGCCTTTTTTTTTGGGGGGGGGGGGGGGGATAGACGGATTTGCTTTGTCGGGTCATCTTTGAATAAGACGGCTCGATTTTAAATTCATTCTTTTTTCTTAAATATTTTGACTTTCAGTGATATTTTGATCATTTTGAAAATCCACTTAATTTAGTGGCACGTGCTCCATTCAAAAATTGCTAAGGAAAAGGGCCTCCCTTAAAGGCAGGGTACAAAAGGTTGAACTCTTACACCTCTAATCACGGCACTATTTTAGGAGTTGAAAAAAAAAATCACCGAGAGTGGTTTTAGGTATTCATGTATTTATTTAATACTTTATCAAATAATAAAATTACAAAATGTAACAAAAATTTAGACCCCAATAAAAGGGAACTCTGTTCATCAGGCCAACAAGAGAAAAACCGCATCCATGTGGAAAGCTATGAAATAACAATGAACTTAACTGATGACCGGTATTTTTAATCACTTGATAGAATAAAAGAAAAAGAAGTTCCTCCTAAGCTTATGGTGCAAATCATTTTGTCCTGAGATTTTCTCAGGACGTATACTTCTGAAGTTATTTCAAAGTTTTCCCTGGCCAAATCTTATGTCTTTGACTTGTAATATAACCTTAGAATACTTGACTCACTATCGTACTAGCGATGTGAATATCGGAAATATTTAAAAACACTAATCTAAAATTCAGAGGCTATAATCTATCGACTATTGAATCATTTTCGAATAGAGCTATCATCGTATTATCCAACGTTACCCTGTACAATTAATGCAATTCGTTTAGTTTTAGTATTGAACCATGTGGATAGATACAAGGAAATATTTGTAGTAGTTACGTTATATTTAAATAAAATTCCTTCAAAAAAAAAAAAGATTGAGCTACAAATCCCCCTTGCACATTATTTTAATATATTTTATACCATCCCGACGCTGTTGACTACCTACACAAGGATTCAAGTATTTTTCGGAGGAAAGAAAGACTGAACTGGAAATAGTGTATTTTCTTCGGAGAATACACTAATAAGTCACTTGTTCTCTCTTCAGCTCGCACATCCATTGGTCCTTGTCTATTTTAATACATTATTCTATAACGCACCACATTTTAAACTAATTAAAGATGGAAAATTGGGCCTTAGAATAACTAATTAGTCCCTCGCCCCCGCACAGTGGATCGAGTCAATAGGAGAGGTCGGACAAAATTTGGGAACTTAAAAAGCTCATAACTCCGTTCATACAAAACTGTTAGGTTTTAAAAGTGGTTCCATTGGTTTCCTCGTGAGATTTTCTTCTAGATGCACTCCTCGAAATGTAAAACGTGACAAAATAAACAACACAATTTTGATTTTTTGTCAAAATTTCATGTCTGACCTCTCGGATTGACTCTATCCACTGTGCCCCGGGGGCCATTTAATATTTTCGGAAAAGTTGCGCTTCTAGAACTGCGTATTTCTCAGTTTATGGGTACTTTTTTGGCATTTTCTAAGAGTCATTTACCCTCCGAAAAGCGTATTTGCAAGTAAAAATTCTTCCATAGTTTAGTGATTTGTTGGAACGAGAGGAAGCAGAGCCCTAGCCCGAAACGGGGAAGAATTCAATGCACATATTAAAAGGTAAAAGAGCATAAGGCAAACTATCAACAGAAAAACTAGCACCGTTATGGGTCACTAAACCTTGTTTATTTTATTCAATATTCTGAAAGTACTAGGTGAGTAGATAATGTGGTGATTTTTTCGCATTTTTATGGAGCCAAAATCGCCAAAAAAACCGCTTTTGAAAAATCCAAAAACAGCAAGACATCTCAAACGCACCCGAATGGCGGGAAACTAACGGTATGGTGATGTACTGCGGTAGTCAAATCGAAATCCTCTCTCATTTTTCACTGATGTTTGTTAAAATGAAACGTATTTCAATGTGAAACAAGTGTTGCTTGTTTACTACGGATAACATAAATGAGATTCGATTATTTAATTCCAAGGATATAATTTCGACTTAAGTATTGTTCTCACATGCGATGTGTAGAGAGACATTTGACGGAACTCGTAGAAACCCGTGCTCGCTTCTGACACGTTCTGACTTGTGCCGCATGACATTACTCGGTTTGGCGCGAAACCGGGGCGTTTTAAAGGACTACGTGCAAAACGGGCCATTTGGGGCTCGGGGCGGATACCTTTGAGACTTGCCCTATTCATTCACCTAACAATGCCCCATCTTTTCCCAAAGTTTCAAGCCCCCCAAAAATTTTGGGGAGACGCGGCGGGGGTCAAAGTTAAAAACCGGCAAAATTTTTGCGAATTTATTACTCGAAAACCAAGAAGTTTTGGAAAACGCGGTTTAAACGAGCGTATTCAGCGCGACGAGAGCTTTCAGAAAATGTATAACATCATAGGGTTTTGTCAACTTCAGCTCGAGTTATCGCCTCCGAAGCGCCGGAACGCTCAAAAATGACCCCTTATTTTTTCACGTTCGGGCCGATTTAAGAAAAAGCCATTTTTTAATTTTGTTGAAAAACTGATATGTTGTTCCTGACTCTCTGTAGCCCCTCTCGCTCTTTACCGCATGCGGGGGAAATGTTTTGGTCGCGAGTTATAAGAGCGGAAAGGAGCGAATGTCGGGAAAATCGGCTATTTTAAACTGCGCGCGCGGCGTTGATCGGAGGGAAAACGTCCCCTTCTACTCAGCTCGGCGAATCACACTCTTCTGCCGACCTCGCATTGTTGCCACATGTCTCCTGATCCGTCGCCGCGCGCAGTTTAAAATAGCCGATTTTCCCGACATTCGCTCCTTTCCGCTCTTATAACTCGCGACCAAAACATTTCCCCCGCATGCGGTAAAGAGCGAGAGGGGCTACAGAGAGTCAGGAACAACATATCAGTTTTTCAACAAAATTAAAAAATGGCTTTTTCTTAAATCGGCCCGAACGTGAAAAAATAAGGGGTCATTTTTGAGCGTTCCGGCGCTTCGGAGGCGATAACTCGAGCTGAAGTTGACAAAACCCTATGATGTTATACATTTTCTGAAAGCTCTCGTCGCGCTAAATACGCTCGTTTAAACCGCGTTTTCCAAAACTTCTTGGTTTTCGAGTAATAAATTCGCGAAAATTTTGCCGGTTTTTAACTTTGACCCCCCGCCGCGTCTCCCCAAAATTTTTGGGGGGCTTGAAACTTTGGGAAAAGATGGGGCATTGTTAGGTGAATGAATAGGGCAAGTCTCAAAGGTATCCGCCCCGAGCCCCAAATGGCCCGTTTTGCACGTAGTCCTTTGCGGATAAGTTGAGAGATTTGATTTGCGTATTTCTCGGTTATTGTGTTACTTTTTCGCGTTTTCATTTTGCGTATCGTAATCTACGCGTCATTTACTCCCAGACAAATGTATTCGCAAGTCAAAATTCGTTGGTAGTTTAGTGACCCATAATGCTACATATTTTATAATATATATAACAAGCACTTACATCTAAACCTCAATTCAATAAAAATTTATTCACAGAAGACTTAAAAAACTATGTTACTCACACTCCAGCATTAACTGGCGGTATAACTTCGCGGTGGATTCTATTTCCTGAAAGAGATTTCTTTTAAATTTATACCCGTATTAGTGGCGCGCGGATCTTTAATTGCTGAATTGATTTTTCTGAAATTTACGCGGATCCCTTCACACCCCACGGTAATCGGATATATATATTTCGACTGCTTATTTTTTAGGGTGATTTTTCTACAACAATGGAGCAGTTGCGTGGCGTGCTTTGCGATATATCGATCGATCTGCCATATAAATCTATGGAAAAGGATCGATAACAGAGTGTTCGCGACGAACACCTTAATAATCGATTCTTTACCACAACTTCGAATGGGTAAATATCGATAATCGATCGTACACGCCTCGCAACTGCAATGGAGCTCCTGCATGTGTGGGGGTTTTGCGATTGGAGTACCTTTTCGTACAATTTGCAAAATGCAATTTGCAATTGTCGGCCTCCTATGGTGTAGTGGTTGTAGCGCTTGCTCTATAATCGGGAGGTCCCGGGTTCGATTCCCGGCCAGGCGACCCGAGTTTGATGGTCTCAAACAGTGGTTGCCTGGGGCTGGTTCAGTAGGGACGGAGGGGGGATGGGACTTAAAGCGTGGGATTAGCCCTTATGGGCTATTTGAAGTAGTAAAAAAAAAAAAAAAAAAAAAAAAAAAAAAAAAAATTTACGTATACAGTTCATAAAATTTCTCAAGAAACACGATGGTGCCTCTGGTTTCCTCTGAAATCGACTCCTAAGCTCATAAAAAGCTCTCAAAGTTTAGGGCGTTACAGAGTGGATAATGGATATCCCACGCTGCGTTAAGAGTCCATCTCTGCATCTAGTCAAACTCTCCATGCACAGATAGGGAGCAAATACATTGGCGCAGTTGCCATAGTTCCCCAAACAATGTGGCAACCGTGCTAATATATTGCCTCCCTATCTGTGCATGGTGAGTTTGACTAGATATAGTGGAGGAATCTCTACGCAGCGTGAGATATCACCTCCATTACGACCTGAACTTAGAGATTTTTTTTTGAGCTTGAAAGTTGATCTCAGAGAAAACTAGTGGCACCATCGTGCGTTTCTCGTGAAGTTTTACATAGGAATCAGAACTTGAATCGCAAATTCCTGACGCTTGCGAGAGATACGTTGTTCATCAGCGAGGGAATCGATTGTTTTATATACATTCAGGTGGAGGATAAACAGTATTACCAAATTTCGTATCGCCAATGGCCAAAATATCGTATTTTAGCTTGGAGTCCAATTTCACACGGGGCCTAATTTACTGGGAGCCAATCCGTCGTTTCCATCAGAAAGAACGCAACACAATTTGAGAGGCTTAGAGGACAATGCGCGGAAGTACAATTGTTGCGATTTTAAGAAATATCTGCATACACTTTTTATTATCACATGGGGCCTGAAGGCGGAAAAAAGATCGAACTCACTTTTTGATGCTTTGACATTGGATTTTAGTGGTGAATTTTTCACAGGTTATGGGTTAAGACTAAGTTGGAATTATTAGGGTCTCAATTTTTTTCAAAAACCCGCGTCTATGCGCATTGGCGTAACTACGTAGGGTGTCCCAAAAGTACCGGGACTGGTTCTGTAACTTCGAAAGTAAGATAGATGCAGACATGATCTTGGTTTCATTTTAAAGATCAACTCAATACCTATCGATTAAGACCAAGATCAGCTCAATCGGATAAAAATTGACTGAGTTATGGCAATTTACAATCAGTGAGGAACTTACTTCCGAAGTTACAGAGGCAGTCCCGGTACTTTTGGGGCACCCTATGTAGAAATCTTCGCGCGCCTCCACCGATCTGAGACTGCGCCCCTTCATATCAGAAGTTTTGAGGGGCGAACCCCCCCCCCCCCCCCCCCGCTCGTCTAGTCATTCAGATCTGAATACATGGGAGAACATCAAGGTATCGCTATGAGAATAGAAAGAAAAGTGAAGAGGAAATTCAAGTCCCAAAAAAGTATGACAAATGTGAAACTTTGATGAGATGTTTGCATGATCAAAAATCTGACATGTCAGAGTTGATCAAGTCGCAAATTACACTTACACAGTCACCCGTGGGAGTGTTAAGTACTTGTTCTCCTTGCTTTCCTCTTTCTTTCTTTTCTACCTCTCTCTGTCCCTCTCTTCCTTCTTTCTCTTCTTTCTTTTCTTTTTCTCCTTCTTTTCCCCGTTTTCTTTTTCCAAAAATTTGCGCCCCTCGCATCGCTGCGCCCCCCGTCCGGCGGTGGCGGTAGGTATGGTTGTTACGCCTCTGTGTATGCGTCTTGTCCATGTTGCCTTTCCCTTTCCAAATCGCATTTGTACCAGAGGAACCCGGGCATTCTTACTGAAAATTTCACTGATTGTTCTTCTGATTTCATGCTTAAATCAGAACAACTTTGGACAAAAATTGCATTGGTATGTTCTTGTAATTAATTGAATTGTTCGAGTCTAATGTTTTAACCTCAGAATGGAATTTCGTTCCCTCGTCCGGGAAACGACGAATTTTCTTTAATGTCGGAAGCACACGCTGAATTTGGCAGCTGAATATGGAAGTCAACAGTCATCACTCAACGGCTGAAATTTCGCAAATTCGAGTTATTTTCATGCAGATTTGTATCAAATTTATTCGAATAGTTCAGACAAATCCGACAGTATCCGATTGTCGCTGAGAATCGTTGCTGAATTTTACGCGACACGCGCGAAATTCAGGCATCGGGCCGATGACTTCCACATTCGAGCCACATTCAGCTCCCACATTCAGCATGTGATTCCGGCATAACTCAGTATCCAGTTTACGTTCTTCGGTTGGTACTATTTGAAACTGCCTGTCCTCGTAGCTTCCTTCGAACTCCTTTTTTTATGCGGAATCATGTTCAATAAAGGAACACAACAACACAAGCACGATTTGTTCATACAATGAATTTCTTGATCTGTCAGGTAACCATCCTTGCCTCTAGTTTCTCTTTCCACCCTCAGCTGATAATTTAACTCTTCAACTGGTTTGTCGCGTTTGACGGAGATCTCTCCTGGCCGATGAATCCCAGTAACCGGTTGTGGAGGTTCGTTCACCATTTTTGATACATGAGTGGTGGGGTATGGCGACTGTGGGGTGGGTTTTCTCCTCCTGTTAGGACTAATGGCATTCCTGATTCTTCCGACCGTTTTTCTGAACGTTTTCCTGACGCCTCTAGTGTCCAACTGGTCGTCAGGATCCGAATTGTTGGAGTCAGGCGCTGGCTCGGTTGTGGCTGTGTTTACAGTGATGGTCTCTCTCGTCTTTGGCAGCTGTGAGCAAAACCGAGGGAGGTAATGTTGCATGGTGTCAACTAGAGTCCCTTTATACTGAGAGTCAAGACAATTCGGCTCATGGATGTCACAAACGGGAATAAAGATTACACAAATTGAACGTTTTTCGTAATCTTTGATCGGCCCAATCTCAAATTCCTTTCTCCGTTCCTTTTCTCATTCCGTTTGTTCCTTGCCGAACCCGTAATTCCCTGGTCCATTCCAGATTATAATCTTTGCAATCGGCGAAAATGTAATCTTTATTCCCTATTAAGATAATTAAAAATTTTAAAACAATAATTAATTAAATTAATTATTTAGTTTAACAAAACACTATTTTTTCAATATAGAGGCCTGTCAATATGTCTGTTTGTGACACTGTGAAGGCCTAAAATACGAGAGCTAATCAGAAATGGATTCACATTGTCTTGACTCTCAGTATAAAGGGACTCTAGTGTCAACAAGCCCAAAATCTGATCATGGAGTCAACGATTGCGTCGACGTCGTGCTCAGGCAGTGAAACGCAAAAATGGGCCCTGAGCACGGTGTCAACGATTACGGTGTCAACTATAACGAACAGGAAAATATCTTCCTTATAAGTAAAATTAAAAAAATTAAGTCTACAGGAGAGATCTGGGTCACGTATGGTTAGACTAGATTAATTTAGGTCAGTACATGTACGGTTATGTTAGGTTGGGTTGGGTTGGGCTGGGTTGGATTGGGCTGGGCTGGGTTGGGTTGGGTTATGGGTTGGGCTGGGCTGGGTTGGGTTGGGTTGGGTTGGGTTTACGAATTACTCAGTATCATTTTTCAAAAACTTTCCTGATATTCCCTCTTTACGTATACTAAAATTTCAGATTGACTAACGAACCGTTTTCGAGGTTTGGGAAGGGGGGCAAAGTCTCCGATTTTCACTCATTTCTGCAGATGTTTTATGTCGAATTTCGACAGTAACATGTTACCTGATTTAGACATCGAGGCACAGTTTGCAGTGATTATTTAAACTATTTCTGGTGTATTTTTTCAACATCTTTCACAAACCTCCACCTGGTTTTTACGTGAAGGGGTTGCACTATCTCTACAGGGTGTGCACAAAATACATGGTTATGTGATAATACGAGGGTCGTTCAGAATATAAGGTCCCCTACCTTTTTCTAAACAACTTATAAAGCTAAAAAAAATCGCCATTAAACCGTTAGAAAGATGGTACCCTCAGCTTTTAAATTGAGTATCGATTTTTTATTCTTAATGAAGTGCTCGCTTGGAAACCACATTTTCCCGCGGTCACCTCGGATTTCCCACCATCTCTTGAACGTCTGAAAATTGTGCGAAAAACCGGAGGTAAAATGAGAGGAAAAACGCCGGAGTACAAATTGACAAATTCACCTACAAGAAACACTGTTCAGCATTTTCAATGTAATTTCCTTTGGCACTTACACATTTTTGAGATCTTGGTATCAGTTTGCTGACGTCTTTTTTCTGCTGATTGAAGAAACCCATGCCGCTGCATCAATGTTCAAGTAATCCAGGATCAGTTCACCTGGCCTTGTCTTCCCCATCCACCGCGCAGTCCTGATTTAGCTCGTAGCGATTACCACCTCTTTCCAGTTTTATGGAAGTTCACGGGCGATTTACAGTTTGAAACTGACGAGAAACTGAAGTGCTGACAGCAGACAGAAAAGCTCTTCCGAGAGGGCATCAACAAACTGATACCAAGATCTCGAAAATGTGTAAATGTCAACGGAAATTACGTTGAAAAATTCTGAACAGTGTTTCTTGTAAGTACATTTTTCAATTGGTACACGTACACGCAATATGTACGCGTTTTTTTCTCGTTTTACCGCCCGTTTCTCGCATAATTTTCGGACATTCAAGAGATGGTGGGAAATTTTTCGAGGTGACCGCGGAAAAATGCGGTTCCCACGCGAACACTTAATCAAACATAAAAATTAAATACACAATTTAAAAGCTGAGGGCACCATTTCCTAACGGTATAATTGCGATTTTTGTAGCTTCATAAGTTCTTCAGAAAACAAACAGGGATCCTTACATTCTGAACGACCCTCGTGTTAACATGTAACCATATATTTTGTGCACACCCTGTATAGGTAATGCACCCCGTTCACGTAAAAACCAGGTGGAGGTTTGTGAGAGATGCTGATAGGTACACCAGAAATAGCTGAAATAATCACCGCAAACTGTGCCTCGATGTTTAAATCAGGTAACATGTTACTGTCGAAATTTGACATTAAACACCTGCAGAAATGAGTAAAAATCGGAGACTTTGCCCCCCTTCCCAAACCTCGAAAACGGTTCGGAAACTCAATCTGAAATTTAAGTTTAAATTTAGTTTACATTTTTTTGGACCCTCGTAACTCGAGAACGGTTGCAGACATTGACTTGCGGGTTAGACGAAACCTCCTCGAATAAAATCAAGTACATTATTTGTGAGGGGGCATGACCCTTGCCAATTTTGCGACGAGCTCGAGGAATCATGACTCAAGTAAATTTAGTTTAACTATGTAATTTAATTTAGAACGCACCTCTTCCGACAGCGTCTGAGGAGTTACATGTTGTATTTCCTCGCCAAAACCCGACTTAGGAATTACATTAGGCGGATTCACTGGGAATGAATTGCTCCAAAATCACCATAAATGAGAAGTAGAACCTGAAAAATTAGCGCACATGCATTACTTTTTTGAATCGTCTCTCCAGCTGAGGCTATTAGTTTCAAAACTGACGATCTTCATGGCTTTGTCTAAAAATTAGGTAAACATAATAGGTTTTTGTAAGAAATTAAGAAAAAAATCCAACTACTTAATATATTTCCCAGGTATCTCGTTCTTTACTGCATTCGTTGCATGTTCTTTAACCACGCCTGAAATCGGACTCGCGGCTGAAACGGATGGGTCGGTGATTTCACGATAACGGAAACAGAGGTGTCGCCAGTTTAGTTTATACCGTTTTTAAAGATGCACGACAACTTAATTGAAAAGAAATACATCTGTTGTTGAAAATCTTTCGAAGTTGTGACCCACTCAGCATGATATCTTAAAGCAATGTTGTTATTTGCTGACATATGTTGATGTAATGTTACTAATATGGATGGAATGTTAAATCAGTATTGTCAGGATAAGACTGACAATATCAACATTGATGTAAGCTTGATAGACCGGCAATCAAGGAGATGTTAAGAAGTGTCAACCTGATAGCAATGTTGACGGGGGCATATCAATATTATGTAAGATTATTGTAATGTTACTTCAACCTTACTATCAATGTTGTTGCAATGTTCAGGCAAGTCCGTGGCAATAGCACATCAACATTGATGCAATCTTACCTCATTCTTACTAAGATGGATATAATATGGCTGCAATGTTGATGTGTAAGTTGTGCAATATTATACTAAGATTGTATTAAGGTTTTATGCTGAGTGGGGACCCTGTGTTGATTAATGCAAAAATAATATTAGCAATTTTCTATACAAAGATTTCAAAACCGTAAAAATGTTTTATCGGTTACATGCCCGATAGAGTATTTTTTCTCCGTCGGTTCTCGACGAAAAAATCGACATCTTTACCGTGCTCTACTAGTGCTTCCCGGTGAAGATCGTTACCACAAATATTGGTAAATCTGTACTCACTGAAATTAAGAAATAGGTCCGTCGATACATTTCCGTGGAGCAGGAGCACACGAGCTGGAAGAACACAGAATGGAGCTAAACTAAAAGGCTGTGCCTCAAGCCAACTGCCCATTTACGTACGAACGTATTGATGGAAGGAAAGGAACGCTGTCCGTTGGTTCAAAATCAACCGTTAATGGAACTTTTACTTTCCGACCTTACTTTACCTTGCTCACTGGATGGATTCAATTTGTGGAGAGAGCTTTATGAAAAGGTTTTTTTTTCACCACCTCTCCCCATTGGGATGTGAAATTGAATCGACGCATTGGAATTAACACAAAGAAAAACTGACTTCTAAATCCTGTTTGAAGTGTGTTCTTTCCTCCAGTAAGGAGCAAAAACGCGTTTCTACAGACGTCATCTGCGTTTTTTGTGATTATATGTGGACACTCAGTTCTTTTGCACGTGCTTTGCCGACAGTATCGCAGATTTTTGTGCTTATGGAGGAGAGATCGAATTTGAATTCGACGAATTTTAAAAATAAAGCTAGATCTTCGTGAAAATTCGCACCCGTAAAATGAAACAAAACGCACTTGTGACATGTGACGCTACGGTGCGGCTTATTTGTATACTGAAGAAAAAAGTTGGAATAGTTTAGCTCCCCGGTTTCCAATAGGTGCCAATACATAAGAAAATAATTCCTGCACAGGTTCAGACCGATCGCAGCATTCTTAGAACTTCCACCGGCGACGTTTTTACAAAAAAATCGAGTTTTTAACTTTTGCCACTGAAAAGCTCGCCCTGTGATCAAATATAGCTTTTTTCTGCAAGAAAATCGTGTCGTAGCGAAAAAATGCTAGTTTGCAAAATTAACAGACCGTAAAATTTTACATAAGAATCATATTAGATGAAGACAAAATTTAAAAACATCACCAGGAAAATTCATCCATCCGAGACAACTCTTCTCTAAGCTCAAAAAATGCGCCTGCACTCCAATAGTACATGCCAGAAAAAAAGATTGGCCATTCAAGTCGGTTCTAGGGGTGATAAAACTACAAGTGGTACACTCCTGCAAGTGAATTTTCTCAATATTTTCTTTTTTATCGAAGTAAGTCCAAAACTACGACCCATTACTTTCCTTGTAGCGCTGTAACCCTAGCTTTACCAACCGGGTCAAAACAGACCCGGCGGCTCATAAAAATGTTCATAATTTTCCTATTTTTTTTCCACTTAAAATGTTTTGCTTCATATAAGGTAATCCACAAAAACCCTCTAGAAATATATTCTAAAGTGGTTTTGAAAAAAAAAAAATTGTGGCCCCGGCGAATTTTTATTCATCGCTACCCATTTTACGCTCTTTTTCGCTACGACGCGCTTTTCTTGAAGAAAAAAGCTATTTTTGATCACGGGGCGGGCTATTCAGTGGCAAAAGTTGAAAACTCTACAGGAATTATTTTCTTATGTATTAGCACCTATTGGAAACCGGGGAGCTGAATTATTCCAACTTTTTTTGCGTACAAATAAGCCGCACCCTAATG
The DNA here is from genome assembly GCF_918797505.1 of Bemisia tabaci. Lineage (NCBI taxonomy): Eukaryota > Metazoa > Arthropoda > Insecta > Hemiptera > Aleyrodidae > Bemisia > Bemisia tabaci. The sequence goes on from NC_092799.1 coordinate 8,367,183, forward strand.
TGACACATTTCCTTTCCCTTCCATTCTTTTTTCAAGCATTGTCTGGTGGCTCTGATAATAACCGATTGAAAAAGTAAGCGGCTTTGAAAAGCCAAATCAAATGCTTTGAAGCTCACGAGACTGACTCAGGAATAACACCCAGACTTGCCAAAAACTACTATGAACTACTATAACTACTAAGCTACTATGAATGTGTTTGTTGATTTCCTATTTTTTCAACCGCGCGGCGCTCCTTTCTTAGTTACCGAAATTAGAGGCCGCTCTCACCAAAACTTTATACACCTGATCCAGTAAAGAACGAGCCCACTTGTATATGTGTGTTGTAAAACTTTGGCCGAAGCGAAGGAGCAGTCGCGCAGCGTGTTCTGCGATGTGTCGATTCATCTACCACTGAAACTTATGACAAAGAATCGATAGACAGAGTATTCGCAACGAACACCTTAGTAATCGATTCTTCACCATGATTTCAAATGGGGAAATATTGATAATCGATCATTCACGCTTCGCCACTAGAATTGAAAGAGGAAATAACCCGCCTTATACATGAGAAATGACTCACAAAATCAATATGAAGACAATAAAGGAAAGTTTGAAATTCACTACCAAATTCAAGATTTACATAAAAACGGAGGGGTTCGATCAGGGCCGCTTTTAGACCCACTGAATGGAGATGTTGCATGTGTGAGGGATTTGCAATTTGACATTTGATTCACGTGTAAAAGTTCGCGAGAAACACGATGGTGCTACTGGTTTTCTCTGAAATCAACTCCCAAGCTCAAAAAAAGCTCTCAAGTTGAGGCCAAAATGGAGGGGATATCCCATGCTATCTTGAGAGTCCACTTCTACATCAAGACAAACTCTCCATGCAAAGATAGGGAGCAAATACATTAGCAGGGTTGCCGCGTTTTCAGTTTTGGAGCCCCCAAATAATGTGGCAGCTCTGTCAATGTATTTGCTCCCTATCTTTGCATGGAGAGTTTGTTTTGATGTAGAGGTGAACTCCCAGGATAGCGTGGGATATCCTCTCCATTTTGGCCTCACTTTGAGAGCTTTTTTTGAGCTTGAGAGATGATTTCAGAGAAAACCAGTGGCACCATCGTGTTTCTCGCCAACTTTTACACGTGAATCAACAGTCAAATCGCAAATTCCTCACACATGCAACATCTCCATTCCACGCAAAACACAAATTGCTGCCGATATGTGTCAAAGTTTTTGAAACAAACAGTATCAAACTCTATCCTATAATTCTTCGCTTCCTTGTTTTTCAAATTAAGGTTAATAAATGGATTCCGTTCATTTCCGTTCATTTAAGAAATTTTCCGCATATATTCTTGGTCGTAATTTTTTTTTCTCTTCTTATTTTTGCTATCTGTCAGAGGGGCGCGTTTTTGGCGCGCCATATCTGCCAATGGCAGATTGGCCTTATGGCCAGTCCGCCATATCTGCCAATGGCAGATTGGCCTTATGGCCAGTCCGCCATATCTGCCAATGGCAGATTGGCCTTATGGCCAGTCCGAGCCTACTCGCAATGGCAAAGCATTTAAACCCCTTGCAAGAATTTTATTCAGAGTTGAACTCTCGAATTTTACAAGAAGCTCGGAAATATTGGTCTTTTAATGGTGGTATCTTAAATTTTTCCATGAACCTCCCATAGGTTACATTGTAAATCATATTGATGACCAAAGAGCGAAACCACGTCACTCTATTTCAACGTCTCAAAATATCCGCTTCTGTTGTGTTTTTTCGGAGAAAAACAAGCCAACTTTAAACCTTGGAATATATAAGGAGTAGTCCGCTAACAGAGAAGATTAATGAAGAAGATTTTTAAGATACTATGTTATGACAAGTTTACCACACGGAGAAAAAACTCAACATAAAAGTTCGGTTAATATGGGAAGTAAAACGCAAAATAACCCAAACCTTCGGTCGACTCTATGGGGGTTTCCAGTATCTCCATTGTTTTCTGCGCTAAATTTGCCGCAGACTGTACAAAAATCAACACAAAATTCGGGCTGATTTGTGTTTTTGTTATGAAACACAACTTTTGGTTAAGCTAACCAAAAGTAACACAAGCACACAAATATTTTTGTCAGTGCAGAGGAAAAATGAAGTATGACTGAAAGTCTGCAACGTCTCAAACGGAGATAATTGGTTTCGCAATTTGGCTATCTTAAGTCTCATAGGAAAAGGTGATGATAAAGAACAGACTAATCTCAATTTCCACGTAAGCCCTGCGCTCCGTATAACTCTATACTTTTCAGGTCTCACGTGAAAATAGAGTTTCGTGTCTTTTCAGGTGAGCGACGAATTTCGTCCACAAATATTCTTAGGAAGACAACTTCCACTGCAGCAGTTGGGTGACGAAGCTTAATCGCAGTTGCGTTTTGTAACGATTAGATAAAGAAATGCGTCTTTGCGGAAAGTTTTCGACGTGAGCAATTTAACAACGGAAGCAAATTACTCACGCAAGTTATTTATCCGCGCTGGCTTTTCACGGACAATCTGCAGCGTTGTCGATTCTTTCGACTAGTGTCATCGATTCCTCGCCCATACTACGTGTGCACAGACGCCCAAAATACATTTCTACGTATGTCTTTACAAGACCGCTAGAAAAGTAGCGCATTTTTCCAATGTATACGCTGCCTGAAAATGTTGTATGCGTTAACACTGGTCAAATTCCAATGTATACGGTGCATGAAAATGTTGTATGCATCAACACTGGTCAAATCAAACACCAAGCGAGCAACTATTCGAACTCCGGAGTAGTCATGTGGTATCACGCGGAAATGAAGGAAAATCTTAGCGTTTCTCCTATTTCAAACTACCGACGTTTGTGAATGTGCGCATATGCTCGCATCTTTAAATGCGGCAATCAAACGAGCGACTATTCGAACTCTGGAGTAGTCATGTGGTATCAAGCGAAAATGAAGGAAATTATAGATTTTTGCTTGTCTGAAATTACTGAAATAATCTCCTCAATGGTTGAAATTGGACGTTTCGTCGTCCTTCTGACGTAGGGGCGTACCTCAATTAATTTCCACGTGAGCTTTGTTTCACATGTAAATCATGCTCTCTGGAGCTCATGCGGAAATCGAGATACGTCCTTACGCTAGAGGAGCGACGATTGATCGATTATAGTGGTCTCCGCCTCGCGTGTTTTGCGATACATAAATTAATCTGTCATTCAAATCCATGGAAAAGTATCGATTAACAGGGTGTTCGCAACGAACACCTTAATAATCGACTCTTTAGTCTTTACCTTATAGCTTCAAATTGGGAAATATCGATATTCGATCATTCACGCTCCACCAAAACTGCGAAAATTCATCTTATTACGCAATTTTCAAATTCGAAACTCCTCCTTCCCTCCCCAAAAGTGTGAGGCTGCGCCATTGACCACATCGTAGAGTATCTCCAGCCACAAAGGAAAAGTTTTTCCCCGAATTTACTTTAGTAAAAGATCCAAACGAAAACCCTCGAGGGCCTCTTTTTCCGGAGTTTTCCCCGTCGAAATCAATTTTTTTCATACCTTTGCAACCGTGTAAAAAATTCGCCTGCGTCAGTTGTTGACGCAAGAGAAATAACCGGTGTAAAATGGAGCAAGTGTAGCACGAAGGAGCCAAGTAACATTATTCATTCCACCGCGCTAAGGAAAAACGCCGTATGAACATTCAAGAGTTGCCAAATTTCCTTGGATAAAATGTTTATTTTTGAGGAAATATATGAACATTTTTCCCTGAAATTTCCAGGGTCTTCAGGTGAAATTGCGAACAAAATTATCTGGAAAATTTGAAGGAAAATATTCATGACTTTACCAAGAAATTCCTGTTTTATCAAAAGAAATTAGACAACGCCTGAAGGTTCATACGGCGTTCTTCCTTAGCACGGCAGCATTGCCAAACTTCATCGAGCAGGTTCTTTTTTAACAAGAGAACGGTTGAAGGATTTTCTAGGTAAACATCTGGAATTTTTTTTCCTGTCGTGGAGAATATCTTCTAAAATTTTGAAAAAATCTATACTACCATTCAACCGTAAAAAAAAAAACAAATCACCCGATTACGTATTGCAAAAGCTGTTGTAGCTTATTAGGTTCTATCTACTGAATGCGGTCCAAATCATTTCTTGCACGAATGATTCGCCACTGTTAGTTTTATTTTTCCTGACTCGAATTAAATTTTTTTTTTTAACCTAAAATTTGTTTTAACCTAACTCGTTACATTTGTATAACCTTTTACGCAGAATAACTTTTACTCACATCCCCAACACAATAATCGATGCGGCTGAATACATTTACTTACTAACCACGCATACTTGACGACTTAAAATTTAAAATTTTCTGAGTGCTGTAATTGCAGCTAGTTGGTTGATAATGTCGCATCAATTTGTAATTCTAGATAATTTATGTTTCAAAAATCGGATTTTCATCCACCTGTGAAAGTGAACTTGCATTGAGTGGATTTGATGATAAGAACACCGGATGAGAATGAGAAAAATGGAATAATGCCTTTATTGATAAAATTAAAACAGAAAAACGCACAGACGTTGAAACTGCAGGAACCCGTTTTTTATTTGCCGTTTAACATGTTTTAAAATTGCTGCACCCATTTTATCCTGTCAAAGGAGAACAAAATAAACACCACTGCTTGAAATTTATTGATAGACTATCCGTCCAAGCGGTCCTCATAGAGCCCTGGTAAAAATTGGCAGTAGAATCTGTGTTCCAAAATACCATAGACCTACAGCCGGCTGTAAGATTTCCAATAGCTTCTATAGCCGGCAACACAATTTCTTATAGCCTTTTATAGCCGATGGCGATTAAGCAACAGCCAGGCGATAATGTGTGTGCTCAACGCTCCTAATTACGGATGCTAGGACTTAGTGAGTTTTTGGAATACTGCTCTCTTTTTGGACCGTAGGATCTTGATTTATTTTGCGAGGAAAGCTCCGTACTTTTGATGGATGCCTGCCATGAAGATTTTTCAGAGCGCCTTCAGTTTCGTATGATACCGTGCAATACCTCTGGTGTGAAATAGTTGCTTCAAGCGCCGTGGCAGGCGGGCGGCCAGCGCGAAACACGCATTGGCGCCTACTAACCTAACAGGGATACTTCACGCGTTGCGCAATGCGTGAAGTATCCCTGTTAGGTTTGTAGGCGCCGGTGCGTCGCCGCTCCGCTTTGTGTTAGGCTCTAATATTTAATCTGGCGGAGTCGGTGTTATTCAACTCATGATTTTGAAATGTTTGTACATTCTGTATGGATTATTCTCATTTTAATTGATGAAAAAAAATATGTATTAAAGGAAAATATAATGTGTGTTTTGTAAATATTAAGGTGGTTCCGTCTCAGACTTAATGATTTCCAAAGCACACGAATTTCTACACAATTTCTTATAGCCTTTTATAATCGATGGCGAAAAAGCAACAGCCAGGCGATAAAGTGTAAAGCCTGGCGATAGGGACTATAGCCCGGCTGCATAATTTTTTATCGCTTCGTACAGCCCAGCCGTATGATTTTCTCCGCATTCTACAGCCAGCTATATGAGTTTTCTGTAGCCTTTTTTAGCCGGCTATAAGAATTCCTATGGTATTTTGAAACGCAGCTCTTATCGCCAATTTTTACCAGGGGATCCAAGACCAACTAAGAAAGGGGAAAAAAGCGAAAGAAAATGAAAAGAGATTTTTTGTTCACTTGATTTTTCCTGTTAGCTCAGATTGAATATTTTGTTTAATCATTATTTTTCATCTAAATTCCGAATAATTATTAACCGATTGCAGCTAATTATTCGTATCTTGCCATAGAAACGTGAGAGCTTCGTTCCGTGCAGCCGGTAAGGAGCCGTCCATAAATTTCGGCACCGACCTTGGGAGAGGGGATCTGGAGGTGAATAACATGTAGGCGACAAGAGAGAGGGGAGGGTCAAGCAAAGGTGACGTCGCCACATCACCGTATCATATTAAGAAAAGGAGTGGATTTTGGACTTTTCCAATGTACTCAACATTATTTTCATATCACTTTAACAAATGATTTAACACACGGTAAGGCTCATAGTGTCCTCTTTTAATTTTCATGTTTTGCCGGTTGAAAATGCGGGTGTGATCCCTGCGAAACCTCCCGGGTTTTTTTATTTTATTATATGTGTTCCTTTTTATTTTTTGCGGCCTCAGTCCCATTTTAAGTTGTTTCTTTGCAAATGATTTAATGTGTATTACAACTGCAACAAAGATTCGCTACAACCCAACACTTACGCTAAAAAGAGGGAGAGGCTACGCTTGAAATTACGTAAACTTTATAGGGGTTTGGTGGTAAGTGACATGTAGGGGACAATAGAGGAGGAAATGGGTGAAAAAGGGTGATGTACAGTGGTTCGAAACTTGTGGCCCATCAAGCTCGATTTTTAGGGGCCAATGAAGATTTTTCAGGGGCCAACTCGACTTTTTGCCTATATATCATGGCGCATTTAGTGAAAAGTTAGAATCCGATGCCGTGCGTCGAAATTTCAAGAAATCACCCAACAGAAAAATCAGGATTTTCGGGGGGAATTTTCAAGGGTCACGTTTGCGCAGAGCCTTCATTTTTTAGGCGCCATGACCAATTTCTTAGGCGTGTTGGCGCCTGTGAGTTTCCGAACACTGGTGACGTAATTTATGGAACTAACTGCGGAAAATCCCCGAAGTTTCATCCCTGCGATTCGACCCCGGAACAAATCCCACGAAAACATCCCGCAGAGACAACGCCTAGAACTTTACTGCCGTGCTAAGGAAGAATGCCGTGTAAAAATTCGAGAGTTGCCAAATTTCCTCGGATAAAACATGTATTTTTGACGAAATTTATGTATATTTTTTTTCAAATTTTCAGATATTTTAGATTAAATTGCGAACAAAGTAGTCTCAAACATTGGAAGGAAAAACTTTTAAAATTTTCCCAATAAATTCGTATTTTATCAGAGGAAATTTGGCAAGGCCTGAAAGTTCATACGGCGTTTTTCCTTAGTACGGCAGTTTACTCCCCCCCCCCCCTCCTTTATGATCAGGACCCTTTTTGAGGAATCCCTGGGTTAAGGGCTACGGGGAGCGGAACGAGGGAAGGGGGGCGGGGGAGGGGCGGATGGGGGTGCGGGGGTAGGCCAAGGCTGCTTAGGCTTGCCGTAGACCGGTATTTGTTTGTGTGGAATGTCGTCTAAGACTTCGGCTAAACAACAGCAGCAAAAACATCTGAGAAAATCCTTCTCGTCATCCTTCAGAAATCCGCCATTGCCTCTAGATTTGTACCTTACTATTACTCTTTCCTGCCCGTCCGCCGTTCGAGCTACCCCCTTCTCGTCCTTCTGCGATTTTCCGAGCTCAGAGTTAGTCCTGCGGATGCTCAGCAAAGGGGGTGGGAGGGATATGATTTCTTCAGCCGTCTCCGATTGAGAACTCCGTCGTTCCTGTTTCAGGCTCTTCTTTCTGCCGAAAGGTCCGCAGCCTTGTTTTGTAGCTCTGATTTTTAAAGCGTATTCCGGGTCTGGGTTCTCAGGGTCGGTCGGGGACTCCATTGAGGTTTCCTTCACCGTGATGGTTCCTGGTGTCGTAGTCGGCTGAAATCAAGTACGGCGCGATAAAAATATTAAAATAAAATCGAGATTTATTGAAACAAAATTATCTTACCATGAATTTTTTTGTGAGGGTGATTTCACGATAACTGGAATAGTTTTGTCGCCGTAACGGACATTATAAATGGCCGATAATATGTGCTATCTGTTACGCTACGACTTTTTACCGCGTAACACACAGCACATTTTCGGAATTTACATAATGTTAATTGAGACGTAGAGCAATGAAATCATTAGAAAGAGTTTAAAATACGGTCATACCGTCATTTTTCGGACAGATTTTTAGCAGTAATGATAATCACTCAAATTTTTTCGCATTAATCTTCAAAAGGTTACGTGTTCCTCTGGTAAAAATTGGCAGTAGAATGTGTGTTCCAAAATACTATAGACCTACAGCCGGCTGTAAGATTTCCAATAGCTTCTGTGGCCGGCTGTACAATTTCTTATAGCCTTTTATAGCCGATGGCGATTAAGCAACAGCCAGACGATAAAGTTTATACTAAACGTTACTAAATACGGATACTAGGACTTAGTTAGTTTTTGGACTACCGCTCTCTTTTTGTGCCGTAGTATCTTGATTTATTTTGCGAGGAAAGCTCCGTACTTTTGAAGGATGCCTGTCATTCTTAATATGTTGGAGCGCCTTCAATTTCTTATGATACTGTGCAATACCTCTGGTGTGAAATAGTTGCTTCAGACGCCGTGGCACGCTGCGGCGCGGCGGGCGGGCAGAGAGCGCGAAACGCGCATTGGCGCCTACAAACCTAACAGACCAATGCGGAAGTATCCTGTTAGGTTGTAGGCGCAGTGCGTCGCCGCCAATGCGTGAAGTATCCCTGTTAGGTTTGTAGGCGCCAGTGCGTCCGCCGCTCCGCTTTGTGTTAGGCTCTAATATTTAATCTCGCGGAGTCAGCGTTTTTCAACTCATGATTTTGAAATGTTTCGCACACTCTGTATGGACTATTCTCATTTTAATTGATGAAAAAAAATATGTTTTAAAGGAAAATATAAGTGTGTTTTGTAAATATTAAGGTAGTTCCGTATCAAACTTAATGATTTCCAAAGCACACGAATTTCTACACAATTTCTTATAGCCTTTTATAGCCAATGGCGATAAAGTGTAAAGCCCGGCGATAGGAACTATAGCCCGACTGTATACTTTTTTATAGCTTCGTATAGCCCGGCTATATGATTTGCTCCGCTTTCTACAGCCAGCTATATGATTTTCAATAGCCTTCTTTAGTCGGCTATAAGAACTCCTATGGTGTTTTGAAACGCAGCTGTATCGACAATTTTTTACCAGGGTTATAACGCTTTCTAAAGATTTGTTGCTCTACTTCTCAATTGATATTATGTAAATTTTGAAAATGTGCTGTCTGTTACGCGGTAAAAAGGCAGCGAAACAGACAGCACATTTTCGGCCGTTTATGTATTAAAATTGGAGAGTAGAGCGATAAATCGTTGAAAAGCGTTATAACACGTAACCCTGTTTAGATTAATGCAAAAAAAAAAATTCGAGTGATTATCATTACTACTAAAAATATGGTGCCTGTTACGGCGACAAAACTATTCTAGTTATCGTGAAACCACCCACATAATTTGGTCAGTAAATGCCGTTTTTAAACAATTGAATCTTCCGGTTCGAAAACGATCCAACTCCGGTCTTTTACAATGTTCATTTTTTTGCGTAGAAACGCGTAGAAAAACGTGCTTACTTTCTTACCTACTTAATTACTTTTTTTTTCAATTTAATCGCAATGAATGTTATTGAGCGTTCAATTGATCAGTAGATAAGCAACATGCACAACGCTCCAATGCAGTAGAGCGACAATATTCCCATATGAATTAATTGCAATGTGTGATACGGTTACCAGAACCGAAAGCATGGCTACTCGCAAGTCTTTGACTCATTTTAGAAACATCGCATGTGCCATTAATCTCCTTATACAGAAAGATTTTTTTAAGGATGAACCAGAGATAATAATTTTCAATTGCAAAAATGTCCTCAATTTTTGATGCAATTATGCAATTTGATCAAATCATAACAGCTTGGGGGCAAGAGCAGCGCTTGGGCTGGATTTCATTATACGGATCCACAATTTCTGGTTATTTTCGGAAGAACATTCTACAGCTTGTTGCAACTCGATTTAACCAAAAATTTAGTCGATGAACCAAATCGCTCTGTTTAATTTGACCGAATAAGTAACTCGATGCAAGCATAAACACAGAAATTTTTAACTGTGCTGGAAATGTTCCTTCAACATTTCCTCTTTTTTTAGCCTAATTTCATCCGTTTTTGCATGCAGATGTTTCTATAGATGAGCCAGAAATATTAGCTGTTTATTGAAAAATGTTATCCATCCGTGATTTGAGGTTAAGATTAAAATCGAATTCGGATTAATACTATCCGACGGAGTTTATTTTAACGAAAATATAGGGAAGGAATAAGTACCTTCTCTGAGTTATTTTGTAAGCTCCATCCTAAAGTCTGTGTTTCGCCCTCAAATGTCGATGTCAAAATTGTTTCGGACGATGATTGTGGGTATGCCGTCACTTCAAAATTACACTCACACGAGAGAAGAAGCAGCTGAAAAGTAATTATGAGTTCATTTAAACGTATGATTTTGAGGAGACGAGACGCATATAATTCTTGATGGTTCTTACTACAATGTAAATGTGGTCATCTACAGCCTCGTATGTTTATGCTCTGTGCAGATATTGTAAAACCTGAAAGCAACTCAGCTCGCTGAAAAATCCTCCTGATGCAAAACATTGAAAAATTCGATTTTTGTCCAATTTTGCTCGGAAAAAACTGGATTTTCTGGTCGGATGTGTAAATTGACGTATATCGAGGACACTGATTTCACCTTCGAAGGTTAAGTTAGACACACTTTCATTTTTACTTTTGCACGTAAAATTGGATGCATTTATCCTGAAAGAACAATATTCAGTTAAATTAAATTAAAAGAAGCCGCGTAGCGTACAAATCCTCTGTAGAAAATTCCCTTTGATTAGATTCATTCGCACATAGTTTTTTTAAAACTTAAATACATCAAATTTTATATAAGGAAAATGTTAATAGTGACATCGTCATATGTCCTTTCTGACCCTGTTTCGTGGCCTTAGGCTCATTGCACCTGGTTCTGCAACTTTCCTGTTAAACACAGTCTCTCCTAGTGGCATTGGTCGTTTAAAAAAAATGGATAAAAAAAAGATCATACATATAAAACTCGTACCTACACTTTATGAATAAAACTTTTAAGAAATTTGAGTGAGAAAACTCTTGCTTTTTTATTACGTAAAAGTGTTGCATGTAATGCATGTTTACAAGTTTTATACCGCATTTTAGGTACCTTAGTAAAATTCAGCAGCAATTTTTCATGCAGAAGTTTCTTATGTTGCATATTTTTCTATTACTTTTGTTTGTAGCATCAACCCGAGCGATTTTTAGATTTAAAAGAATGTGGCCATGCAATTTTTTTACATAACTTTTTCCAACTTTTATTTCACGTAAATGTTACTTTAATAAAAAAACAAAAAGTGGTTATTTTACCCGTGCATTCTGATATTTGGTGACATTGTTTGGAAATCCAAATTCAATAGTGAATGCTGCCAGGATTGTAAATATTGTACGGATCTCTACAAGAAACACAGTGACTCTTTACTAGGGTAAAATGCTCTAATTATTCTGTGTAGAATGATATTCACTCACCCAAATGAAACAATAAACACCTCGGCACATTTTATTCCATTGACTTCAGAAATCTTCAGCGCTCCTTCTAAATTTCACTAGCAATCGAATAAGGTATGCTTTACTATGTACTTAAAAATGTATTGATGTTAAATCTAAAAATATTGGATTTCATTCTTAGACCGAATTGTATTAAACGTGAATTCACCACAGCCCTTTTCCCTGAAATCAACCGACTAACCGGAGGGGTCTCCTGCACACGGTTTATACCCCTTGTCTCGCCGTTTAATTGTAAAAAATCCAGTGTAGGTATCAGAGAACACCTGATAAAGATTTGAAAAACGATTTAATTTTTTTCACCTTTTCTCGGATTTTATTTATCTCATGCAAGCAAAAAAAAAGCAATCTATATTTACGTCATTAATTTAGGAAAAAATAGGCGTTTCATCCAAACGGTTCAGGCTTGTGTAAATGAGATGTCATTTTTTATGGGCTCTATGAAAGTGATCCTTCATTTCATTAAATTCACCAGCAGAGATAGGTTGGTGTAAGTCGGCAATCCCATAACTCGGTTTGCAACATCGCAGACTCCCTGTCATACTTTATTTTTAAACGGAAAAATACTCAATGGCAATTCTTTAAGACTGCCGTGTTTTTCTTCTCTGTGCGAAGAAAATTCTGCAAAAACTTCAAGGAATGGTGCCAATTTGTTCTACATTAAAAAAATAACATAGAGGCGGAGATTTTCAGACACCGCAAACGAGATATGTGATTGCAGGCTTACGCCGTCGAAGCTGACAATCTACGACAATGATATCTTCACTGACAATCACTCATTAAGGGAGGACTGAAATGATTCCAGAAAAAGTTCCTGAGTTTACAACGATGGTGAGCCATCAGCACGCACAAAAATATGATTTGGATCGTAGAAACCAAATGGATAACGAAAAAGTGAAATGGATGATAGCAAAGTATTGGGACATTATTCGATTGTAACGGTTTATTGGTTGAAACAAGTAACTAAGCACAAACCGCATGCTTCTCTCGAAAACAATAATTTCGGCTATACAAGGATAGCTATTTTTAATCGATTTCTTGCATAAAAAACCGATTAATTCGGATCGACTTTTCGAGATCGATTTGAAATCGAAAGCCAAAATCGAATTATCGAGAAAGTTGAAGTTTCCTACGTTTATATATGTGTCATAAGGTGGAGAAATGGTGCTGGATCCACACCATTTCGCAGGGAAAACAAAGCCAAGGAGTTCCAAAAATGAAAATTAGAGAGACAAAATTAAATTTTTTGAACTCTAATGCGCACCAGTACGAAACTGAGGGGGGAGAGTGTTCAGCTCAGAGTTCAAAACCATGTCCCGCGAAATGGTGTGGACCCAGCACCATTTCTCCACCTTGTTATATTACATACATACAGTTCGGGTCCTTTCTTAGTGGTTTTTTGGCGCGTATACGTAGTATACCGCCTTTGCGATCGTTTCGAACCCTGCTCGATACAATAACCGAGTCCCTTAGTTCCTTACCGAAAAGTGACTACCGCGAACTTCTGAGATTTTCCAAAGCGTGTAAAAAGTTTATTTATCCATCAATAATTATGATTTAAAGTTGTTTCTCATTCTGGGGGTCGCTAGTTTATGTGCAGTGAATACCAAGAGTCTAAGTTACTTGGTTTTTTTAAAAAAAGCCTAAGAATGCGACGCGCTGATTTAAAATATGCATATATAAGCAGAATCAAGCGAATTGATTCGAGGATGGCTGAGCAGGTCGGCACTCTCGGAATGAGAATCTAACTCCTCCGTTTTGTTCAAAACGTTGCTTTGACAGATCTGTAACCTCGGTTATACTTTTCAAAAGTTGGTACCCGTGCTCTGAAAAACCCAAATAAGCCAAGTTCGTGTAACTATGGTGTCGTTGCCTCGACCGGGCTGTGCTGTGTTGCCAATTGTTGGAGGATAGGTTACTTGCCCGGTGGTGGCTACCGCCACTCATGATAGTGCAATCTGTGTAAGTGCAATCTGTGATGAGCCTCGAGACTCATTAGACCATTAGCTAAACGTGGCTCATACAGGAATCCACTTACCCCTCTCTTCCCCACGCTCCTGATCACTGCGTCGGCGTCTCGACGAACAATAGCTAATGACGGTCGCCAAGCGAGGCCGGGATCCTCAGCCCCTCGCCCAATTACTTACGCTTCATTAACCATTTCACCGTCACGCTAGGATTCGTCCAATTTTAAAAAAAAATTGTTTCGCGAGTTTTTAGCAATTTTTTCCTTACTTTCCGTTAAAACACGAATTAAAAGAGGTCTCATTCATAAAAATCGGCCAAATAGAAGAGAAGTTACAGTATTCGAAATCCGAAGAAATCAACAAAACTTCTCCAAACAAAAAATAAAATGAAGGGGGAAAAAAAGAAATGTATAAATTACAATTTAATATGATTGACCTCAGAATGTGACAAGCAATTCAATTATAAAAAGGAGAAAAAATTGAGTGAAATTACAAAAAATTAGCCTCTTGCAAGGGGCTTTCTTGTATGAGTTTTGACCTGAAGACAAGTAAATCCCGTTATATTATTAAAACGAAATTGACTCCATAGTTTAATGCCTTAGTTTCTTGAATACGATTATTTTAAGCACTCGAAAATTTATACCAGCAATTTTACCCATGGGGTGATTTCCTGAGAGCTGATAATATCACGAATTTCTCATAGAGCCCTTCAAAAATGGCTTGCTTTTTGGGCAGCCGATTCGGCCATCAAACCGGGGTTTAAATGGAAGCTGATAATAACACAAAGCTCTGAGAAAAATTTTGAGATGAGTATAGGAACGGTTTGTAAATTACGAGGAGAGGCGGGCATTCTGTTCAGCATATCGATACATAAGTATTTTCACACGTAGAATTTAATTTTCACGTCAGGGAGTCGACATATTTTGATTTTTTTTATTTTATACGGAAAATTTATGGTTTTTCGGGATTGAAATTACTTACAATTGTTTCATGAAAAATGAATGCACCCAAAATGACTATAGCATTTTGACTTTCACATACGTGCACTCACTAAATTGATTGGTAAATTCAAAGAGTGGGTACATCGACCTGGTATATCAAGTTTCTGCGATTTTTTACGGCAAATCGGTAGATTTTCGGGATGTGGATTGCTTACTTTCAATTCATGAATGAATAAAGCATGGACATGGTTGAGCTTCTTTGCATGAAAAGACGTTTAAAATAACAAAATCAAGACATATTTAAGACAATTGCATTTATATCGAGTCAATTTCTTTTCAATAATATAACGGGATTTATAATACCGGTGATTTGGGTATTTTAGCCCCAAAATACCTTTAAATCGACTTTATCTTCTAGGAGTTCGACAGAATTTTTCCTTTCTTCGCTTAAATTTTTCCGTAGCACTTTTCTTCAAGAATCTGAAAAGATTTTGCTTGAGGCAGATCAAAAAACTTAAATTTGTTCGAATAGCTTTCTAGATTCACAATACACGGTCTCGTGAAGGTGCGTCGTTGACCTTGCAGTGTTGGATCGTGAATTCTCTTGTTGTGCTGCTTGCCTTTTTTGAAATCTCTGTAAATGAAAACTAAAGGGGTTGATATGTGCGAGTTAATGACGCGCCTTATCAACACATTGTGTTGGAGTTCACTGCTTGTTTTTTTTTTCTTTCTTTCTTTTTTCATTTATATGTGTCACATAAGGCATAGGTATAGTTTCTGTGAAACCTCAGTTTAATTTCAAGTTCAGTTTTAGTAGTAGTTGTATTTTTGGCACGGATTTTTCTGAAATCGATTTGTCATCCGATTTTAAAATCGAATCGATTCCCCGAAATCGATTTATTTCAAAAAATTGCCCACCGAATCTCAGCGACGGAAAACATCTTCTAGGACCTTCTATTTTCCCCTACCCCCGTTGATTGCCTTCACTTTTGAACCTTGGAAGTTGTTCGCTAAGTAAATAAATCCTAATTTCGCGGTAAAACTACGCTGAGAGTGGCGGCTCTTTTTGCACGAGCAAAGCTAGGAATCTTCCTCGTGTCTAAAAGTTTTTCAATCTTCATACTGACAACTCTAGATAACGAAACGGTAACGACCCTGCCTCTACCTTTGCCGCCCAACGGATTCAATTAATGGGCTTCCTAAGTTTCGTCGTCAACACCGCGTTAATCGCTACAAGTGCTACTTTTCAACTCTGATTACTCTCCGTGGCTCAGTAACTTGATTCCTCATTAAATTTCATGAAACGTCCTGGACGGAACGACGTTAAACATCAATAAAATTATAATGCAACATGGTTGATTCGCTGTGATAACGTATGCTTTATTTACAAAAATATTCGGGATTCTAGGGCGTTCCGACACTATCGGACAATCATCAGAGGAAAAAGTAAAATCTGAAATCGAAGCAACTATAAAATACGTAAAGAATTCACGTCACTTACAGAGAGAACGTGATTAATCAGAATTCGCAGATTAAACAAAACTTCCTCTAACTTTTTTTTGAAAGTTATTTGAGGTTTTTAATCCATTTGAGAATGGGTCAGTTGCGCTGGTCATAGAATCGTGTTTTGATGCTTCATTCTTGCAGATGAACTAATTATAATAAGATTCGTCCGAACGTTTCTACGTCAAGTATTAACCGAGGTAACGCGACTTGGAAAACTCGATTTATGACGTCATCCACCTTAGTACATACCATGTTATGCACTACCGCGGCGGATGACGTCAAAAACCCAACTTCTCAAAGGACGATATCTCGTCTCGGTTACTATTGAAAAAAAGTATATAAAGGTATTAAGTTGCTGTTTGGACATATCTTCTTATTTTTAGCTAATCTACAAGAATTTAGAATCAACACACAATTCTGTTACCAGCGCAACTGGCCGATTCTGCAGCCTTAAATGAGCATCGGGTTAGGGTTAGTACACATTCATACTCCAGGCTTTCAAATTTTCAGGGCTTAAGGCTGAATGAAGTCTGTTCCTGCAGATCCACCGGTCCGCTCCTTGAAAATGTGTCGCCACCACCGGGATTCGAACCCGGAACATATTGGTCTAGAGTCAGACGCGCTGACCGCTAAGCCAACCTGGCCGGCTGTAATGACTTTCAAAATGCCTCAAGCACTAATCTACCACGCAAAAACGCCGCAAACAACATTTTCCATTTTTTGGAAGCAATGTATCACAGCAGAAAAACCTGTGTACCCTGGGACAATGTTTTTACAGAATCCTTTCGCAAATACTATCAAGAACTTAACCTGAAAATTCTTCTTCTTCTTCTTCTTCTGTTGGTTTATTGGCTCATATTCCTTATGTGGAACCTACAGCCATCTATAGACAAAATTTATACTTGATATTATAAGAAATGTAGGGGTAAGGAAATGTTTAATAGGTAGGGTAATTTGTTTATTCAAGCCGTCACCATTTTCACGCCAAAAGACCCCTCTCGGCGACTTCCTATACCGGGTATACAGGGTCATGGAAAACATTCAAAGTGCACATACGGTAGATTTAGGATTTATACTCTTTCTTTTTTTGGATTTTAAGATTTTGGAAGATTAGGATATTAACTACGAGCCTTTGGAAGTGGATATCGGACAGTTTTTTGTCGGCCTCCTATGGTGTAGTAGTTGTAGCGCTTGCTCTATGATCGGGAGGTCCCGGGTTCGATTCCCGGCCAGGCGACCCGAGTTTGATGGTCTCAAGCAATGGTTGCCTGGGACTGGTTCAGTAGGGACGGAGGGGGGATGGGACTTAAAGCGTGGGATTAGCCCTTGTGGGCTATTTGAAGTAGTAAAAAAAAAAAAAAAAAAAAAAAAAAAAAAAAAAGTTTTGTTAAAGAATATAACTAAGAAATAAAAATTGTTATAGTCCTCCTGTAATTAGTTAAAAACATTCCTAAAGCAACCACCACTCGCAGCAAACCAGGCGATATTTACTCTTAAAAAATAACTAATACAGTCGGATATAACTTAAAATGCTAATTATTTATTAATTTTTTTCTTTTTTTATTAAAGATTTATACTTAACCTAAAAATTTGAGGTGCATGGGTAGAACGGTTTCTATTTTATAAAGTGTTAAGTTCCAAAAATCGAGGGAAAATCTTGATGGATTTACGGCGTTCTTGCTTAGCACGACCGTAATAGTACATGAGTATCGATGGCTACGTGCAAGACCACGTATCTCCATCGCGATGTTTCAAAATCTCAGCTTAAAATGTATTGTCTTCCTTCTGACAAAAGGGCGTATCTCAATTTCCACATGAGTCCTGTTCTCTATACAGTGGCGTGGTATGAATTGCGATATATCGATTTATATGCCGTTTAAACCCATGGAAAAGGATCGATAGATAGGGTGTTCGCAGCGAACACCTTAATAATCGATTCTTTACCATAGGTTTAAATGACATAACAATCGATACATCGCAATTCACGCCACGCCACTGATAAAACTCCATGCTTTCTGGGGCTCATGCGGACATCGAGATACGCCCTTACGTCAGAGGAGCGACGATATGCGGAGTATTCTGCTAAGAGAGAAGAAAAATCAAGGAAACTTTCAAGATACTAGGTTGACCGGCTTTAAAAAGAGAAAATAAAGTATTACAGGAAGTCTGCGACGTCGCGAATACAGATATGTGATATGGTTGTAGAGAAAAGAATAGCCGAGGTGTTTTATGTGTATTCACTTATTTATTTATTTACTAATAAATACTAATAATACATAAATAAAATAGAGATATGTGGTTTCGCGCTTTGGCCATCGGTGTGTAGTGTTGATGATGGTACTATTTGGATGTATTTCTGCCAAACGGAACTATGTGCATTAAGACATGAGCCCTGAGACCCATGAGAATATATGCATAACAGGGCTCACGTCATAATGCACATAGTTCCGTTTGACAGAAATACGTCCATTTAAGTGTGTGAACCCAATCTGCAGCCACCGCGATAAGTTGCGACTTGGTCGGAGAATGTATCGCGATTTTATCGAAGTCAACTTATCGCAATATTGTAGGATACAAAATTGCGATGAATAGCGTTTATCACATAAAATTTGCAATAAAATCGCGATTTTATCGACGGCAATTCATCGCGATATTATCGAACCAGAAATATCGTAATAACTTGAGATAAAATTTCGATTTTATCGAAGTGATATTTTTAGTGGTAAAATTGCGACAAGGTCGAGGATAATACTGGTATCCTGAGGAAGAACGCCGTGTGAACATTCGAGGGTTGCCAAATTTCCCATGATAAAACATGTATATTTGACGACACTAATGGATATATTTTCCCTCGAAATTTACAGTTACTTTAGATTAGATTGCGTACAAAATTGTCTGGAAATGATAGGAAAAAATATTTACATTTTTCCCAGTAAATTTGGTTTTTATCGAAGGAAACCAGGCAACGTCTGAAGGCTCATACGGCGTTCTTCCTTACCACGGCAGAATATCTCTGATGATGATCCTAGCGATTTTACCGCCAAAATATCGTGAAAAACCGCAAGTTGATTTCAAAATATCGCGGGTTTTCTCTTGAAAACTGCCTCTTGAGAACGGCTTTCTTACTACGGGGTGGTTCGCTGTAGAGTCCCTTTATATAGTCCGAGAGCCAGACGACTTTGAGTGACAAACTCGGGATACATGTTTTGACCCCCTAAATCGATAGCCTTGCATGCACTGAAACGGAAAATTTTTGTCTGCCGCCCTCTAGCCTGTGCCATCACCCTCATCTAGGCCCTCAAAGTGGTCCAAAAAACACCATCTGGTGACAAACTCCTGACGCTCGGCAGACAAGTCTATTATTAAAGATCATACCCAGGGTGACTAGAAAAACTTTGTCTGCCGCCTTCTAGCCTGTGCCATCACCCTCATCTAGGCCCTCAAAGTGGTCCAAAAAACACCATCTGGTGACAAACTCCTGACGCTCAGCAGACAAGTCTATTATTAAAGATCATACCCAGGGTGACTAGAAAAACTTTGTCTGCCGCCTTCTAGCCTGTGCCATCACCCTCATCTAGGCCCTCAAAGTGGTCCAAAAAACACCATCTGGTGACAAACTCCTGACGCCTAGTGCGGTTGCAGATGTACTCCTGTGAGCAGCTTGTGTAATAAAGTTTGAATGATACATCATTCTCTTCGTTTTTTCGTGTAGAATCCGATTTTCGATGTTGTCAAGTCCAAAAATGATGCTGGTGCCCCCAATTCAAGATGGCGCACAAAATGGCCGCCCCGGGGGTCAAAATTCCAAAATTTGAGAATATTGTCGAGTTTGGTATCCATTTCTATGTAATTTTGGTCGTAGAATTCATATCTGGTGTCAAAAAATAATTTCAACCCCTTAGGGTCCGTCAAATCCAAGATGGCGGCCAAAATTTCAACTTTAATGATAATTACCCAAGATGCACCTTTCACTGTCGAATGACGTGTCTTCATTTATGTTAATTAGGTCAGAAAACCTACAAGGGAGGTCTACAATGCCACTGCACCCTATGGAGGGCCAGGGTTCACCCCCTCCTACCCCCAATATGGCCGCCGCGGAGGGCATAAATAGTGACATTCTCTCAGAACGTCATAGTAGGTGTCCATTCCTATGTAATTTGAGGCGTAAATTCCAAATTTCAAGTCATAAATCGCAAATGTGAGACTTGCAATGGCTTATACCCTATATGGGGCCAGGGGAACCCCCTCAACCCCCTCTTCTTTCTAATATGGCTGCCATGGGGGGCATAAATAGTGAAATTCTCTCAGGACGTCATGTGAGGTGTCGATTCTTATGTAAGTAGAGGCTTATATTCCGAATTCCAAGTTGAAAATCGCAAATTAGAGGTCTGGAATGCCATTTCACCCTACGCGGGGCCAGGAGCAACCCCGTACCCTCTTCAAAACGGCCGCCGGGGGGACATAGTTGCAGTGAAATTTTCTCAAAGCGGCATGTGAGGTGTCGATTCTCATGTAAGTTGAGGCCATTTCACCCTACGCGGGGCCAGGAGCAGCCCCGTACCCTCTTCAAAACGGCCGCCGGGGGGACATAGTTGCAGTGAAATTCTCTCAAAGCGGCATGTGAGGTGTCGATTCTCATGTAAGTTGAGGCGTAGATTCCGAATTTTAAGTCAGAAATCGTCAATATCTCAAAGTGACAAAAACACCTAAGCATGGCAATCGCTCTGGCCTTCATCTTGGAATAAAGAATGCATCTTGGGTTGGGTTCAGTTATGTCGAAAGAGCTGGAAATGAATCGGATAATTTAATGGTGATTGACATATTTCACCGGTGTTCTTTTTCAAATGTACACAGAGGATTCATATTGGTTTCTGGTTCTTTCATTATTAGATAACTGGATAATAGATGGTTCTTTTTGTAATCGATTTTCTTCTAGCAGGAGCGTGCGTTTTGTTGCAGATAACGCAGGAAACTGTAGGTGTCGCTTCTACTAGGAGACGAAACCCTGCGCTACAAAAAGCACTCAATTATCCAGTTGTTTTAATTGCAATTAAACTGAGTGCGTTCATAAACAATAACATAGGAACTCTGAATGCAGATACATACTTCGTCGGCAAAAAAATTATATTTTTGTGGGAATTTTTAAAAATGAAAAAAACAGACGCCCATCTGAGTCCTTTGCGTACATAGAAAAAGAATACGCGTGAAATTTGTCAATTACCATTAAAATCACCAATTCATTTCCAGCTCTTTCGACAAAAATGAACCCAAGCAGCATTTTTAGTCCAAAATGTAGGCCAAAGCGGTTGCCATATATAAGTATTTTCGTCACTATGGGATATTTACATGTTTTGACTTGTGATTCGAAATCCACGCCTCAGATTAAAAACAAATCGACACCTACTATGCCGCTTTGAGAGAATTTCACTGTTCCTATGTGGGCGAATATTGGAATAGCGGACATTTCAGGGTGAAAAAAGTCGATAAATCAAGTTCATAATTTCCCTTGGAAGTTATGTGTTTTCTTAATTCTGGACGATTTCTGGGATCTGAAAACGTATATGGTCCCAATGTTATGAATCGACACCTCACATGACGTCCTGAGAGAATTTCACTATTTATGCCCCCCATGGCAGCCATATTAGAAAGAAGAGGGGGTTGAGGGGGTTCCCCTGGCCCCATATAGGGTATAAGCCATTGCAAGTCTCACATTTGCGATTTATGACTTGAAATTTGGAATTTACGCCTCAAATTACATAGGAATGGACACCTACTATGACGTTCTGAGAGAATGTCACTATTTATGCCCTCCGCGGCGGCCATATTGGGGGTAGGAGGGGGTGAACCCTGGCCCTCCATAGGGTGCAGTGGCATTGTAGACCTCCCTTGTAGGTTTTCTGACCTAATTAACATAAATGAAGACACGTCATTCGACAGTGAAAGGTGCATCTTGGGTAATTATCATTAAAGTTGAAATTTTGGCCGCCATCTTGGATTTGACGGACCCTAAGGGGTTGAAATTATTTTTTGACACCAGATATGAATTCTACGACCAAAATTACATAGAAATGGATACCAAACTCGACAATATTCTCAAATTTTGGAATTTTGACCCCCGGGGCGGCCATTTTGTGCGCCATCTTGAATTGGGGGCACCAGCATCATTTTTGGACTTGACAACATCGAAAATCGGATTCTACACGAAAAAACGAAGAGAATGATGTATCATTCAAACTTTATTACACAAGCTGCTCACAGGAGTACATCTGCAACCGCACTAGGCGTCAGGAGTTTGTCACCAGATGGTGTTTTTTGGACCACTTTGAGGGCCTAGATGAGGGTGATGGCACAGGCTAGAAGGCGGCAGACAAAGTTTTTCTAGTCACCCTGGGTATGATCTTTAATAATAGACTTGTCTGCTGAGCGTCAGGAGTTTGTCACCAGATGGTGTTTTTTGGACCACTTTGAGGGCCTAGATGAGGGTGATGGCACAGGCTAGAAGGCGGCAGACAAAGTTTTTCTAGTCACCCTGGGTATGATCTTTAATAATAGACTTGTCTGCCGAGCGTCAGGAGTTTGTCACCAGATGGTGTTTTTTGGACCACTTTGAGGGCCTAGATGAGGGTGATGGCACAGGCTAGAGGGCGGCAGACAAAAATTTTCCGTTTCAGTGCATGCAAGGCTATCGATTTAGGGGGTCAAAACATGTATCCCGAGTTTGTCACTCAAAGTCGTCTGGCTCTCGGACTAATACTGAGAGTCAAGACAATATTATGATATAGCGGGGATAGCAGGTATGATTAGACACGTATGCGACGACATCAGTAAGAAGAGTGTAGTTTATTCTGGTTTACATCCAATAGGTGAGAGACCCGATACATTGTTATGATTTTAGAGATGCGCGAATTCGAAGCGACGCTTCGAATCCCACTCATTGTTGATGTTTCACAATAGACAACACCCCTCATGGAGTCACAAACGGGAATAAAGATTACAGAAATTGAAAGTTTTTCGTAATCTTTGATCGGCCCATTCTCAAACTCCTTTCTCCGTTCCTTCTCTCATTCCGTTTGTTCCTTTCCGAACCCGTCATTCCCTGGTCCATTCCAGATTATAATCTTTGCAATCGGTGAAAATGTAATCTTTATTCCCGTTTGTGACACTGCGAAGGCCTAAAATACGGGAACCAATCAGAAATAGATTCACAGTGTCTTGACTCTCAGTATAAAGGGACTCTAGTTCGCTGAGGATACCGTACATGTTAATTTCTATCTGCTGAGCGGGGCGGGGCGGGGGCGGGCTCACGGGCTGTCCATGATCAGGCCTGGAAATGATCTACGAGACCCAGAGCTCGGGACATGTGGCTTTGATTCTTCCCGAATTGTGGGCCCACGGTCTTCCGTCTCCATGTTCGATGGTTGCCGAGATGGATATCCATAACCATGACCCTGCTCCATGTTCGATGCTGGTCTTGATAGTGGCTGATATACCCACTCATCCTCCGGCTCCGAATCTACCGCAGCGTTGTAGGGAATCTTATTGCACCAGTGGGCAAGGCAGCAGCAACACATCCCTTTGAGGCACGTTTTTTCGTCGTCGTTGAGGAAGCCGTCTCTACCCCTCGTTTCAAACTTCTTTCCTCTCTTCCTCTGCGGAATCAGGGTGCCGTGAAACAAAAGAAACGCGGGACGAATTGGAGATTATAATAAAAAAAATAAATGATATATAAATGGACGTATTTATGCTAAATGGAACCATATGCAAGTGGAAAGATGGGGCAAGCTCGTTAGTTGAGGGCAATAAGAATGAATGGGAATTTAAAAGCGCCAGTGACGTCAGCGTTGACGACCAAGACCGGGAACGATGGGGAGATCGGTAGCGGGACTCTTTAACTCATGAGCTCTGTCCACAACGCTCTTGTCATTCGCCCGCGGTTCACATGTTAGCGCTCAGTCCCTTTTGATTTAATGTCAAATCCCACTTTTCCATTTTCTCAAAAATAACTACATCCACTTTTACTGTGTTCCTTATGCAGCTCTCACGATCGCACCCCATCTTTCCACTTGCACATAGGGCCTTTTAGCATAAATACGTCCAAGTAATAATCTTGTTAACAATAAAATATTGAGATTTTTTTTAAAAAAATTCCCTGGCTTTATTGCCGTAGTATAATTCCATTTGGCTTATTTGCTCTTCATGATTGTTATGCGTAAATAATTTTATATTTATAATTTTAATATATATTCGAGTATTTACTAACATTCAGTTTTTGTTTTCCTGATATTTTAAATGAAATTTCCTAACTTTTCGCGCGAATGGATTTACGTTCGCGTTTGGATTTACAAATCAACATATCGACGGTGAAACTAACCAGACCACGTATCTCGGTTTGCGAGGTCGCAAACTTCCTGTCATACTTCATTTCTTAAATGGAAAGCTACTCGGCGTCAATGCTTGAAAACTTCCGTGATTTTTCGTCTCCGTGAAAACTTCGATAAATTATGTGGATTTGTTCTCCTTCAAAAAAATAAAATGGGAGCGGAGATTTTGAAACACCGCAAACGAGACGTGGTACGTGGTCTGGTACTTTCAGCGTCGATGTTTGATTAATTATTTGAAATTTGTTACTTATTCCAGTTATTGGCGGCATGAAGTTGCAAAATGCTTGATTAACTCGGAATTTCCTGATAAATGACCGCAACTATCCTCATATCGGAGGCTGAAGTGCATAAGCACGTATACCATTGTGGTGTTACAAAATCTCCCCTCCTACTTTATTATATTTTATTTTATTTTTTTGAAGCGAAGCAAAGTCATTAACAACGTAACTTGAAATGGATACTGATTATTCTGCTGATAGAGAAGAAAAATCAAGGTTGTTTTCAAACAATTACATAGAATAGTTTCTCAGAGAAAAAGTAAAGTATGACAGGAGGTCTGCAACGCCGCAAACAGGGATAGGTACGCGGTTTCGCACTTAGGCCAGCGATATGTACCTAATTTTCCCTATTAACATTGAAATCTCTGATTTTTTTCATTGTCTCTGGGTTTCAACCTTTAGATGGCCAAGACTTTTTATTTATGCGAGGTCCCATGTCGGGTCTTATTGGCCCTTTGATTTTAATACTTTGATTATGATAGTTTTTGAAATATTATCTATTTTATTTCTATTTTATTATCTCTTTTATATTGGAAATTTTGACACATCATAGCGAATTTTGAGCAAACTCGACCTACAACTCTTCTCAAATTCCAAAAGTGAGGGACACTCCGACGCGCGTTGATGACAGCGCTGAGATACAACTATTCGTGCTTGATGGACGTCCGTGTTGCATCTGCAGAATTGAAGGCGCGATAGCGCAAGGGGTGAACTCGCAATACTCCGCTTTATGCTGCTTATGAGGAGTTTCTCAGATCCGGGAGAAAAGTTGGAAAACGAGGCCTGCATACGTCTCCAGGGCCGGATTAAGGGGGTGGCCACATGGGCCGCGGCCCATGGCGCAAATAGGGGGCGGCAAATTTTGCAATATTTTTAAATGTAGGTTTAAAAAAAATCGGATCCAGAAAAAAAATTATCCATAAGAAAAGGAAACAAAATCTCTTTTTCCTGAGAGTATAGTAATTTCTACTTTTGTCGTTTTTCGGTGATACAAGAGACAGCATCTTAATTAGTCGAGTTAAGAGAGGAACTAAACACGCAATTTGGCCTGGAGCTCAGCGCAGAGAGGAATGATGACGAGGACTTGAGATGAAAAGGACAAGCCCTCGGCGCGGCGCGGCGGTCAGCATGTAACACATATTAGCGCCTACAAGACTGCATGAATACTTCACCCATTGCGCTAAACACAGTGCGGTCACGCGGTCAGGAGCGGTTGGCGTGAAACGCATAGCGCCTACAAGACTGCAGGAATACTTCACGCATTGCGCCAAAGACAGTGCGATCAGCGCGACGCGGCGCAGCGGTGGAAGTTAAAATTATTAAACCACATTTATGTTTGTTCTTTCATAATTTTTTGGTTCATTTCTTATAAATGGAGGATCTTGTCCACAAAGAGATAGGTTTACTGAACATAACTTTCGCGTCAAGTTCCGTGAAATTTTGCTAGTAGTGTTGACAGGGCTTTCGCAAAAAAATGTATCCAACACGAGTAGGTGAACGCGTCTTATGCACTCCTCCCCCTCCGGCACGTTCACTTGATGGTTTTTATTGATGTTCCAAAACGAATGAGAAGGGGGCGGCAAAATACAGGCAGCCCATGGGCGGCAAGTAGGTAAATCCGGCCCTGTAACGTCTCCCCTGTTTTCAACTCTGTTGACGCTCCATTTTTTTCTTTTTTTCAATTTGCTGTCTGTTTTTCTCTCTCTCTCTCCCCCTCCCTCTCTCATCAACGTATTTGTAGACCCGTATCTAGTGCTCATAATGATATGTACTGGTTCCATTCAACCGCGGAGCACGTGTTTTTAGCAAGCCTGGTGTAAATTTGACCCGACTGGGGCATCTAAAGGTTAATGACGGCGGACACCCTGCTTCATGAAATTTTTGAAAAATATGTGGATTGCATTTTGCAAAGAGGAACCAAAAGCATTCTAACGTAGCTAGGATTGTGCAACTTACGCGGTTGCAATAAAAGTACTGAAATCATGAGAAAAATGAAATTTACGACGGTAACATTCATCTTGAAATTACTGTTTATTGGGAGTGCAGATAATTAGTTTATATTTGTAAGGTAAAAAAGTTGCACGATCCTAGCGAAATTGGAACGCTCTTGGTTCCTTTTAGCAAAATGCAATGTATCAGAATGCTTGAATTCGTATACTTGGATTGCATTTTGCAAAAGGGAACCAAAAATATTCCAATGTCGCTAAGATTGCGCGCTTTTTTTTTACCTTGCAACTATAAAATGATCATCTAAATAAGTTTTATCTTTACTACAAATTCAAGACGAATATTAACTTTGTAAATTTTTTTTTTTCATGGTTTCAGTAATATAATAGCGAATAATGTAAATAGCACTATCTTAGGAAAATATTGATTCGCTCTTGGTTCCTTTTAGCAAAATGCAATGTATCAGAATGTTTGAATTCGTATCCTTGGATTGCATTTTGCAAAAGGGAACCAAAAATATTCCAATGTCGCTAAGATTGTGCGCCTTTTTTTTACCTTGCAACTATAAAATGATCATCTAAATAAGTTTCATCTTTACTACAAATTCAAGACGAATATTAACTCTGTAAATTCAATTTTTTTGCATGATTTCAGTAATATTATAGCGAATAATGTAAATAGCACTATCTTAGGAAAATATTGATTCGCTCTTGGTTCCTTTTAGCAAAATGCAATGCATCAGAATGCTTGAATTCGTATACTTGGATTGCATTTTGCAAAAGGGAACCAAAAAACATTCCAATGTCGCTAAGATTGTGCGGCATTTTTTACCTTACAACTAATGTATAAAATGATAATCTAAATAAACTTTAGCTTTACTCTCAATAAACTACAAATCCAAGACGAAAATCAACTTCGTAAATTTAATTTTTTGCATGATTTCAGTAATATTATAGCGAATAATGTAAATAGCACCATCTTAGCAACATTGATTCGCTCTTGGTTCCTTTTTGCAAAATGCAACCACCTTGTCTGATGGTCGGTTTGGCGAATTTATTTTTCATGAAATTTTCCGGCCAGTGACGTACCTTGGAGCCTCCGAGTCCGCAAAAGCTGCCTGAGCGACGTGGGCTTTTACCTCTGGTTTCCAATCCTTGATCCCAGTCGACCCCAGCCCTCTCAGAGTTGGCTGAAGCCTCGACCGAGGTCCCGTTCAGCACCACCATTCCTCTTGCTGAGGACCACTGTGAGCAGAGACGAGCGAAACAAATTAGCATCATATCTCCTGAAGCATATACAGGGTCATCCATAAATGGATTGCATTTTGGATAGATGGATGGGTAGATAGATGGATAGATAGATAGATAGATAGGTAGGTAGATAGATAGTTAGATAGGTAGATAGGTAAGTAGATAGATAGATTGACTGAATAGATAGATATAAAATAACACAGGAAAAGGCGGGATCGAGACTAAATAACACAATAATTTACAAAACACAGGACGTTTTTGACCAGTCTCTCGGTTATCATCAGCCGTCAAAAAAGAAAAAAATTAAAAAAAAAAAATCTAAAGAAATAAAAGCTAAAAAACAATGTTAGATAGATAGATAGATGATAACGAGCTGATGCAGCTGATTTTTATTTAAAGATAGTATCCATTTCATTTCATTTCAATTTATGTTCTGTGTTTAAGTAAAAACTGATTGAACATTTGGATTGCATTTTGGAAAAAGGAACCAGGAGGGTTCCAATGTTGCTAAGATTGTGCAACTTTCTTTGCCCTGCAAATATAAACTGATCATCAATACAAGTATTATCTTTACTCTCAATAAACTATGAATTCAAAACGAAAATTCCATTTGTAAATTTGATTGTTTTCATTATTTCAGTAATTTTATTGTGAAGAATGTTTGTTGCACAATCCTAGCAACATTGGAATGCTCCTGGTTCCTTTTTGCAAAATGCGATCCAAATGTTCAATCAGTTTTTACTTAAATACAGAACATAAATTGAAATGAAATGGAAATGGATACTATCTTTAAATAAAAATCAGCTGCATCAGCTCGTTATCATCTATCTATCTATCTAACATTGTTTTTTAGCTTTTATTTCTTTAGATTTTTTTTTAATTTTTTTCTTTTTTGACGGCTGATAATAACCGAGAGACTGGTCAAAAACGTCCTGTGTTTTGTAAATTATTGTGTTATTTAGTCTCGATCCCGCCTTTTCCTGTGCTATTTTATATCTATCTATTCAGTCTATCTATCTATCTACCTACCTATCTATCTATCTACCTACCTATCTACCTATCTACCTATCTATCTATCTATCTATCTATCTACCTATCTATCTATCCATCTATCTACCCATCCATCTACCTATTTATCTATCTATCGACTAACCTACATGGTGATCCAAGAGTCCCGCACCACCCTTGCAACCCTTTTATTTAAATTTTAATTTAAAATGTTTATTAAAATTTTAAAGAGTTCCAAAAATCTTTTTTTCTGACGGAGGAGCACTGACGGAATTCCAAGTCTCTATCTCAATTCAATCGCCTCTGATGCGGAACATTTAGACCACCCTGTAAGTGTTAAACAAAAATGCTAATCTAGAAAAACGAATATCATTATGACATCATCAATAAGTGTCCTGGTGCTTCTTTGAGAATTTGGCAACTTTTGAAGGCTCAATACAGCGCTCTTCCTCAGCTCGGCAGGATCTGATTCGAATAATCATCACGGCCTTGTTAAAATGCTGGGGATCTCTACGCTCCTCCCATTACGTTGGCAAGGGATGCTACCAGTTGGGGTTGCATCCCTCTCGTCTCTCCCGAGCCGCGAGATTGGTCCCTCGCGAAAGGGAGGCGGGGTCTGGACCCGTTCGGATGCAGCAGGGTTGTTGCGCGCCTCTACGGCAACTCACCGCTTCTCACCCTTATCAGTGGTCCGCGGACATCCCTGTGATAAGCACCCTGAAACCCGTGCGATCCTTTAAGGTTCTCAAGGTCCTACACTCAATTAATTTTCATTAGTTTTACATGTGTGTATCAAAGACGACGCGCTGAGAAAGGATTAATATTAAGGAGAGAAAGTGAGTCGCCC